>NC_082600.1:37853361-38156391 GCF_030936135.1 Gavia stellata
ATGGCCATGTTATTAGACAGTATCCTGCGCTCATTCCCTGCTGTGATCACATCTCACCTTCCAGTGTTCAGTGTCAGGTTTCTTCTAGAAAGGCCTTGATGTTTGATTTGTTTGGCTGATGACAGACATTGCAACTTCACTGCAAAATCAGACAAAATACAGGATGGTGGAAGGGGTCAGAAAGCTGCATGCCTAGGATGATTCGAAGAGATAATGTTGGCCCATACCTCCTCTACCAGCGTGCTGTAAGGCTTCCCAAAAACCCATGTCTAAGCATGAATTTACCTTCAAATAGTGTGTCTGAAGTGTCCTCAAGCATGAGGTCCAGACTCATGTTTCAAGCAGAATGTGGACACGTTTTGGAGCACTCTCCACAATGTCATGTTGGGATTAGCATTTGTGTCTTTTCTGACATCCTCCATTTCTGCACAAATCTCTACAGAATATCCAGCTGGAACGGGTAGGCACCTGAAAGACAGACTTTATTAATGTTCACAGTTCCCCTTGTTTATACTTCTCCATTTCTTGTCAGTGATTAAACACTGTTATCTATGCCTGCCAAGGAATGACAAAAACTGGAGCCACTTAGCTTATTGATGCCCCTTACTTTAGGTCTAAATTCGTGATTATTCTGCATGTGAGTGAATCAGTCTCTTGAACAAAAGCTTTCATGGTGGTCTTCTGCATACTTCTCCATTTTGCTAAGTCACAAAAGTTTGACTGAGCTCTTGTTCAATCAACCTCATTTTTTGTGAACATGATGCTGCTGTGTTCTCCTCTTTGTAGCTGGCCTGTGGGCTGCATGTAATTCATTGTCCTAATTGCCAGTTTGTGATCTTAAAGTGATCTACATGACCTGGAAGGAACAGTATTTTGTTTTACGACATGCTTTCATTTAACTGCTTTTATCAATTTTTCTGTGTGCACACATCTCTCCATCCACAAATACACGTCTCTCTGTCTGAAAATCTTGTTGCATTTCTCTGTACATACACTTGCGTACATGAATCATTTTTAGTATCTCATTGTTAAGTTCTTTTTCACTCTCTTCCTCTCTTAACAGCCATTTATTTAGAAACGGGGGTACTGACAGAGAACAATGGGCTATGAGGAGATACAAATTAGTACATGCTCAAGAACTTATTTCAGCACTCCACATTAAATGGAGACAAATGATGACATATTATTTAATCAGCAATAAAAAATTTGTACAAAGTACTAGAATAATTATACTCTCATTTCAAATTAATTTCCAGCATTTTAAAACAGCCTGTGACATACATATAGTGCTAAAACACCTAAATTATATTTTACTGGACTTAGTGGTACAATACTGTATTTCTTGTGACTTTATTGTGAAAACTGTAATAATAGAGTAGTAGTGAAGCAATCAGAACAGAAATGCTTCATATATTTTCCTATTGCACACATACAACCATAACATCATTCAGGAAAAAAAAAAACTGTCTTAACAAATCCAGCATTTGGATTTCTTGCCCTGAGGGAAGGGGATGTAGGGATCTGCCTATTTATCTCAGTCACTTTCCCTCTAGAGTTTTGTCTCCATTTTCTATTCTAGATAAACAATTACTTTTAGAGTGTCATTCTGTAGTAATATATTTGCAGCTTATTCTCCATAGGGAAGAAAAAATAGCTGATTGTATTTTCCATTGTTTTCTTTCTGTTACCATCTTTGCTTCTTTCCCTGTGTCTAATTGTTCCTTTTTCAGAGTCGTTCACAGCTTTTCAGCTTTCCCTCTGATCAGCTTTCCTGTTCCTTTTCTCTAGCTCTAGATTATTCTTTCTCTCACTTTCCACATTCTTTCAACTCTACGCTGTGCCTCTGCCTCTTTTTAAACAGTACATCCCTCCAAAGATGTACTCCTCCTCCTGTGCAATTATGTCTCCCCTTTTTTCCTTCATTTTCTGATCATGCTTCTCCCAGTCTGCATTCTCCTAGCAATTCCCGAATTTGCCATATTGAGGCAACTGGGCTTACTTAGACCTGCAGACTCTGTTGTCTTCTCAACCTCCTGATCAGCTTTCAGTAGAGAATGGAAATGATCTTCACATACCCCGAGGCAGCTGAGAAGTATGACAATATCATGTCAACTGATACCAGCTATGCACAGGCTTTTCACACCTCTCAGGTGTTCTGCAAGGACTAAAGATGATTTCTGCTGTGAGGAGAGCAGGTGAGACAGCTTGCAGGAGTGCCTGAAGGAGAATAGCATGGGAGAGACTGGGAAAAAGCCAGTTTGGAATACAGAGCACAAATTCTAGGAAACTCCCCACTAGAAAACTCCCCACAGAGGCAAATAAATTCCCTCTGGTTGATGTTTCTTCCTTTGTGGTTCTTGCTGTATGTTTATCTTCTCTGGCCTTTTCTCTCTTTTGATTCCTTGTGCTTCTTTTCATTCTCTGCTTTCCTGTGCTGTTTTCCTCATGCTCATCATGTTTCTTTGCAGGAAATCAAAAGAGTAGCAGTAAGTCAAGTAGGCTGCTTCAAGTAATATCCCAGATGATTAGTCAGTAAGAAGGAATAAAAGAAAATAAAGCAAAGCATCCTGGACATCAGATGCAGTTGGAACAAGGAAAAGATGTACACACGGAAGAAAAAAATTCCCCTGCAGACTTCAGTTCTGTTCATAACCTCTTACTATTGTACAATTAACTATTACTGAAATACAAACTCCATATTCCTCTGTATTGGTTCACAACTAGAAACAACAAATAAACGTTGATCCTTGGCGGTGGAATCTACATTTTTCAGTGACTGAGACCATTTTTCAGGGAGAAGACTTGTAATTTGCAGCAGAAAGCAAAGAAATAGACACTTGAATTAACTTTATAATGCCTGACTATGGCTTACACTTTTATATAGGGTCAGGAAAGCTTCTCATGCAAGCAACTTTCAGAACATTGCAGGGGGACAAGTGATAGAGAGGAACATCATGTAGTGGGCACAAAATCATACTAACATAGGTTTTATTTCTGTGAGATCCTAGATGAATGAGGGCAAATCACTTTTCCTTTTTGTTCCTCAGCTTCTTCATTTGTAGAATGAGGATAGCCAGACCCTTTCTGAAAATTGCCATGCAATGTACTAACGAGAACCATTATATAAGGATTTGGTATTGTTGTTACTGTTATTATTTAGACACTATAAACATTGCTGCGCTATTGGAATACTGAGCAGCATTTTTGACAGAACATACATGCCGCACTACAAAGCATTTCACATTAAGCAAACTAAATATCTGCTGCTGCTCTTGCTACCTGTCGCTGGGACATTTCTGTGTGGTTTACAGCATGTGCAGTATTTTACTGAAGTTTTGAAGCATAAGTTCTGCATAAGCATAGCTAAGCATGGGAGATGGAAGACTCAGTATGCTTTCCTCCAAATGAGCACAGAGGACATACATAATTCACAACTTCCAGGGAGACAAATGCCAATGTAATGTTCCTTGAGAATATAAATTAACTGAATACGGTTTGAGGGCAGCCCATGTGTAATCAGATTCCAGCCTAGGATGCCATAAGAAACAAGTGGTGGCAAATTCAAATTTTAGATATCACCCAAAATGTAAACAAGAGTGAAATACCATTCAATATAACTGGAAATTCCAACGTTATTTTCCATGGTGAAAAAAGAATTCTGGATTCTGTTTATCAAAAAAGCAAAGTAGCAATTACTGACAAGGAAGAAACTTTTAGCTGGTCCCTGAGAAAATGGTGTACAGCATATTTTCTGCTCAAGGGACAGCAAGTACTTGAATGATACACGATTTATGAAGTGCTGTTGTCCACTACAAGAACAAACATAAAATGCTGTAAAAATAAGGATCGGTAACAGTATCTTCACTATCACCTACAGACAGACTGGCTGCGGATGCTTACCATCAGTGACTTCACACTAAATTTACACACTAGAAGTGAAGAAGATGAAATTATAATTGTAGAACAATGGAAAAGTGATGATACATGTTTTGAACATACTTAAATAGAGTATACTGCATTCAAAACCCATTTGCATTAATCAGAAATGATCGTTTTGCTACTACAGAGGTAATAACTGTTTCATTTGGTTAGACTGATTTCATATCAAGATATGCTACATATACTAGGTAACGTAGAATGGAATGGAATAAATTAAAGATTTAATTAGGAATACCTCCCTCATAAGCTAAATGCCATGTCTGGAGAAGCACTGCACACCGTCTATGATTAGAAAGAGAAATTTAGCTTGCACCCAAACAACCTGCCAATGCGTAAGGCCACCACAGATAATAACCTAGTCCTAAGGAACAAGTTAAAATCTATAAAAACAAAGGGATCAGGTGTCCAGGCACATTTTGAGAAGAGTGATTGTTCAGGTGAGAATCAACATATGAGAGTTACACTCTCTTGAATTCTCAGAGCTGAATTGTTGTTAAGTAAATGTATTTGCCCCAGCTACATGCACTTGTCGTAACAGAAGACAGGCTGATGAGCCAGGATGGAAGAATTAACAAAATACATCCAATAAAGCTTGCTTTATGCTGCAGTAAATGGGAAAAAAAGATGCCCACTAAAGCTCACGACAGTTGTTCTGAAGTCATTAATGTGGCAATGTGACACTAGAAAATTACAACTCCTGAGCATTGTGTTTCTCTTCACTGACTGAACAGGCAGATACAGTCCTTTACCTGAAGAAACCAAGACCAGTCTGAGACAATACACTGTGCTGCCAAAAATAGTCACTCTTACATGCATAGTACCCTAACCTGTGGCCAGACCTTGACAGACCTTGAAGAGACAGGGTGTGACAAAGCACTGCTGCATCATGCAAATGGAACTACTATTCAGCCTTAGTTTACTGGAATCCAATCTGAAATGCTCTCAGTCAATGCTACAAAGAATAAGCAACTTCAGAGTATTGTGTTTCCCAGACTACAACACTGGGAAGAAGGCTGAATTGCCTGCATTGCAAATGCAGTAAAAAATACCTCTTAATTGCTGTGCCTGAAGCAAAGAAAAATAACTCAGCATGGATGCTTGCTGGGTTACATACCAAAACAGTCTTATACTAAGCTGATTCAGTAGACTGGCATGCAGTGTTGGCTCAACGAGCCAATACAGTCTATCAGCTCCTCGGAAAGAAAAACTACTGCTGGGAGAATGACAGTCATTGAAGATCCTGCAAGCGGTAGAGCTACCAAGCATAATGTGTTTGACTACACTTTTTAGGAAATACTGCAAAATAGAGTGGTATTCATGCAATATATTCCAAAACAGTTTTTGCAACTTTCTGTCAAGATGCAGATTCATGAGAACAGTATAGAATTGGCACTGCCAATATGAAGGCCATCCATATAGCTCCATATAGCTATATGGAAATGATTATTCTGTTAGTATCAGAACAATTTTTTTCTTCCTTAAAGATTATTGTGTAGCTCCTATTGCTTTCTTGGGAAAGGTAATGAAGTACACCTGCTTTCGTTATGACAACATATGACAAGTGTATTTTGGTGCTATCCTTTATAATTCATTTTTACAAATCAGGCAGCTATGCCTCTGTTGCTCAAGAGGTGGTAATAGAAATCTTTTGGCATCTTATGTCTGTAAGGAAGACATTATGTTGGGATCAGCACAGACTTCTACAAAGGGACTGGATGCCATACCTGAATTTCCTCTGTGCCATGACACTCCAGATTTATGCATACGATGAAATGACATATGAAGAATTTTTCTGAGCATGTTTCTCAAAGAAAAAAAAAGTGGTCTCTTTTAGTTTCAGAATATTTCTAATAAAACTGACGCAGTTATGAGTTCAAATAAAACAGATTTTAAGCATTGCTTTAAATGCTGGGGAACAACAGACATGCTGGCTGGCAGTTAACTGCCCCAGATGTTGTTTATGATCTGCTGAAAGCAAGCTAAAAAACTAGGGGAATATTCAAATAAAAGTTTTAAGAAGACTAATTTTGAAAGTGATTCTGCCTTATGTCATATTCAGACGTCAATGTGGATAAAGGTACAGTACAGAATGGCCACAAATCTTTTTGGTCAGTATTTAAAGTATAACAGGGATGCACAAACTGAAAATCTACACCAAACAAGACTGATAAATAAAGCATAGCATGCAAGATTATTTCAGTAAAGATTTAGAAGAAGGGAACAAGAAGGAGAATTACCATGTTGTTTATGTATATCTTACAGTATCTTCCAGCTGTCTTACCGTACATCTAGTCTGCCTTGAAGAGAAAGATTTATTGCATTTCAGGTTCATAGAATATGTGAACAATATGGTGTAGTATCATACTTTTGACTGACAAATATATAAAGCTTAAGCTTTACACTGCAGCATTATCAGATAGGAGGGTCTTGTCATTAACATAATTACCACTAAGCTGCCTTTCAGGAAAGACGATCATACCTGGGGAGAATCTAAAAACCACAAATGTCTTATTTCATTAGGATTTACCACCTAAGTATTTTCCTTAGGTGGTATCAACTGCTGAAACTTCTTTTGGTTCTTCGTGTTGGTTCTTCCCCTATTTTTTCAAAGATCTGTGCGTTATCTCTTAAGTTTTTATTTCTTTACAAATACATTTATGTACGTTTATAAGAAAAGAAGCTCTACAGAGTCAAAAGAGTAGAAATGAAAAGTGGCTTTTGCCCTCTATTCACAGATTAAAACAAAGTAATTAAAACAAAGTAAAACCCAGTAAAAAGTAAGTGCAAGTTGACACTAAGGCAGGTTAGCACGAAAATTCAAATAAAATCCTGTCTTCATTTTGGGCTTTAGGATACATCCAGCCTGAAAATAGCAAGTCAGGGAAGAACGGAGTGGATTTTGATACAAATTAATAATTGTTATAAATAGCAAAGTAGGATTTTGTTTTCCAGAAAGACTTAAATATGTACTTTAGGTCCTTACAGATTTATTCAAGATCAAACCAAAGATGGAGAGTTGTCCAGAGGAAGGCACACAGATGACTGCAACAATATCAAAAAGACAGACAGGTATACAATCATAAAGAGAGTAACATACAAAAATAAGGAGAAGCTACTCAAGGAAGAACAAGAAGCAGCAAACAGATAGAAAAAGACAGATAAGGTAATCACTAATTTGAGTATAACTTAATAGGGGAAGGGAAAACAGTGGCAAGAAACATAATTTTTATTAACTATTATTTTTCTGGACTAAAAATAGTGCCCCAAACTGTTAGATTAACAACCTCACTTCCAGCTTTACTTTGGGGCACCCATCTTCTGGGAATCATTCCTATTTCTGGGCTTAAAACTCCTTACTGAGGGATGAGTAGTACTCCCAGACTTAGGACCTCTCTTCTGGAGATTAACCTTTTTCTACAGGTGAACTTCTGTTGGGTTTACAACCCTATTTATAAATACTGTGACGTTACTTGGAGTTGTGCAATTTCGGATCTCAAGGATTATGGAGTGGCAGGGGACACTAGAAGCCAGAGAGGAAGATGTTTCAGCCACCCAGATGAACATGAATGCAAAATGTAGTTATTGGATAGGAAGTAAGGAATAGTTCTAGATGCTATCAAGGAGAAACACATGACCATATTTGAATCCTTGGTATTTGTTGTCCCAGTTCAAGGAAGGCTGAAATTAAACTGGATTGCTGTATTAATTTCAAAATTCAGGGTTTCTCTTGCTGGGTTGTGGAGGCAAAAAGATTTTTTTTTTCTTGCTCAATGCACAATTTAGCTTCTGGACTTTTGTATTTTGCACTCTTCTTTGAAACACTAGATATTGAACACAGCTAGCCCTACAGGTGGACTAGTGCTGCTATTACATTCTTTCAGATGGCTGGTGCATGTGTCCTACTTAGGGTTAAAACAATCACTAGATTTGTAGTCAGGAGACATCAGATTGCTATAAATCAAACAAACCACTGTGAGATAGTCATTTCCCCTGCAACACAGGGAGAATATACAGGCAAAGTCTGAGCAGAAAGGAGCTTGCTTTCATTCATATTCAGTTAAAGGTGACATTTAAATGTGATTATCCAAGATGTAAGCTATCAATATCTAAAGGCCAAGGGAAAAATCCCTGTGAATTTCTCAGAGACAGGAGAAAAAGAGTATTTAAATAGATGCCAGGCATGAAAGTAGAGAGATAAAAAGAAGAGAACACAATTTCTCAAAACCTTGCAAGAATAAAAGATCAAGAAGGAAAGGGTAATTAAGATAATTAAAAAACCACACAAAACGCCCCCCCAAAAAAATGCCAGCAGAAAGGTCAAGAAAGAGGATGGAATACAGACTCTGACATCAGGCATGCAAGAATTCTTTAGGGATTGCATAAAAAAAATTTTTGGCAAATAAAGAGGGATGACACCGGCTTGGAAGGGATCCAAGATGAAGTTGGAAGAGAAAGTACATCTGTTATAGAATGGATGTTCAGTGAGTTTAGAGATAAAGAGTTTAGAGATAAAGAGGAGAGTAATGGGGTAGACAGATGGGGATTAGTTCTCCTCCAGCCTTCACTGTCATAAGCGCTGTGGCCATTTGTGGCTCTTCTGACAGAGCATTCCTTTTTTGCATCAGTCTGTAGAATTACTCCTGGAGTGTAGAACATAAATTCAGTTACACAGTGACATAAAAGGGAATTTTTACCTAATCCTTCCGTGATTTTTCATTCCCCCTCCAGAGGGCAATGGTTTCAAAGAAAACATTCTGTCCTGTGTTAGGCTGATGCCTCATCTTGTGTCAGAATTTTTTTTTCTTTTCCATTGATTACTATCATCAGCCAGATTTAGCTTTATCAACAGTTATATCAGCACCTTGCTGGCAAACAGTGACAATGACTTACATCACATTCAATTCATTAAAGACGAACATTTTCTTTGTTAAAAAATACTTGTTTGTGAAATTAATGCATCAACATTAAAAAGAACGTTTTTCAATAATGTATTAAGTTGCGTAAATACATTGATTCTGTAGCTGCAAGCACACTTTTATGTTCCCATAATCACTGATAGTAAAATCACAGAAAAATCATCTCTAAAATAAAAATATTCTAAGATCCAAGCTCACAAAAGGTATGGCTTCGATATTTCTTTTCAGTTCTTTCTGCTTAAAAATAATCATCGAAAACGTTGAAGAACAGATGGAATAGCACGGTCTGTAGTATTTTGGTAATTTTCTGATTTCCTTTAAGAGCTGTCTTAGTAGATCCTCATATGAAAGATTAGTCAGCTAAGACAAATGAAGACTAAAAGCTTTGATCTTCCCAATCATCTTTCCATTGTCCTTCCTCATCCTCTGGTTTGCCTTCTTTCTCTGCATCTATTCTTTCTAATTTGCATGTTTTGTTGAATTCAAACCAAAAAGTTGATTTTTCTCACAGCAATTTTTGTGTTCTCAGCATCCAAAAAACAGCACCCACAAAGCAAAATGTGATCTGACATCAGATCTGTCCATTTAAATTGCTAACACAATGATTTAAAAAAGAAAGGTTATCTGGGTCTTTACAAATAACGCTGCTGAACCTGTGCTCTATTGTGAAATGTTTTCAGGTATGACAACTTCTTGGCCTGAAAGAATATTTTAATCTGTTGGCTAGAATTAGCCAAGCACACCTCATTCAAGCATCTTATGAATGGATTTGCCAGCTGGGCAAGGGCTAATATTAGGGTTTGTGAAAGCCAGAGAGAGGAGATTGGTTACCAAAGAAACAAACAGATCTTTAAGCAGATATATCTAAGAGATATCCCAAGCTCAGTCTTAACCTGGTCTGGTAACCCCTTTTGGCAAAAGATTAAAACTTCAGCTACAGATACAAGACAGTAAAGGAGGGAAACAAAAACTCGAGAACTGGTGTGAATCCTTCTTTGCTCTATGACAAATTGCGCAACATATTGAAGAATATTCCCTTATCCTGGTTTAAAAACTGGCTACCAGCCATTATGCAAACTGGAGGCAATGAGATTTTCTGTGAGTGGAAGGAGAAATGCTGTCAGTTGAGGGAAACTGTAATCAGAATTTGTGGGGTTTTTTTGTCTGTTCATCCCAACCTTGGATGTAGAAAAGACAGTGATCAGTTTGGATGAGGATGACAGCAATGAACAGCCAACTGGTGAACCTTTGCAGCCAAGTAGGCTTCTAGGCAAGTATCATATTTTGAAAAAGTTCTTTCTGGTTCTCAGGTCCTTTGCCAAAGCAGTTTGTAAAAAAAGGTTCATGTGAACTTTCACCATTTTCATATGAATGTGAAAAGAACCACGCTTGGTGCTGCCCAGCCACAAATTAACCAGTGTCATGTTTTCCCTCCATTTTTATTTCTGAAGTAAATAATTCTGCAGTCAGCTGACATTTGTATTTCTTGCAGTGCTGCAGTTTTGCTGACTTGATACAAAGACCCTTGTTAATGGTCAGAACAGAAATAGCTGGTTAAATGCAGTTACAAGGCATTTTGCTGCCCTGAAAACAGCAAACAAAAATACATCCCGGGGAGTTTGAGCCACAGTGTGAAAAGGTAGAAAGCTTTCAGAGCTTCCTCTGCAGGTATCTTGGCAGGACGTGTCAGATCAGCTGGGCTTTTCACACAGTAAGGAACGAAAACCATAGGATCTGATTTTGGGACTTATAAAATTGGACTGTGTGTCTGTGTTCAGAAAGGATCCAAAGAAGAAATGGAATAGGGTAAAATTACAGGAAGTTGAAAGTCTGTATGTGGATTTCACTATGGAGAATGATAGAGAGTTAAATGACACAGATTTATAAATGGTTAAACTGAAGCAAGGAGAGATGGACTAAAGCAGGTATCTTTTTAGGGCTTTTTAGTGATGTAAGAAAGCCTTTTTTTCTGGTCTTGTTACATGGAACATTACTTTTAACGCCTCAGGCAATGATCTAGGCAGGCTAGCCTGAAAAACCGGGGGTGGAAATGCAGTTTTTAGCTCAAACTAAACTGCAGTGCTAAAGATACGTTTCCGTGATCCTGTAAAACACAGCCATGGATACAACCAACCTGGTAAAACTTCTAATGCCCTGTTTCCTTCATTCTTCCAGACACTGTGTTCTGGTCACCTTCTGTGCCTCAGCCTCCCTCCACTCTCCCGAAGGCAGACTCTCAGATGAGAATAAATATTATTCTTCCCACAAGCTTGGCTTTCAGCTTCTGCTGCAGTATGAGGAGAACAGGGGCATGACAAGGAGGGCGACAGAGAAAAGAGCTACAGCGGCATGGAGTGCCCAGGGCACATGCCAGGCACAGCAGACAGCAGAAGAGTGGGCAGGAGGCGGCAGCTGGAGGTGGGAGAGGAAGGAGCAGGCCGCAGCCGGAGCAGGCAAGCCAGCTCCATTCACGGCACAGGGGGTCCCGCGGAGGTGCCTCTCCGGGGTGCAGAGAGAGCTGTGGTAGAGAGCTGGGACATGGCTGCGGGAGGACGGAGACATGCAAGCAGTGCCATGTCTTCTGCGTCCTCCCCAGCCCCTCAACCTGAGCTGAGGAAAGCCGTACGCTGCCACCCGCCACCACCACTGCAGTCGTTGAGGGGAAGCCCGCCCCGCCCGCCAGAGGGCGCGCACGCTCAGCTCTCCTCGCTCCGCCCCCGTCCGGTCGGGCGGCCGGCGCAGCCCCGCCGGCGGCTGTGGGGGCGGACCCGCGCCTGCGCGGCTCGGCCGGGCGGGGCGGGGCGGGGCCTGGCGGCCGGCGCTGGGGCGGGCGAGGGGGCAGGGCCGAGCCGGGCTTGGCGGCGGCTGCGCAGCTCTGCGGGGGCTGTGGCCGGGTGGCTCCGCGGGCTCGGCGGGGGACGCCGCGGGGTGCGGGCGACCGTGACTTCCAGCCGGCGGCTGGACCAGAGCGTGTCAGCGGCGGCGAGGGAAGGACGGTGAGTGCAGTTCCCGTTCCCGCGCCCGGCTGCGAGCAGCAGGTCCCGCCGCGGAGCCGCCAGCCTCGGCTCACCGGGGAGCCTCCCCCGCGGCCACAGCGCCCGCACAGGCCCGGGGGTCCGGCCGGGCCGGGGCCAGGCGGGGCGGCGGGGCCGAGCCAAGCCAAGCTCGGCGGCTCTCGGGGGACCGCGTCGGTCCCCGCGCCCCGCCGGGCGACGGCCCGGGCTGTGCCCCGGGCGCGGAGCCCGACCGGGAGGGGCGGCCCTGGCCGCTGCGGCTACAGGTGCCTGCGCGGCGGGGCGCCCGGAGCCGGCGCCGCTGCCGGGAGCGTGGGGGGCGGGCGGCGGGGGCGCCCAGGCGGCCTCCTGAGAGCTGCTCCTGCGGCTCCCCGCCCTCGGGGGTGCCCCCCGGGCAGGCGCTGCGAGCTTAGGCCCAGAAGTTGTAAGAAAACCCTCCCGCACTTGGCTGCGCGCTTTCTCTCTGCGCGATTATGGGGGGGGGTGCTTGAGTTTTAATGAGGCGAGAAACTTAAGGCTTCCCCCTTCTGCACTCCTGGCAGTTCTGTGAAGAGATCACTTTGTACTGTTCTATGAAGGGTTAAGTTAAAGGAGGTTGAATATGAGTGACTTCCAGTGTATTTTGCAGACAGCAGTGCTGTAGCTCAGCACATGCTGGCTCGGAACTACTTCGTTTTCAGAAAGCCTGTCCTGATAATGTTCTTGCGGTGGTGGTGCTTTCCTGTCTGAGGGACCGAGGCTGTATTGTGGCAGAGATCCACAGGCAAGCAACAAAGAACACTGAGCTTCCTAAGACAGACTGCACAAGACAATTAAATTCATTTGTATTTGACTTTTTAAAACCCATTCATATTTTAAAAAGATCTGTCTAAAATAATAATATGCTTAGATGTCGCATCTTCAGATCCCTGAAAAAGAGGAATACTAAAGGGGTAAATGTCAGCTTGTGCTGTGAGGGTTTTTTCTTTTAAAAGGTAATTCTTAAAGCCTCTATAATGGAATTATTTGGGCATAGACTAGCTCCATAGTTCACTTACTAGAACAAAATACTTGCATTCTACATAAGTGACAATATATTGATGGCTCTAATCCAAGAAGTGACTGGTGATGGTCTTTTTCTAAGTGTCTGCTGCTTCAGTGCACATATGCTTTAAAGGGACCTGTCTGTCTTTTTGGAGGATTGAGGTGTTTTTCTTGAATTTGTCAAAAATAGGATAACTTTGAATTGTCATCCGAGCCTGCAGTCATTTGGTTTTAAGCTGTCGTCTGAATTTTCACAAACAGTACAGATTTTTTCTTTTTTTTTCCTCTTATAATCATCTTAGAGCTGTTACTACAAATCTAAATGTCCAACATTTCAGAGTATGGCTGTTTCATACACATATGAACTGTTTTCCATCATGCTGTGATCCAAAAAAAAATCAATATTCCACATATTAAAAGCTTAACTAATGGTTAGTATTGTAGATGGTTTAACAAGTCATCAAATATTTATATTGCAGCACTTGGTGAAGCAGTGTACTAGAATGTTAAATTTAATTAACATTACTGTTAATAAAGTAATACAGAATTAAACGTTAATAGGTGATCGCTTAACTCTTTTCAAAGTAGTTCTTTCAGATTTTATGCCCTTCCAGTGTATGTCGTGTTGCCTTGCAATGCGTGGAATAGCAGTGGATGGTAATTTTTCCTATATAGAATTAGGTGATGGTAAAGATGGTAGTTTTACTTAGTTTTTATTACATTTCCTTTCAAAAGATCTGAACTTACTGAGAAGTGTAGATAAAAATATTTCTTCACTAGACTGATTTAGCCACCTTAGGAATCTGCAGGAGTTACTCAGGCCATTGAGGGGTGTTGGACATCCTTCATTACCACAGCAATATGTGATGTGAAGTAGTAAAAATGCAGTGTAGAGGTTAGCATTCATACCAAGGGTTATGGACACAGAAAGCTTAATGTAGTCTGAAGTTCATATGCGACCATATACTTTCCCTTGTAAATGAATATATTTTCATAACACTTCCATTTGCTGCTTTTTAATTAAAACCTGTTGCTATAGTTTGAAGTCGCAGGCTTTAAAACATCCTGTGGCATTTCTAGATGCAAATTCTGTTACGATGTCTCCTCAAAGATTGGATCTTAACATCAAATGCTAACAGTTGTAACTACCTGTTTCAGCTACTCATTTTTTTCCAGTTTGCACTTTTGATTAAGTGCATTCCTGTTAGTGTTAGGCTTTTGAAATCTTAGCCTTCAGTGTTCTAACAGCCTGCTACTTCTTGGATAACAGGATTTATATTTGTATTCATATGTCATGTTTAAAATTCTTAAATGTTCCAGCAACTGGCTTTTTTTTTTTTTTAAAGTACTTTCTTAATGTGACAGGTAGTGTTGCAGAAAGGCTTGACATTACGGTATTTGGAACACTAGAGTAATTACTGCTTTGGTCATTCATCAGAAAACCTCAAGACTTTTTGTAAATATTAATTAAATACTCTGTTTTCCTTTTATTAACGGGCGAGAGGCAGTTGTATATTTGAAAAGGTTTGCTGGTGTGTTTGTGATAGAAAACTCATTTGGTGGAAACAGTTTATACTGTGGTTTAAAATCAGGTGTGCTGGCAAAATTATTTTTCTAGTATAATTATCTACTTTGGAGCTTTCTTTAGTACAATTCTGACAAAAGAAGTATTTAATGTACTTGTCCTCCTTTCTACATTCCTAATAAAGGTATATGACAAAATGTTTTAAGTATAGTTCAGACTAAAGTATGAAGCAGAACTCTACAAACAAAAAGAGGAAATTATAACTACATAAGTAGTTTATATACCAGGCTATTTTAATGTAACTTTTGGGTGGGGTTTTTTGCTGTTTTTTTTTTTTTTCAACTGGAGGTGATAAACTTTGTACGTCTATTGGTAAAGACTTGTCTTATACTGCAAGGGCATCTAATTGCGTACTAACACATATCTGTGTGGGAAGAAAAAAATGCTGTAACTCTCAAAGCTTGCATCAGTTAAATTAGAAAGCAAACAGAGATACCATTAGTAATGCACAGTTGTACAAGGAATGCTTCTATTCTGTGAAGCGGGAAACACAGAAAGGCCTGATCTTGCACACTTCATTTTTGGCAGAAAAAGGATGTGATGTTGCATTTCTTTACAGATGGGTAAATGGTGTGAGCACCTGCCCAGTATGTTGAGATTTGGATTCAAATCCCTCTGCTTTTGGGGGGGAACTTGAAACCCCCATCTGTCAGTTCCCAAAGGGAATACCTTAATTGCTAGGTCACTGGGTGTTTGGATGTGAGGTGCTTCCAGACACCAGCCAATTTCATTCTTGAGGAGTAATATTCACTTGGGAAGGGAGTGAATGGGGTTTGTAACCCAGGGATTGGCTGGCAAGAAGCATGATCAAGTACAAATTGATGATTTGAGCCTAGGTCTCCTTGTTGCAGGCCAAGTGTGGAAAGAGTAGGTGAAAGGGATTTTTTTTTTTTCCTAGCATGGTGTGAAATTCTGGAGACTTAAACCTCTGATCTTTCTTTTTATGTTTATTCTTGACTGACTGGGCCAATTCCTACTCATGTTAAGTATTAGACATTTGAACAGCATGTGTAATGGGCCCTTTTCATTGTAGAGCAGAGCTTGGTTGTTTATTTGTGGGTTGGGGAGTCTAGGTGGCATGGCGTTTAGATTCTCTTGTGGATCTAATTCTGCTTTCTTATGCCAAATAATTAGATACAGAAAGGTAATTGTTTTAACATACCTGTAATTATTTTCTGTTATATAAATATCATCTCACTTGCCTTGTATTTGCTTAAGTGATTTGCCTATTGCATCATGTATCTGTTCTGGTTGGCCGTAATTGTCTTCTAAGGAAAAATAATGGGTAAGAAATAGTTAATGGGATTTTATGTTAACCTTTTTAATACTTGATTTGCCTCTAGTCTTTTGTTTTTTAAATTTCTTCCCTAGGATTAGAGAAGGCTTGACTGTTGATGCATGTGACAGTGCAGCTCATGGTTGTTATGTCATAAACTTTAGTATCTGAATTCGATGTACTTTATCAGCATAGAAGATAAATGTCTCAACTCCCGCAAAGTTCTAACAAAAGTATAGATGATACAATAGATAGGAATTCTAGAAAAAGATAGTTCTTAAGAAAAACAAGATAGAAACCAAACCGTAACTTTCATTCTTGTATTGCATCAGGATTCATCTTCTGGGGAAACTGTTGGAAGGTCATATTTTGTTATTTTTGGTAATAGTATGTTAGCATCTAAAGCACATACCTGTGTATGTGCATCAACTGTTACATGAATAGTCAGTGTGAATTGTCTTATTTTCATTGTGTGAAGTTGTTCAGTGGTATCTTCAAGCTCTCTAGAAAGTTGAATTCAGCAAAACTAAAAACCTTTGATAACCGGGAAGTGCCAGTGCAACCTCAGCAGCTGCTCTTTGATCTGGCAATGGCGCTGGGAGGTGGCTGTATGCATTCAGAGTCTGTTTCCAAGGATAAGCATATATTTTTAAAGTCGGGAAGGAGAGGCTGGAAAAGAAGTATTCATTTAGGCACCAGTAGTGTTGAGTGCAGTTCTGAGTACAAACGTGTGTGATCGCAGGAGGACAATATATACTAGTGCCTAAAAGAGTCACTTCTCAGGACAAGAGGAAATAGCCTCAAGTTGCGCCAGGGGAGGTTCAGGCTGGATATTAGGAAAAATTTCTTTACCGAGAGAGTGGTGAAACACTGGAATAAGCTGCCGAGGGAAGTGGTAGAGTCACCATCACTGGAGGTGTTCAAGAAACATGTGATAGAGGAGAAATCTAGGGAGGGAAGCATGCTTTTCTGCATGGTGGCTGTGGTACTGAGTTAAATTCTTCAGCACAGCAGGTTTCATGACAACTTTTTTATTTACCTCTGTGCATAAAGCTAAGTCTTGACCTTAAGTGTCCCTGCAGTGTCGTGGTTGAGAACTTGTGGTTACCCTTGTTTGTCTTATGAAATTGCCATTGACTTGTCAGCTACTGTTAGCGAAACTTGAGATAGATTAATCACGGATTAATGCAGTGCATCTTGGCTAAGAAAATTAAAGTTGCTTTTGTAGAAAAATTGTGCTACAGATAACAGCATTGTGCACCGTAGAAATTAACGGCATGTCTTGTATTGTCTAAGAGAATGTGTTGCTAATTCCTCTGGTATGTCCTATTTTCTAAATGTTCTATGGTCTCTGAAGGCAAAGCTCATGCTTTCGGGTTAAGCATCGAGAGATTTCACAGATGAGGGTTTGGATTGTATTGGTTTGTATTATATTGATTGTACTTCTTATATATGTATATCCTTGTTTTCAGAGAGCAAATCTCTTCTTCCCGATGTCTGTAAGGGCATATGATGTCAGCAGACAATCTTAGTCCTGTGTTAGTGGGAGAATATAGCATTAGCGGACATCACGTGCTTTCTGCAGAATCAGTTCCTGTAGGATCAAGTGATGATGGAATTGCTTAGTGCCACTATGTGGTGGCATTTACATTTTGTTTGAACGGTATTAGAAGTTCTCAAATGCAGGAGAGAAGGGAAGTGAGCTGAAATGGAACTGGATATACATATTTAAAGGTGGTGATTGTTGTTGTAGGATAATTAAAACCAACATAATGCAAGCTCTTACCATTTCATTTTTTTCCAGTAATCAAGATGTGTTCTAAATCAGTAACCTAATTACTGGGAGGAATTAGCACAGTGTCTTAGAGTAAAGTGAGGTAAAAGCTGATCAGCTTGGCATTGTTTTGTTGGGCTAAATGACTTACGAGCCCAGAATTTTTGGTTTTGACTGGTGGAATAGTCTGTTTCATATCTTTAAGAGTATAAACAGCGCTAAAAATCCGTTTGAGCCTAAGTTATTGTTAGATTTTTAGACTTTTTCTACTGAATTATCAATTTAATTTTTGACTGTTTGTAGAATATTCATCTAGTGTGTGTTGTGGTCTTCTCTCAAGACTTTAGCTATTGTCATCAACTACTTCCTGACAAAGCATGTTGCTTGAAGCTGATATGATGAGGGCTAGCTAGAACTCTGAAGAGGCAAGTTACCTGGCTTCAGTGGAAAGAGGAGGAAAGTGGCAATCTGAGGATTCTACAGTCGGGTAGATGCTTTTTTACCTTTTAGCCTACTTAAATTTCTTCTTTCTTCATTGGCTCATCAAGCGAGATGTAAAGATTAAGGACTGAAAGTGTATCCCAAGGAAAGCTAGGAATCCAAAAAGTAAATGTCACTTGTCCTTCCTCCCAAAAGAAAAAATCCTGAGGATGGTTTTAAGATAACAGAACAGGCAAAAAGCTATTCAAGACTGGTTATTTTGACATATTTTGTAGGTCATTACTTTCTTTAAGCTTTTGCCAATTTTTAAGTAAGAAGAGGTCAAAATGAAGTGCAACGAAGAGCTATTTCTTCTTGACTGAAAAAGAGAACTCTGCATCTAATTATATGATGTTTTGAAGCAGCAGTTAAGAGTAATTTTGGCTTATTGCTTATGAAGCAATTTTTAGGTTAAACTATTTCTTTTATGATGTCAATGTCTTGTTTAGACTAGTAAGCTTATTGCTATTAGGGAGTAGTTGTATGATCAATTTTGAATAGTTATGATACATTGTTTTTCCTTAGATCTTTCCTGGTTTAGTATGGACTTCTTACACTTTCACCGCTGCTTTTTTGGCAACTTCCCTGTTGCTCGTTTTCTTGCATTCTTTCCTTCTGCAGACCTTCAAACATGAGTCTTTCTCAGTCTCCTCTCCCTAAATAGGGAAGATGGACAATATTGGGAAGGAAACAAAGGTTTTGTGTGTTGGATCACACCATTCCTATACCCTGTTAAGTCTTATAACCTTTTGCTTTCTCTTCCCGTCATAATATTGCCTTGTGTCTTAGGGTTGGATTGGCTTGTAAAACAGTACCTATACTTAGCATTTCTTTCATTTTGCAGTATTGTCTTGGTTCTCCTTTGGATCTTCTGGTGCTTGTGTTCTTTTACTTCTCATTACAGCTTTGATATTCAAAGATACCCCTTCTATTTCAGTGGGAAATTTTTCTCTAATAGGAGTGAAGTTAAGCAGGAATATTGCTTTTTATGGGACATAATGATGACCTAGTAGTATGCAAAGCAGAGTAGTTCAGTGCCAGGAGCTCAAGAAATAATTTTTAGCAAGTGTGTGGTGGGATGATTAGATGTCTGTGAAGTGTAATAAAATTGGACCAGACTCCTAGTTTCTGTAGAACTGTCGAGAAAGTTATCTTTAACCATAGTATCAGTTTTCTATGCTTTCTGTAGTGTGAGTGGCAGCCCGAAAGCCAACAAAATGCTAGATGTATCAGAAAAGGCATTAAGATTACAAAAGACATCATATTGCAGCTATGCAAAATCCTGCTGTCTTTACTCTTGTGTACAATTCGGGTCTCTGCATTTAAAGGAAGTACATAGCAGAGCTAAAAAAATAGAAAAGGGCAATAAAAACAATCAAGGGATGGAGCCTTACAAGAAGGTCCTAGAAGGACTGGAACACTTCAGCTGGAAGGGGATGTGATGGAAATTTTAGAAAAAAGGCCATGGAGGCTGTGGATCTTACAAATGCAGGATGCAGTTGATTTAAAATGGTGGGTTTGAAACAGATAAAAGAAGCTGGTACTTCACATACTGGGTGGTGAACTACTGGCATTTATTGCCATAGGAATTTGTGGAGGCAACCAATATCAGCATGTTCAAAAAAGGAGTTATAGATTCCCAGACAGTGGATCCATTAATGGTTCATAATTAAATAGTCAGGGATGTACCATCTGATGTCCTTTAACAATTGAACTTCTGGATGCACAAGTTATCCCTACACAGCATGTCTGGTTGCCACTGTCAGACGGAGCGTTCTCGGTTTGATGGACCATTGGTCTGACACAGTA
Organism: Gavia stellata; assembly: GCF_030936135.1. Taxonomy (NCBI): domain Eukaryota; kingdom Metazoa; phylum Chordata; class Aves; order Gaviiformes; family Gaviidae; genus Gavia; species Gavia stellata. The sequence continues at coordinate 37,873,178 of NC_082600.1, forward strand.
GGGCATTTCTATGTTATCCTGAACAGCCAGAAACAATGTTTTACTGAGATTTGTTCTATAAAAATGCACTCTCAACCAGCTACTGTGCTGCACTGGGCTACAAGCATGTAACAAGCTGGTTTTTTGGGGGTCAGTTGGTTTGTTTTTAAAAAAGGGAGAACTGAAGAGCTGGAAAATCTCAGCAAGTGATTAACAAAATAGTATAACAACAATATAATAATACAATAACTGTGAACTCCTCTCTACAAAAATGTCATATTTAGTCTCATTTGGGATTCTGTGTTGATGGCTCAGTTTTGATCAGTGGACAATGTGCAAAGCTGGGTAGGGTCCTCTGTTATAAATGCATCTGCATGATGCTGAACTTGCAATTTCTATTATGTACTTGTTTGGAAAAGCAAAGGAATCTCAGAAGCTAAAAACCTCAGTTAACGGTGGGTAGGAGGGGACAATCTGCCAAAGTGAGCAGTTAGGCCTGCTTATTTCGTACAAGCTCTTTTTGAAGCCTTGAGTGTGGTTCCCATGGCTGATCAGTGGTGGTTCTTAATTTATAAATCTTATATGAAGTAAAGTGTTATGTGTTTAATCCTAATAAAAAGTACTAGGGTGATAACTGCATGGTACAAATTTCAAGAATTTTACTTAATAGGTTGTATAAAATCTGAAATACTACTTCTGTAGTAGTAAAGTATTAAATATTTGCATATGTGTTTTTTAAATTTAACAACTTGAGTTGCAAACTTGTATTTATATATACTTCATCCCCTAAGCCAGTTTCTGACTTCTCTTGGTGAGAACTTCATACAGTTTCTCCTTCTGTCAATATTTTTAAAGTCTTTTCTATACAAATATTTAATGAATGCAGCTGCATACCTAAGTGGCTGGGTAGTAAATGTAGGCTAGTTTGTGTTCCCTCTGAAGTGCACACTCTTGTCAAATCTTAGAAAGATATTTAATGCTCTTCTTTTGGTATTAGGTGTGTTAGTGCTCCTTATAACTTCTGAAGCTGGGACTTCATGTGATAATTAAAATTCCATGCAAAACCTCAGTTCTTTGTTTCTTAAAGCTGATTTGAACTTGAGTATTCAGCCTTTAAGGTATGTAACATGACTAATCAGTGCCTGCTAAACTTAATTACTAATTCTTTAACAGTTCACATTGGACTTCTGACACTTTCTGGCAAGAGTGTGTTTTTTATTCTTGGATGGATTTGTGACAAGTGGCACATCTGATTCTGGCTACTTTAGAAGAAATTTAGATTGCAACTATAGCTCTGGGAAATCTTGGTGATGTCAGTTTTTTTACCTTTCCATGCGCAGCTCCTCTTTAGTTCATCATTTGCGGAATTAGCAATTCTTGTTCCTCAGTCATTTCAGTTCGTAGTGTAATGTCTGACCCAAACTAAGATGCTAGTCTTAGCACTGAAGTGGCTGAGCACATGTTCCCTTCTGCCAGCTCTGCTTTTGGGATCAGTGACTTCTGATGGGGGCAGAGTCTGAGGATAGTAACTTAATCTGCTACAACAAGATTTGCTAGAGCTTGTCTGTCAACATCTTTAATTTACGCTTGCTGTCCCTTTAGCTCAGCCTCTTATGTAGCCTTATTTTCTTCTTTATTTGAAAAAAATAACACAAGGAGAAATAATAATTTGCCTTACTTTATGATCTCTTTGCAACAAATTCCATGTCTAACTTCTGCCTTGTACTTTGAGAAAACCAGAAACAATCAAGCATATTATTGCTGACCATTACACCATTGCAGGTATCAAGGATTCATGTATCATTATATTAGTATATTCTTACAGGTGTATTTCTGAAAATTTTTATTTAGCAGGTGAAATTTGCACCGGCTTTGGTTTCCAGACTTGCAGTGTGGAACCATCCCGAAATGCACTGCATCAATTCAATATACACAACCACAGGGTGTACCAAAAGCAAAATAGAGACATTGGTAAAAAATGGGTAAGACCTATTACTCAAAGTAAGACTGAAATATTGTGCATGGGTGCTATGTGAATGGGTGCTTAAAAGTTTAGAGGAATAAGAAAGCATTACAAGTATGTTTATGGGTTTGGCTTGTTAAAACTTAAAGTTCTCCAATAAACACCCCTTGTTTGTATTCAGAATTCCAGAACTGGTCTTGAAAGAATATAGGTGCATACTTAGAATGATTCGTGTTAGTGGAGCTCAAAGATATTAATAAATCTCATTGACCGCAAATAATAGCTTCTGATTTCAATACTTAATTTGTTAGGTGGTTGGGTTTTTTCTGGAACTCAATGTATTTTTAATCTGTGAATGTTGACTAAATATCTGGGAATATTTATATCTCTTCTCATAAATGTGGAATTCATCATGAACAAAAAGGTTATGAATGCTGATGCTGTTGGATGTTCTTCTCTAGATAAATCTGAGTAAATAGTTTTCTAATATAAAATGTCAGCTGGCTTCAGGTTGAAAATGCATCCCAGATAGATAAGTATCTTCCAACTGATTGGTCAATCAGAAAAGGGCATGTGAAGCTTTGGTTCAGGTTCCAAAACTCCTGGAAGTGGTCGATGAAATCTGACCATATGTGGGATACCTAGAAGTTCCCAAATGGTGGGATACCTAAACTTTCCTAGTTTTGCTTTATTATTTCTGCTTTGCAAAAATAAATTGTGTTATTGCAGGCATTGTAGCCTTGGTAGTGCTGGAACAAAATTCTCTGCCTGCATTGCTGACCTGATTTGCAGTCTCTGGGGACCAGAGAACACAACTCCTCTCAAATGCTTTCTTTAAATTGAGTGGAGTAAAACCGTTTTATTTAACGGAGTGTCTCTGGTAAACAGATATGTCAGAAGGATAAAATGGTTGCTTTGAATTCGAAAGTTGTAAATTTCTGCAGCTGTAAAGCAAAGATTGTAGATTTGACCTAAAATAATGCATTTAATTTTCCAAGTATTGGGGTTCCTGGGTGATTAGTCTGTTGTTTCCACTGACAATCACTAATGGCTGCCGCATTGATTATTTCCAAATGGATTTAAGGTGTAACCTGACCTAAATTGCATTGTAATAATTAAATTTGAAGTGACAAAACAGAAATAATGGACAATAGATATTCTACATTCCAAAATTTGTTTCTGTTTCCTAAGTAGCTGATGGTAAAAAGTAATGATAAAATTTAGAACCTTGGTCAATACTCACAGAAAATCAGATATACCTGCTTTGATTTGCCTTACTAACACAATTGGTTGATTTGGCACTGAAGATTAAACCCAGTGACCAGACTTGCCAGTTGATTGCTCTGAGTAACTGGCATGTGAACAGTGTTGCAGCTCTTATTGAGGAGGTCAGTATTTTTCTGACATTATTTGAAAAAGTGACTGTTGTTTTATATGCTCATGTTCCAAACAAAATGGTAAAGTCACTGTAGTGTTCTTGGCTTGTTCAAGAAAAGTATCTGATTTTTTTCTTTTCTTCCCCTCCCCTACTGAAAAAATCTCAATATTAAATGCTTTCTTAGGGCAAGAACCTGTGTTCTCACTGCAAAATCAGAAAGCATAATCTTGGAACCTTGCTTTGGAACTGCCACTGCCAATTGCGCCAGGCCCAGGACCTTCACAGTGTCACTTGATTTCCGCCCCCCCCCCCCCCCCCCCCGTCTTGTTCTCTAAACTCATATCTGCCTTTGTTGTTACACAGTTTCCCAGTCTCTTACTGCTCACTGGGAATGTTGACTAAAATATTTTTATTGCAGATTTAAAATGTGTTTTGGTTCAGCCATTATACTGAGTAGTACTTAAAAACAGTTTTCTAGTACAATTTTCAAATTGACCTGTGGTCATGTCAGGCCTTTTGATTACACTCACTCACTCAGTCCTGTCGTGAAAAAAAAAAATTACTGGTTGAAAAAAGATTGAGACAGTCAGAGGTCCGACGCCCCTCCCCTTGAGCTGGGGAATGGAGGGAGCCAGCAGCACTGTCCTAACAATACTACTTAGCTGCTATAGCTGTGTGATGGGTTGACTAGAATTATATCCTTGTATTTGGATGTCTTTTACGCAGCTATTTGGGTCCTTTTGTGCACAGTCCTTAATAAAATCTTAAGGTAATGACTATTGTAAGTTGTTTATTTTTGTAAGCAAACCAGTTTTTTGCTCTAACTTTTGTTGAATAGTCTGTTGTTTTTTAATTTAAAAAAGTATGATTTAACTTCTGTAGGCTATTCTTTATCTGTACATCCTTTTGTGTGTTTCCTTACTTTGTTTCATGTGTAAACCTTGGTGTGTCTCTATGATTTACACTACCGATCTTTAGACCCTTCTGGTTCTTTTAAGAAAACGAGCAAAACTTATTCTGGGTGAAGGTGTGCATTGTTTTCTTTGCCTAAGAGAGAGCTGAAACTCCCTAACTTCTGTTGATTGATTTATCTTCATAGAGACTAGTCTAATTTCATTTTTAGAAGAAGGGATCAAGTATTTTCCTCATAATGTGACCTAATGCATTTGAAAAAATGCCACTAATGATAAATATTTTAAAATATTCTGCAACAGTTCAGGTGGGCATCAAGAAAATACTGCTTAAATCGTAGCCTTATTTTCATTGGGTGACATTACTGGATCGCATTCTAATCAATTCTATAATTCTCATTTTTGCCAGAGCCCAAAAGCTCCTCTTTGTAAGTGGGATGCAAAAATCTTAATCCTAGTCGTAAATCTAAATCTGTAAATTTCTTCTGAAATTGAGAAAGCAGATAGCATTCACTGCCATCCTGATTTTTATCTGACATGCAGGGTAAAGCATGTCTCAATGTCTCTCTGTTACTTTTGGGTACTTCTCTGTTCCTGAATCATTTGTTGCTGATTGTGCAGCACTGTTCTGGAGTGGGTTTGGATTTTATTTGTTCTTTTACTTAAACACACGAGCACATGGAATTTTCTTGTACACGTTTTGTCTGATTTTTTTAGGTGTAAACTGTCTCTTCTGTACCCAGTAAGAGTTGGTAACAATTTAGCTTTTAAAAATCTGTAACTCACCAAAAATTGCAGTTGTTTTGGTGATGAAGAGAGACCACTGTTTTATGTGTAGGTGATCTCACATGAGAGCTTTTTGCTACTGAGAATGGGAGGTATCTTTTGCCTGCGTTTGTTTTCTGCCATTTTGTTCCACTAAGCTGGCTCGTGGAGAGTTCTAGTGATGCCAAAGCCAGTGTAAAATAAGTGAGGACAGGGGTTTGGAGTAAGGTGAAGGTTGTCTCCATCTTGCAGAATCATATCCTAAGCTCAGGTGGGAAATCTGGTAGGAAGAAGTAGAGGCTGTAACTTAGGATTGTTCGGAAACATGGATGTGTGTGTGGTGAGGCATGGGTGGTGTGTATTGTTGCATCCTGAAGTTTTTCAGCTGTGCTGCATTGTGAGAATTTGCTGCTGTGAAATCTTGAAAAAGTATGTTTAGGACAACTAGTTTTCAGTTTCAGCTGGTCAAGTCTCCTCAAATTGCTAGGCAAGAAAAGGACCAAGTATTTTCAAGCTTTGCAGTGACGAAGCATGGACATACAGTAATTAGAGTTCTTGCTCCCTGTCAAGACACTAGAGATGTGTATGGTTAGGGTCTGGATGAATTTTCTCAACTGAAACCCCTTCTGTAAACCTGACTGTTTCTTAGGGTGATAGCAGTGAAGTCGTAAGAGTGTTATGCTGTTACAGCTCTGGTGCTTCACAATGGCATTTGGAGTTTTCTCTGCAAAACTTGCTGCTTTTTCCTATTGCTTACAAGGTATATGTGCCAGACTAGATTGTTATAATTTCTACATACATAACCTTTTCAGTTTAACTTTCATCACGTTTCTTATACCTGAATCAGAGAAAATACTATTTGTTTCTATCCCCCTGTCTTACAGAGAATGTCTTACAGTTTTATATCTTCCAGTGGACCACAGCTTTCACTCTTTACTGTTACCATTTGGCTGACCTCTTTGATCTGAAAAATTTCGTGTAAAGACAGTGGCAGCTTCCCGAGCAGTGTATAGAAATGCTGATACTGGCACCGAGCCCCATATCCAGTTCATGCTCTTGCTGTCTGTTCTGTCATGTTAACCTTGCCCTTTGACACTGGAGTCTGCTTTTTATACAAGCAGGAAATTTAGAGTAATTCAACTTTGCTATTCTTTTGATTATTGCTTGAATGAAAAATTACTCCAGTTTCTCCAGTTATGAGCTTCTCTCCATATCATTCAGTTCTAGACTCTCTCCTTTTTCCTCCCCTGCATTTTCATTCCTCTCTCTGCCTTTTCTTAGGGAAAAAACAGATCCATCCTTGCCAGCATTCATACTGTACGCAGCTTCTGGTGGCAGTCTGTGGAGCAGCAATTCAAGTCTTGACATGTGGTTTTGCAACAGAGCAAGGCTGCCAGTTTTGGGGCAAAAGCACTGAGAATATTTCAAGCTGTCCTGACTGTGTCATTAATGGTGAATTCCAATATTTCTGGCACATTTTGATAATCCGTTTTGCTTGGGATAACTTCATAACGGTAACACTGTTTTCCGGAATGCTTCAGTGTCATAGAGTGTTACCAATGCAGTCTCGTAGGTAAGACCGGTGTTAGATTACTAATTTGTCTCCACCTCTAGAGGAAAACACCTGTCAGTGTGGTCTCTGCATGAAAGGGCAGCATCCAGATCATCATTTTGCTGAAAGATTTACAAAGTAATACTTCCGCTCGAAAGTTCATATTCTTACGGTTATGTAAATGTGAATTTAAGAAAGAAGTACCTTATGCCCAGAGTGTTATGGTTCTTTTTATTCAAAGGATTAGTGTAGTAAAACCTGTTAAAGGCTAATTTACTGAAGGCTTTATTCTTCAACCCAAAGTAGAATTGCCAAATATGCAGCTTACATTCTTAGATAAGCTTAATTATGGGAAGTTTGGCTCTAGGGTTTTGAATTTAATAGCAGTTTATATTCAGTTGGATATCATCAGTGTGTTCTTATGAAGCTCAAACTTCTAATAAGTTTGTTCCAAAGCAGTCAATACTATGATTCTTTTGGAATGAAACTAAACAATGATTAGTGAAGATGCTGCTACCTGAAGTGGCTATAAATGGCACTGTTTAAAATTTATGTCATTAGGATTATTTTGGGACATCGAGTTCTTACTTTCTGATTCAGAAGTACTTGATGACTGAGTTCTAAATATTGAGACAATAAAATGTTGTGACGTTTTCTTTAAAGAGATTTATCAGCTATGTTAGTGTAATGCATGTAAACATGTTTACATCACTGGTATGTAGAACTTGTACAAACTTAATCTTTAGGTATTTGTTTAAGGGGTTTTGTGTGTGATTGATTCTTCTAAGTATTGCTCAATAACTTTTTTTAATGTATTCTTAATGTTCAGTGCCCTCTTGTATGATACCTGTACAATTTATTTTACTGAGTGGTGAAATGCAAAGATATCCTGCATTCATCAGTTGAAGGTGTTCTTCCTTTCTTCCCATATCCCATTATGAAATGCCTGAATTGCTGAGATCTGTCATCAGCACCAGAGGGAAACTTCATTTGTTGTAGAGAAGTTTCATTATCTTGCATACATTAGATTTTTATTTAACTTATTTTTTATGCATAGTCATATGAGGTAGAAGTGATATCCAAATATCTTATCTCTTTTCTACTTTTCTGTTGAGAAACTTGTTTTGGGTTTTATAAAAGTAAAAAATACATGTGAAAGGTCAAGTGGGACAAATTAGTGAATTTTGAACTTGTACAGAAAACTAGGAAGACTGACTGGCTGTTGCTGGATTGTGATTTCCATTTTCTATTGCTGTTACAATTTTCTTTATTGTAGTGGGTAGTAGTAGGTAATACAAGTTTATGGAACTAGTTCTAGTTGTCAGACACTTCGGAAAGTTCTAATGACGGGGCAAAATTAATGCTGGTTTTTTTAAAGAGTAGTTGTATGCTCATTAATACAAGCAAGTGTAAAGTACATATTAACATACCTTTCACTGTTTATCCATTTCACTGGCACAGAATATTCAAGATGGTTGAGAATTTTTTTGTATAAGAAGCAAAAATTCAGTATTCAGCTTTCAACTCTCAAATTAGGGGAGGGAAGAAAGCTTTAAAGATGCTTCCAAAGAAGGAAAAGGTTGTTTAAAACCAAAGTTTTTAACACTGCTGTTTGAAGAGTTATCTTCACCTTGGTTAGTGTAAGAATTGAGAGGAAATACTTCCTCAAGTTCAAATGCTATGTTGGAAGTTCATTGCACTAGAAGATTCACTCCATGATCTTGGGCAAGGAGAGGTTTCTGCTGAATTCACCTTCCTAGGTGTTGAGTCTTTGTTCAGTAGTGTGATTTGAAAGTTCTGTGGAGGGTCGTACATCACTTAGCTTACCAGTGGTTTTCCCCGACTTGTATAGTGATGTTTAATATCTTAGTTCAGCAGCTCAAGTGATGACATCGTTTTCTGGACAGAATTATTGCATCACTACATAGGAAATAAGTTTGCCTCTCTTCACATAGAAAAGAGTCTTACATTCCTGTGACTTTATCACAGTTTTCTAATGTTTTCTTAATAAAAAGAACATCTGCTTTAACAAGGTTTCAGAAACTGAATGTACTTTCTTTGATTTAGCAAAGGAGTTGAACTGTGAAAGAGCTCTGCAGCCACAGTGTTTGTGTTCTTGAATTCAATTTCAGAAGTGAGTATGTTCCTGTCAGGGTTTTATCTTAATGTGTTTAACTGCTAACATTAGGCCCAAGAGTCCACTTACACTTAATAGGAGAGAGAGAGAGAGAAAGGGAGACACACTATTTTTGTAAGGTACAGAAGGTCTCTAATGTTATGTCTTTATAGCCTTTGTGAAGCTTTCTCCTGCATTTTTATTATAAAGTCTAATATGTAGGTTATTTACAAAGCATTTGATTTTCACATCCTGTAGTGAAATTTTGGTAATACTTTACATGAAGTATTTTTCTACAGGTTTTCCTCACGACCTGTGTTTTAAGTTACTAGATGGTATAAGTTTGTGCAGCAGTCTTGCCTTATAGTATGACCAAGGAATCAGCACGAGGTCTTCAGTCATGGTTGGCATTGTTCCCATAAGTTTAACAGATCTTTGTGATAAATATTGGGAAGATTTGTAATAAGGGTGATTTGTAATTTTTGTCCATTTCCAAGTGGTTACCCATATGTGAATTCCCTTGTGTAGGTGTATGTCTGTCTGAGGTGGTAGTACTTTTATTTCCATTAGTGTTCAACCAGTAGGTGTACCATTTTATGCCTTCTGCTGCAAGCACTCAGGAAACTGATTTATCTCTGTTATTGCTGTCCCCTGTAAAAAACCAACCAAACAAAAAAAACCCAAAGAACTTTTGTTTCTGAGTCATGGATTCTCATCTAGTGTGTTTATACTATTTACACAAAGATAACAGGTTGAGAGTACTACTTGACTATCTTCAAGTAATGAATGTGCAGAGATGTTCAGACTTTTCAGTAGGACCTCCTTTAATAATGCTCTCAAGACATAGGTGTTCAATTTACCATTTTTGTTTGGGAGGAAACGTGCTCGAAGATAAATGCAAGTTTTGCGGTCCTGTACACCCACAGTGTCTCGGGTTATGACTTTTAAGAGAAACCAATAGATTCTTTAACTGTCCTGTTTACACCATCAGGAAGAGGTGCAAGTGGTTATGGGTGTGTGGTTGCTTTTTTGTGATGGGGGGTTTTTTGTGGGTTTTTTGCTTGGGTTTTTTAGGATGAGGAGCTCTTTGAAAATCAGTAGCTGTTGATGAGGTTGGTTTTTTTTTTGCAGGGGAAGTGGATGAATTCACAGAATATGGTTCCATGAGATGAAGTTCCATTGGACTTGGCTCTGCTGCCAGCGGGGGGAGTTTCCAGTTGTCTCTGTCCTCATCTCTTTACCTCCCTGGTCTCAACTACTTCCACCTGCCCCTTGTGCCAGTCCTGTTACCTTTCAGATTATAGTGAGCTGTTTTAGAATGCCACTTTGACCAAAACCAAACAAAAATACTCTGTAACGTTCTACAGTCTTGTTGAATTAAGGTGACTCATAGAGAGATTTGACAAGCTTCAAACCTATCAGAGAAGGTATTGGCTGTACAACCCAGAAGTAGAGAGGGTAAGGGAGCAGTCAAGAGAAAGTTATGAGACTGCAGTCTTTGGGAGCAGCAAACTAACCCTGCTTAACAGTCAAAGGAATCATACTGACAGTCTCTTTTCTGGTTCTTGTCACAAATTCACGAACTATGGGATCTCTGTTTGGAAGGATCCAAAAGTAGGGCACACTTGAAAGCCTAGTCAGCTTTGTTCTGTGCTAGCAGTTGGAGAGTTAGCTGTGCATAAACATATGAATTATGTGATTTCCCTGAAGAAATTACTGAAATGTTCTGCAAATATTAAGTAATGTGACTGACACAGTATAAAGAAACTACAACATTTTGCAAATCCTGAACAGTTGTTTCAGTCAGCAAAATTTTGAGTTCTGACTTTGCTACTTGTCTTCAACTTCTCAGGAGTGAGAAACATTTCCAGCAGATTTCATGTACATGAATTCACTTGAGCATAATCCTTCTCTGCAAACTATGATTGTGACCAAATATTTCTTTGCGGATATATTTGCCATAGCTATCCGTTGCATTTATCCTGGTTGAGGATAGTTTCTTTCTTCTATAGTAGCAAGGACTTCTGTCTTCTTTGTCTAACAGGACATCTCAGTATAGTAGAAATACTGAAATGGGTATCGTAGAAAAAAACTGACGTACGCTGCCTGGCTGGTATGCCTTGCTTACAGTGTCCTCCAGAAAAAGCAAGTACAGATGATGTTAATTAGAAAGACAAAACCTTGGGGAATCATGCCCATGAAGTGAAAATCCTTCCGAAGGAAACTTTTAAAATTTATGCAGCAGTTTTTTAGGGATTTGTTCAGTGAAACAGTCACTGCAATCTTAGATGAGTTTAGGAATGAAAAACTTGTGACATCAGAGACCTGAGTATCTGAAATAGTTTGTGGTTCCCCCCTGCCCCCAAATAACTAGAGAAGAGCTCAAATGGGATGTGGTTGTTCTGAGTTTGTGGTGCATAAGTGACTGTGAGTTCCGTGAAGTGCAAAGATCATCAATCGTACAATTTTGTGGTTTATGTTCTATATTTCAGAATTTCAATCTTCAGAATTCTCAAATCATTTTTGTGGTCAGGAAAAAAGTCAGAAGATCCTTGTCCCCTTCCCCGCCCCGCCCCCCCCCCATAAGTAATATAGTGATGGAGCTAATCGGGTTAAATCACTAAGGACAATAAAAAAAAAAAAAAATTCGCTTTGGTGTCACTCATTCAGATAATATTGGAAAAAAAAAAGTTGAAAAGAGAGCCCAAGGAGGAAGGCCACATAAAAGAGGCTAGCACATGTATCTTTGTTACATAATGTGCTGAGACTTTGCTTTTTGAACTTGCAAAGCCTATAGCTCAATCATATAAAGTTGAAAGACAGTCTGGGTCCCTATATCTAACCTCTTTGAAGACTGTTGAATTAGATAATGTTTCAGCATTTTTGGATGAAAGTCTGCGAGGAATGTCTGTCTTCCGCCTTTCTTTAGATGATGTTTCTAAATGTGTTTATCGGATTCCCCAGGTATTAGTATATTAAAATGTAAGGAAGGAAGAAATGTCTTTTTCCTCTGAATATTGTAAATATGGCTAAAGACCAACTTGCTGTGGAGGACTAAACTAATGCCATTTTGTATGAATTTAAATGTCAGATGAGATGTAAATTGTGGAACATCATATCCTCAATTTAATTTGACATTAATTAGTATAGTTTCGGTTCAGTCACCTCCCTGAAGTGAAAGTGTCATTTACATATTAGCACTCATGCACATTTACTATTAATACTATGTTTTACATAGCGAAGCAGTGGCAAGCATTGACATTAAAAGTAACGTGCTAAAAATTACAGGGACTAAAATGAGACCAGGGTGCAAGAGTCCAAGCCAAAGTCCAAGCCAAAATGAATGGGGTGGGGGAATCTTATTAGAGAACTAAAATAGCAGCAGTATTTTTAATTTCACAGAGAATGTGACCACTGTTTAAAACAAGGACAGGCATGTTTACTTTTAAGACAATGAAATCTGAAGTCTTAACTGTCTGTGAATAGGTGATAAGAAATGACTGTCTCGTTATCATGCTTCTGGCTGTCCTGTGAGATCTGTTAACATCCCCTGGAATTCTAGGAATTTCTTTACTCTTCATTCGTTATGCTTGAAGGTTTCTAAATGTTAGGAATAACTGCTAAATTAAGATAATTCTTTTTTGTTTTCACTGTTCTATCATCTTTTCATTGCAGCCTGTAGATGTCTGTGTTATCCACTCGTATCTAGGTATAAAATAAATGTTTCTTGTTGAGCAGGGATCGTTGGTCCTGAAGACTTGATTAGAACTGAGTATTCAAATGTATGCATAGTTGTAGCCTATTAATCTAAGCCATAATGGGATGCCAGGGTAGTAGATCGATGTGCTGGTTTGGGGTAATGTGGGTGTCAGACCATTTAATGAACTATAGTGTAGGTTGTTTCTGTGGGCTACTTTTTGAAACTGAGTGTGTTTCTTTCAGGTTTTCATTAATTGGTGTAGAGACTGCCCTCTGCTGTGCTCTTCCCCTAAAGTAGAATTTAGGTCTTGTCAGCTGCTGCTCGTAAGTGTTCAAAAGGTGTTAAACTATGTCAGAGCTTTATTGATGATACAGATGGCAAAATATAAACAAAAGTTAAATATTATTGAATTTAAAAATATGCTTAAATGACCGTGGCCATCTGCTGACCAAGCTTTATAGAACTTACAAAAAGTGTTTTTTCACCTCTGCATTTGGGTGATCGTCTCTATTTCTAACAGGGCTGGAAGACAGGCTGCCACGATCTCAGAATCTCCGGAGAAGCAGCAGAGTGAGCCAAGGAGCGGCGTGGCATGGCTGGCGTGTGATGTAAGTCCCGCATCACTTGGCCCGAGCTGACACAGCTGTCACCATGGGATCCAGCAGCACTCCTGTCCTGCGGGGGCATGCTGAGTCCTGCAAATGGGGGGCTGCAGCTGCTGCCCGGGGGGAGTCCTGGCACCTGAGGAGCTGGAGGGGGAGAAACATCACCTCTCTGGGCCAGATGAGCAACCGGCTGCTATTTTGGACATTTGACAATGGAGAAGAGTACCTTGATTAGTGATAACAATTACAAATCTTGCATTTCTGCTTTCAATTTTAAGGCAGCAAGAATTGTTTATCCAAACTTCATTGTCTGTCACACTGGGTAATTAAATTAAACGTGGCCTCTTTTAGAAATATATCTAGTAGTCTGACATGGCTAAAATTTACAACAGGGACTGAGACAAGAATAGAGTGTTGTATTACACTGAATATTTATATAAAACAATCTTTGGATGTACCTTAGAAAGCAACTTGTGCTTCAGCAATGAAATAGGTTAAAATCCTCTCTTGTTTTTGTCATGTGCAAATACACAATGAAATTATGATATATACTCTGTGTGTGTCATAATTTCATATAGTTTATACACAGAAATTGCAAAAGTATCTTGCATGTATTTTACTGCAAAGGTGCAGTTGCTGAAGAGAGGTCTGAGTGATGTAGCTGTTGATTGACATGATGTACTCTCTTACTGGTCCATGTTTTTCATGGAAAACACTTTGTTCATATCTGTTCTGTAGGCAGTAGCCGTGTGTCTTTTGAAGTTGATAGTGTAGACTGGCTAGTTCTTGAGCTGTGACGTTTTTTGATTGTTGCCACTGTATCAACAGATAAACAAGCTTAATAAAATTATGTGTGTCTTAAATAGATCACAGTTCTTAAATGTGCTACCAATATGATTCAAAAACGTGCTTACAATTTTCCATGTTTGCATGACGAGCAGTTTGTTTATACAGTTTATAAAACTGGAATCTAACCTTAGCATCTGAATTCTCAGTTTCATCAGTTTCTCTGTGCTTTAAAGTTGCAAGTTAACATTGTTATTCCTGATGTGCAAATGTAACTTAGAAAGCACTAACAATGAAAGCACTAACAATGAACATTACTTTCCTTTTGAGGGTTTAGCCCTTTTTGCTGTTGATCCACATATCTTGCACATTTAAATGAGCATGGAATGTTAAAACCTCTTGGCATGTCTGAAAGCCCTCTGAAATACACATGTTGAACCAAGTTGTTGTGCTTGACAGGGTTTATAATGAACCCTGGTCTGAAATTATTAGAAATAAGAGTCAGCTGGATATTAAAGGAAGAGTTTTTTCCAATACCAAGACTATGCTGGAGCATCTAATTAGAGGAAATCATATAAAATATTGTAGACTAAAAAAACCAAACAAACCATACCGGAAGTCAGTCTTGAATATGTTGCAAAGTACAGAGAATTCTTTTTTTCTATTACAGAATTTTTTAAATTAAGAAAAATAGTATCAAGGTGTTACAGGTTTTGCAACTTTTACTTGTTTTTGAAAATCATCAAGTTTTGCAACTTTTAACTTGTTTTTGAAAACCATCAGCTGACCCAGTCTGTACCAGGTATTTCAGGTACTATTAAGCTCCATACGAGATATCTGTGAAGTATTTTCTACCATAAACTCCAATCTTTAACTCTCATCAAATAGTGTTTGATTTTATGCTGTGCAACATGGTTTGTGTTGTGTTTTCCTTTATGTAATTGGCTTCCAAGTCCCTTAATCTTGCAGATTCACTGAAATACTGTTGAAGAAACAAATGACACTTGCGAGATGATGCAGAGAAAGCTGGGATTTTTTTTTTTCTACACTGAGCTTCCATTTGTGGAATTACTAAAATGTTTTACTTTATTTTGTGATTTTTATGATTTAGGTTTTGCTTGCTTAGAAATCTGGAGTAATGAATAAAAATACCAGAAGACCCACCATTATGTGAGACGTTAATAATACATGGTAGAGATCTCTGGCATAATTTTATGCTCATATTTTGTTAGTAATACAGATATTGGGAAGCATCTTGTATGTCATTTTAATCTAACTTTTAATTCACTTCAGCAACCTAGAATTCATCTTCCAGTTGTTTTTAATGAATATTTTAATATACTGTGTCTGTCATAGTATACAGCTTCCAGCTGATGATAAATCCTTTGCGCTGTGCCTGATGTTAAATATGTATTTCTTGTGTTTATAATATAATTACAGATGTAGGTTGGGCTTTTATACTCTCAACTATGCCAAAAAGGAATTCAGTTGGAGGTGAACACTGAACTCCTTTGGAGTCATTCAGAATTTGCAGCTTTAATGAATTTTAAAAAGGGAACTATCAAGTCTAATCATACTTCCAGCACTGAAAGAATTTTAAACACCACCAAAATCTAACACAAAACCTCAGCCTCCAGAAAAAGTAATTTTTACTCTTTGGAAGCTGCTGAAGCAAAACAAATTTAATTTTAGTCTACAGAATTTAGTTATTAACGCAATTAGGACTGCTATGCACACCAGCCATAGTCCCCAGGAAGCAAGTGAAAACTTAAACCACCTTACAGCACTTCTGTTTCTGTCCCTGTCAGTATGTATTTTATACCAGCAGCTGTCTTGCACATCAAGAAGATTGCCTTTATGTATGTTTAGTCTTTGACAGAGCTTTTGGGGTCTGTATTCAGAGTGGTTAAAGAGATGATAGAAGCCTGACATCGTTAGGGGTCAGGATGAAGAATGATGCGCAGCTTGTAAAATACAGTATTTTTGAGAATAATAAATATAGTTAGCAAGACAGTAGTTGTGGGTTTTTTCTTTAGGTTTGCTGTTTTGAACTTGCACCAGAAATATGGTTTGTTTGCTGTTCATAATTACTTCATACTGAAATTCTTGTGTGATGCCTGATGGTGATCAGAGTGACTGAAATGCTCTTTGTCAATAGGTGTATTTATGTTAGCAGTTTATACAAACCCTCTTCTGTAGGGCAAAAATTTGAATAGTAAAAATAATCTGTGAAGAAGAGACTTTCACATGTGCTCTCCAGGACCATATTGGTAAAACTTGTGCTATGAATTTGGACAGAAATCAGTCATAAATCTGCTTTATTTGGAAAGATCCACATCTCATGTGGAAACACTTGGGTTCCCCTACTAGATATCGGCAGTTCAAAGGAAGACAGTCAAAGCCACAATTTAACCCTATTAAACTTTGAGCAAAGTGCAACACAGACTTGCACATATGTAAAGAGTATAGAAGTTGCTAATACCAAGTTATAAAGTGGAAAAGAATCCTGTTAATTCCAAATACTATTCTGTATATTTCTGTATATTTTACATATGATGTAGTAAAAATCAGCATTACTGAGTATGTCTGTAAATTCTCCTCCTTAGTATAAAAATTAATGGAAGAAAATGAGCTCTTGGACTGAAAAGCTAGTTTATCAAATGAGATGATCCACAACTTGCAGAGAACAGACTTGGTATAACAACCTTCCTTTATTGTTGTTATCTTGAGACTTTTAAAATTGCAAAAGAAATCTTCAGAAAGAAAAGCCAAGAAAACTGTTTCTGAAATTATTCATCATAAGACTTTTGATACCATGCTTATTGGTTAGAATAAAATTTTCTGTTCCTGGTGCCTGCCTCAAGCTGAATCTTATTTTTAACATCAGCTGCACCACACCTTAATGTGAGGACCGAGCTAACATTTTATCAATGTCATATTTTGCATTTTAAATTCCTTAGGACCGTTGTAGAGGGACTTCAGAGTTGATGTGAATTTTTTTTCCTTATGTGCTTATTTCATTTGTTACAGTTGGGCAGTAGCATTTTTCCAGAACTGTTAGAGATGAGGATTTGTGATTTCTGAAGCAGACAAGAAAGCAGAAAGAACAGTGGGCTTAGGTTCAGAAGGGGGCACCCATTATCAGAAGTTCTGTGATGAAAGGAAGTTGTTCCAGTATTCCAGGCTTGCAGCATGCCTGTGCTTTTATGGATTACTAACTGGTTATATCTGGGAGGTTGGGTTTTGGGGAGTTGGTTTGGTATTTTGGTAATGTCAAATTTCAGGCTGCCTGATAAGCGATCTTTCGTATCATCTTTGGTATTATCTGAGCGTGATTACTTTGCCTGTACTGCATAATGCTTGCTTCAGAGACATCTAACTTTCTGGGATATCAAAAATACTTTCTATTTAAAATTCCTCTAAAACTCTCTTAAATTTTGATGCCAGTTTTCTGAATATTGTTGTTAAAGTTTGACTGCGGGAGAACTCTAATTTTCTGTACCTTTTGTTTCTTTAACTGACTTAGCTCAGATCTTAAATACTGAAAGTGAGCAGCTGTTATCACAGGACATTTAAATGTCTTGGTTACTCTGTTCCAAGAATTCATACACCCTTTGCATCTTGCATGGAACTTATACTGAAAATGTAAGCAATGTTACTAATGGCTGCCTATTACTAATATTTACCTCCACTATATTTTTGTTTCTCTGGTCTTCAGTACTTATTACTAAAGAGATCTAAAAACTTTTTATTCTGTATACAGATACATGAGGTTTTGTTGTGCCCTTTTTCTGACTTAACGTCCAAAGATGCTCTTTGTCTTAGGTAGCTAGTACTCTTAAATGTGGTAGAGGAAATGTAGCTAATCCCACTTTACATATTTTTGTTCAGGTATTAAATATTGGCCAGCAACTTCATTTTCTGATGTGTGGATTCTTTATCTTTAGTGAGTGTGATGTTACTTAGCTTACACATGATTGAGTGTTATGATGGTATCTTTAAAGTCGCATTTTACTTGTTGCGTATCCTCAGATAGTGTTTTTGACTTCTTTAGTGCTGAGTAAATGGATATTATTTATTCCCTCAAATAGTTTAGGCACCTGTTAGTTTTACCGTATAGACTGAGGAATGTGAGTTTTCTTTCAGCTTGTCAGAGTTGAAAATAGATGAATGTAACTTTCAAAAGACTCAGTTTTCAGACAAGCTATGGCCAGTACAACATGAATGAAAGAGAATTTGAATTATCTTCCACCCACAGTTAAATTAGTGCTGTTTGCAATTTTATTGTATCTGCTGAGACTTCCTTTTTTGGGATTGGTAAATCTGTACAGTGAAGTTGCTTTTACAGAAGGGGAAATGTGGCTTTCTGAGGATCATTTTGCTGAATTGTTATCTGCCTTTCTCTGAATTTCAGAGGCTGCTTTTTGATATGATGCTTTATATAACCCTAACTTTATGTGACTTTATTCTTCAAAAAGCACTAACTGAAAGTTTTACAGGTGCCAAGAAGTTGTGCAGTACTTGCAGTGCTAGCCTCACTACTGTGCGGCCTTTGAGCTTTTTTTTGTTGCCTGAATATTTTCTGAATGTGGGAATGTTGAGCATTGAAATAATTTTTACATATCAGTGCCGTGCAATTAAGTACCTTTTAAAGGCAAAAAAGAATTTTTACTACCATAGAAATGCTTTAATATTTACTTCTTGGAAGATCTTGGTAATAAGTGGTAGTAGTGGCTAGACAGGAAACAAATTAAGAAAATTGGTTTGGTGTTGCTGTATGTAGCTGTATACTACTCCTTATGAAAATGAAAAGTTATACTTATTTAGAATTGCAAGCTGGCAGAAACTTGTGTAGGAGTTCCTATTGCTGCTCCTCCAAGACAGTACTATTGATATTTAATTTTCAACTTAATTACAACATCAGCATCCTTCCCTTCCTCCTCCAAACACAAACATTTGATTTAAGAAAGTTGGTTCTGGCTTTTTTTTGACTTGATGCTTCCAGTGTGTAATAAAACTTTGAGATATTTTGTAGTATTTCCTTTCAGTTAAAAAAAAAAAATATATGAAAAGGAACTTGAAAAATTAAGTGTATTGGTAATACAGTACACAACTGTTTATTAGTTTTATGACCTTTTAATTGGACATATTGAGGATAACGTATCATTGGCTTTGTGATACAGAAAGGCAATGTGGTATAAACCACATTGTTGTATGTATTATATTTAAGAGCTGAGTGGTTATATTTATCAGGACACTTAAGTTCTTTGGCCTCAGAAATGAGAAACCAGATTAAGGTGTAAGGAGTATAGCGGAATGTCATTACTTGACTGTGGAAATTAATTATTGTTCTCTGTCAAATCTACACTTCTGTATGCCCACATAAAGATTTTTCTCTTGTATTCAGTCCTTTCTGCTTTAATGCATACCTATAGGAAGTATTAAGAGTAGCTGCTAACCAGAACTGTCCAACCCTTATCCTAGGACTTTATCCCTACTTGTAATTGTGTAAGTGCAGCTCCAGACTTCTTTAGATAGTATCTTTTGGAAGAACTCTATGCCAGACCTGTCTTCTCTGAACCTGGGAAGCAATGTTTACATAGAAATGCCTCAATTTATGAGCAATAAATGCAAATATCTTTATTTGTGTTTAACTTGTTAAACTTCTTGTGAACATGTTTTTTATAAGAAGTTACTCATATTTAGTGTTTGTAGGATTGTAAGCAAGCATGGTTTGTGTTGGAATTTTTGAGAATGAAAGGATAAATTAAAACTGCGTGGGAACTTTCAGAAAACTGCGGATTTGCAATTGTGTGTATTAAGTGCAGAATCTCCACTGTTTTGACGGGTAAATGTAAGAGACTTTAGCATTAGCTTGAAAGGTAGTCCTTTTGTAACATCAACATGTGAAGTTTACTAAAATGCGTGAAACAGATTTGTGAGGGTTCTGTAGTTCTTAGTAGGGGAAGAAGCACTATGTAAATGTGGAGGAAAGTTCCTTTGTTCTGATGCCTGGGAACCTGGAGAACTGTCTTAGGTGTTTTCTTATTAATGCAGTTATTCACTAACTTCTTTTGAATATCTTTCATTAGATTTTCTTCCTGGATGTTTCTCCAACTGTCTTGTGATGGAAGGGAAATATTTTTGAAGTTATAATGGATTTTACGCAACATCATAACAAAAACTGGCCTAGTAGCAGCATTTCTGTTTGAAGAGAGTGAGCATATTTACAAATAATCATGACAACTTCTCATATGAATGGACATATCACAGAAGATTCTGACAGTGAAGCAAAAAATGTGGATCTTGCATCTCCTGAGGAACCTCAGAAGCACAGAGAAATGGCTGTTGATTGCCCTGGGGATTTGGGCTCCAGGATGATGCCCATGCGGCGGAGTGCTCAACTTGAGCGAATCCGTCAGCAGCAGGAGGACATAAGGCGCAGACGGGAAGAAGAGGGAAAGAAACAAGAACTGGACCTTACTGCTTCCATGAGGCTAAAGAAACTAGCACAAATTCCTCCTAAAACTGGAATAGATAATCCAATATTTGACACAGAAGAAGGAATTGTTTTGGAGAGTCCTCATTATACTGTGAAGACACTAGGTAGGTTAAATGCAATGAATGGGCTAATGGAAAAAACATGTAGTTGATACTAATGTTCTTTTAGGCCACTGAAAACCTAATTTAGCTAATTCTTCCTATACACATTTAAAGTCTCCTCCTGGTCTTTTGGATCTTTGGTGGTTGGGTTTTTTTTATTTATTTAGTCAAGCATCAGGTTATGTGCTTCAGCAAGTGGCTTTTCAAAACCAATCCGTTTGGGAACAGCTAAATACCCTGTAGATAATGAATGAATTCAGTGGATGTCTCCATCCTCTTTAGGCTGGGGAAAACCATGGAAGTAATATCCAATTGTACTATGTTTGATGAAGCACAGACCAGAATAAGCAATGAATAAACACTTTTTTTAATTTAAAATAAAAATGCAAGAGTTTTTAATATTTTAAAGAGAAGCATGCTGGTGGTTTCTTCTTATTCTGGCTGTCTTGCATTATCAATTGTTACCTAATATAATCTACATTTTCTCTTAAAGCATTGGCATTGATAGTGAAAATCTGCTTACCTTGGCATTTAGACATTGATGAAAATGTAATTTTAGTAATTTTTGAAGAAATAGATTCTGAAATTGTTTTATTTCATAGCTGTTATTGCTTTAACTATGCTTGTGTAGAAAAAGTTTCTAATCTTTCTTTCTCAAACATAAATATCTATTTATCTAAAACGTAGTGTGTCACTGCAGTGAAAAAGAAGCATTGGGAATTTGTAGGAGTCCAGTTCAGATTTCCAAATCTATACCTGTTCTGAGATTGAGTGCTTTAAAAAGGTGCTTTGGGGGGGAGGGGGTGCTGCACTAAAGATCCTTGCTATTCTTTTCTATTGGATGGTAGTTGAGAACACAGAATGAAAAATAGCTACTAAAATGCTAGGGGGTTTTTTGCTTCATCTTTAGTATTTGTGTGCCCAAGCAACATTTCTGCTAAAGACATGGCTCTATTCCATAACCTTTGGTAATCCTTATTGTACAAATCCTTCTTTAGGAAAATTTAGGTTGAAAGGGTCATCAGGAAGTCATCCTGTCCAACCTCCTGCTGAAAGCAGGGCCAGTTACAAACAATGCAGGTGTACCTTGGTTTAGTCCAGGGCTTGTCAGCTTCTGTCCAAGAGATCTCTTTGTAAGAAGCAGATTCTGTACTTAACTTTATGAAGTGTTAGACATTTGATTGTGAAATTCTCTTCTTAGAGGTAACACAAAGCAGAAGATGCAAAGATTGATGTCAAACAGTAGAAGTGACTTCTGTTGGGACTTGCTTAGCTACAGTGGTGAAAAGCTCTGAAGACTGACTACAGGAGGGATTGGAAATTGGAATTACAGAAGGGAGGAAAGAGAGTGACTTGGAATTAGAAAGCTGAGGCTAGGTTTCATGCCAGAGATGCTAAGAACTTGGAGGGAGCGCTAGGTGGAAACGAATGGGCAAAGAAGCTAGGCATGGAAGCCGGTAGGAAAGAGAAATGACTAATGAGTATGGGTCTGCCAAGCGTGAGAAGCAGTAAGAAGCTGGGGTAGACTGAAGCTGTTTGAACAGGGGAGACAACGGTGGGGAAAATACTGTGATGACAAAAGGCTATTTTGAAAATCTCTCAGCATGGGGATAAAATGGGCACAGGCTGTGGGGGAAGCTGAGAGATTGTCAGAGAAAGACAAACAGTATCTGTGAAAAGCTGGAAGGAGGAAACTAGGTTTGGCTCAGCAAGAAGAGAAGGGGAGAAATTAGTGTGAATGGAAGCTAGGGTTGTGTGAATACTTGATGTAAGAAGAAAAACACCAAACACTGGAGACAAGAATATAGAGGTGTGTATGTGGAAAGAGGTAAATTAGGAAATAGCAATATATGGTTTAAGATGCATCTTGAAGGAAAATGGCTAGATGATTTTGTCCACGAGGACAAACTCCTCTTCACTTTTTGTAATCAAAGTTTGTGTCTTGTCATTGTTCTGCTGTCAGCATATTTCTGTAAAAACACAGTAGTAAATTGCATGATTTAACTAAAGCTATTCCCCTCAGAGACAATCAGAAAACTAACGTTGTCTGTCTCTAGTCTGAGTTGCAGTAAATAAGGCTTAAAAGTATGTGCATAGAGCAGAAGTATTGACTAGCTTGCTGAGTGAATATGGTCTGTTCTTTGAGCTAGAAAGGCCAGGAGCTTTAGGAGATGTAATTAGACTAAATCATGATATATCCATATATGCACCAGGGAGCTGAATTAGGGCTTCATATACATCTATTTCAATCAGAAGTCATGACATAATATTGACAGGCATACAAACATATTACCGTTATTTCCTTGCCAGACAGAATTATAGTAACAATTTGGATCAGGTAGACTTAAGATTTAAGAAGAGAGGATTTATAATATTTTAGCACTCCTGTTAAGAGTGGTGCTTTCAATTATACTCAACTGTGAAGCTGAGTTGTTGCAAACTTAAAAAAAAAATGTTCTAAATGAAATGCTGTGATCTCTTAACCTATATAGTCAATAAAGAATCTCTGTTCAGTCATTAGTGCTGTCAAAAACTGAGTCATGATTTTAAATTTAACAAAGTGCTATGCAGTAACTTGGCCTCTTCCAAAATTTTCCTCCACTATTAAGCATGTCCTTTTTCCAGTTCCTGGATTAATCATTCTAACATCTGACACTTCCACTGAATTTCA
The DNA here is from genome assembly GCF_030936135.1 of Gavia stellata. Lineage (NCBI taxonomy): Eukaryota > Metazoa > Chordata > Aves > Gaviiformes > Gaviidae > Gavia > Gavia stellata. Next base: position 37,896,207 of record NC_082600.1, read on the forward strand.
AAAGAAGAATATTTTTTTGTTCTGAAAGCTGTCTGTTCCTGGTCAGTATCAGGGCTAGGGATATTGCCTTATGAATATATATATACACACCACACACATGCACACTTACAAAATAATACAGTTTCATAGAGAGGATTTGAGTCCATTATCATTAATACTTCTGCTTTTTTATTGAATACCTGAATTGGAGAGGCCAGATTTTTTTAAAATTTACATATACAACTTTTTGGTCTCCAAGAAACTTGGTAGTCCATGACTTTGTCTGAAAAACAACTGCTGGTATGTAAAACTTTTTGCAGTTTATCTGTTTGGTTATACTGAATTTTCTGATCTACACTGCTCCTGACTCTTTTCATCTTTCCCCTTTTGCTGTCCCCGTGAGAGTTCTCCTAAGCCTTGTTAGGAGAACCCCAAATAAAACTGGGCAGGTGCTACTGAATTAGAGATGTTAAACTACTGTTAAACTACCCTTATTCAGTCTGTTTTAAAACACTGATTTTAGTTTTGCTTTTTTGTGGGGCTTTTTTTTGGTGTGTTAATCCATAGAGCCTCTGCTAAAGATATGTGTTTTAAATAAGAATATTGACCTGATTGTCTGTATTTTTAGTTTTGAAAGTGTTTCCTAAGTGCCAATGTCTAATTTGGCAGATCTTTGCCAAGTCTTTAATCTTTTCATCTTAAAGCAGACTAGGTTAAACAAATTGGATTTTATTTATAAAAATAAAACAGGACAGTTAATCAAAATAATTGTAAAGGGCACGTGTGTTATCAAAACAGTAGATGATTTAGACAGCTGTCTTCATGAAAATAACTTCCTGTGCCCCTAGAACATGTGCATATAAGTATTTAGCTAGCTTTTTCACAGCAGTATACTTCTATGAAATGCAGACTTTTTTTGTTTGCTACAGGTCATTCAGCTAATTTAATTTAGTTAAATGAGTAACTGGCATTTCATGTAAGTAAACCTTTTGTTGCTACAGTGAAATTTTTTTTTAGGGGAAAAGCTGCCTTTTTTTTTTATACCTTGGGCAAAACTTATTTATAAATACATTATAAATAAACTTTCAGAAATAGTTTTGGATAAAACAATACTTTTCTTAGCCCTGTGATTCAAGTAATATATGGAGCATTAGAGTGCTAGTACCAGCACATAGAGTACTCTAGAGATCTATAAAAAAGCTTAGGAATTAAGATACTGGTGCTGACATCCAATAAAGCCAATAATATCTTCTTAAGTTGCTGTTCATAACTTTTTGTTTAAGGTGATAAACAGCAGCTATTTTCTTTTCTCCTTTTTCTAATCTAACATGTTCAGCTGTGACTATGGTCCTCCCCTGCAGTTGCATACTTCTGCCCTGGCAGTCTTTTGATTAATGCGTATATCTCGCAGTGCTCAGTCACATTCCAGCCATTTCATAGCCTAATGGAAAAAAGACTGCAACGCTTCTTGTAAAAGAAGACTTTAAAAAAATGTAGTCGATTGCTAATTGATCTGCGATTAAAAAATGGACTTGTTCTGCAAAAGAACCCTGACTTTTTTCTGTGAGTAAATGCAGATGTTAGTCTCTTACTGAACTTTTTTCCTCAAGACAGCCCCTGCAATAGGAAATGTCTCGAGATGGGGTCTTTTGTTACCTAGCATTTATTTTTTTTTAAAAAGACCAAAACTAAACAAAAAAAAACCTGCACCGAAATCTAATCTGTGATTTAGAATTCAGAAACAGGAACCTAGAGAGAGTTAGGCATGTGTGAAGCCAGATTTGTATGTGGGTTTACGTGTATGTTTTATTAAACAAGTGACTAGGAAATGGATTGCTAGCTTTTGGGGAATATTTAATTTTACTCCTTTCAAGCATTATTTCTCTTTTAGAATCAGGATGAGGGGGGTATTTGTTTGCTCTTTTCATGGTGGGGGGGAAATCGTTTGGTATAGGGCTTTTGCATGCAGCACAGATGAAGATTCAGTGTAGAAGGGAATGATACGGGAAGGAGAGTACTGTGGTGGTTTGTAAGAAAGGGCGACACAGAAGGGACTAGGCGAAGTGCTGAAGAGAGAATATGTAGAGGCACCTGGGAACAGGATGTCTTTACAGATACAGAATAAGGTGTCTATCTGTATTTATATCTTATATGGAATATGCATTGGAAAGAATTGTGTGTACGTGTGTGTATATTTGAATTCTCAGATATATAAGGGGGATAGACAATTCAGAAATAATTGAATAAAATAATTTATGCATAGGAGGAGTTAAAAGAAGTCAGGCTCTGCTCTAAGGCCTCACTGTTGTTTTTAATCTGGTAACAGTAACAAATAGCAGAATTTTGGCTAGTGTTTTTTCACTGAGCAGGTATCAGTAGGAACTTTACAATAACATCTGACTGGTTTACACTACTTGACAATAGTGCACTTCCTCAGACGTGGCAGATTCAGTTGCAGAGATGCCTTGGTAGTCTGCATACTCCACTAGGCAAGACATTGCCAGCTGACAACATCCTATTTAGCAAATACTCCTGATTGTAGAGTGTTCTTTAGCCTTCTCCCCAAATGGCATTTCCCCCTGTGTGATAGGCAGTATATTGTGTATACAGTTCCCTAGCGAGACATTGGCTGCCTTAATTAGTGTTGTGAGCTGTACTGGATTTCACCTGTGGAATATCCTGCACAGCCGGTATCCGAGCTTTCCGTGCAGCTTTTGTACTACTGCCCTTTGTTTCCTTGGTGGTTACAGGAAGAAGCCCTTGACCTTTGGTGGGTAGGATGTTTTTAGCATGTGTGGAATGGTTTTGGAGGTTTTGTTTTTGTTTTGGGGTTTTTTTAATTGTCCTGCAAGTACGAGAGTAGTAGCTCCGGATTGTTTGTTTCCTCTTATTACACAGAAGACTGACTTGCAAACTCAAAATTGAAAACATATATGTAGGTATGCTTTGTCCAAAATCAAAGCCATTAAACATGTTTGAAATGCGTATTTTATTAGGCTTTATGGTTTTCACATGCCCTTTAGTCAACCATTTTAATCTTGTGCTCAACAGGTTTGAGTGTAGCATTGTGTTCAGTGTACTGGTGAATTTGAGGTTAAAAACAGGTAGAGGAAACTTCTTGACAGAATGTGTCCATGTTAGTGATCAGTATGTAAAAATGCAAATTAGTTGATGTCTTGATAGCATTCCTATTTTAATGTTACTTAATTAAATGTCATTTTAATTAAATGAAGGTTGCTAAAACTTAAAAATAGTTCTCAAAGCTGATATTTTGATACCAGTAAGGGAGATTGACCTCAGTATCAACTGACAGTTTTAAAATTTGGGATTTTCTTTGTTGTTTGTTTTTTTTTAAATACCAAGATTCAGAATTCTAGCTTACTTGAATTTATTAAAACAAAAGATAGCTGACCAGCCTCTTGTGGCTGAACAGATTTTTTTTCAGATAATGTGTGAGAATGCATACATCATTTCAGGCTCAAAATATCCACTGGTTTTTTTTGTCTGCTTGAGGATTTCGTACCTGAGTTCATATGCATTATAGGTATGATTCATATTCCTTGTTTCAGGTAGTTTCTCAAGTACTTAATACTGAGAAGTGACATTTTGCAGAAATTCGGATTGGTTTAAAAAAATGTAAATTTGTTGACAGTCTTTAAAAAGCACCCCTAAAGCATCAGATTAGTCCTTAAAGCTCAGGAATGTAGTACATGTATAGTATTCTGCAAACATGTAGAAACTGGTTATTAAAACATGTTAAAGTATTTTATGGTCCAAGCAGAACTCATAATCTCATAGGTAAAAGATATGAACTTTCTTCTGGTGCAGATGACTTTCAGAACTCTGATATTATTTTTTTCATCTTTACCTTTTTATTTTAATATGCTAAGACTGAGCATAATTTAATGTTTAGAAATTGAGCGTAGTTTACTTACCAAACACTCATAAGTAAGCAATATTTAGTTGAGAGAGATGTATGTGGAAAGATGTCTCAAAATAACCATGAGTATTCAGTGCATCAACATTAGTTTAGCAAAGGAGATACTTTCATATTGCAAAATAGTCCCTCTTCCCCATTTAGGTATACAAGAGCTGCAATTTTTGGATCTTATACGTATCGGTGCTTTCTTTCAGAGAACAACTGCTCCTGCAATAGGAATTTAAGTTTAAAGAGTGCATCAGCTTTTTTATTTCTCCTTTTACCAACTTGGGGTCCTTTTTTATGAGTCAGATACATTCTGCTAATAAAAGAGTGAATAATGGATAACTAATAAATTTGCATACACCATTGCTGATTAAAAACTGAACTGCAGAAAAAATTTTGGTAAAAATCTTAATATAAACATTACTTAATTATGAATCTTGTTAACTTGTATCTTACTTGTATTTTGTTATTTCCTACCTAGAAGTGGAAGAACTGTTAACTTCTCTTAAGCATATCCAGCACGTTTTGGTAGACCCTCAGAGCCAAGAGGATATCTCTCTCATTTTACAGCTTGTTCAAAATACTGATTTTCAGAATGCATTTAAGATACACAATGCTGTTACAGTGCACATGAACAAAGCCAGCCCTCCATATCCTCTCATCTCCAATGCACAAGAACTAGCACAAGAGGTATGTACAGTATGCATCTCTGATATTTATGAAACCTATAATCATAGCTGTTGTTGAAATATGTACTTGTCAAACTTGTCTGAGTTACTGAATGTTGAATATGAAAGGGATTATAATAGTCACTGATCGCTGTATCCGGTTTTTCCAGATTTCTGAACAGTAACCAGAAAAATATTTTGGGGATAAGAGCTCCCTCTTAGCATGGTTAGATATGTAACACAAAAGGTACTATGTTTAAATATAGGAAGAGGGAGTGGGTATGAAAATCTAACTCTTTTACCTTCAGTATTCTTTATTCCAAGCATTCAGGAATTGAATTACAGTTCTCTATTATTGTGACTTTCGTCTGAGTTGAGCCGTGGCTCTTAAATTGGGAGGCATCTCTGAAAATACAAACACACTGGAAACAAGCATTCTGCTTTAAAGTGAGCAACAGGTCCCTTAATACTTAATTTCAATGTTGTTATTACTGCTGTGATGGTCAGATTACGCTTAATTATTTGCCTGACAGATGACAGCTGTTTTATAAGATCTGATAATGTCTTTTAGAAATTATTAAAGTATACTTTTAGAAATTTATTTGAGCAAGATTTTTAACTTTAGTCTTTTCAGTCAGATCATAACTGTTTGAAAGACTTCTACAGTTTCAGCCAGGTTAAATACTTTCTTTGAGGCTTACTCACTTGAATATAGATGTGCAATACCCGTATACAATAGCTTTATAAGCATTAGTAGTAATTTACAGAAAACTCATCAGATACAAAGTTGCTGTGACAGAATGAGTTTTCACATGTGGCTGGATGCAGCTAAGATCCCTTGAGGGGTTACTCAATAAATTTATCTTCATTTTCCATGGCCTAGTGCATGCATATATTGCAGTGAAGTGTGGCTACACCTTATATGGATGTACATTTGCTAACTTTAAACTAGCTAGCCTGAATACCAGTATCAGTGCAAGCGTAGCACTGTAGTGTTGGGCAAAGCCAGATCCAGAGGTTGGGTAAATGCTCCAGCATTTAGCACCCCGTGAACCAAACTTACCTGTTCAAAACTGGCTCAGGTACACCAGTTGGAGTACATGAGCCTGTATATAGGCATTCTCCAGTTGCTCAAAGGCATGTCACTCCAATTTCAGTATGGCAGCAAGTTGATATTTTTTTTTTTAGTATCTGGTTTTCTTTCTGCCTGAAGCAACTTTTTTCAATAGCTCTTTCCACTCCTCTTCCTTTTTCTAGACTTTAACCTTGTAAGTCAAGGAAAACAACATTGTAGCAAGTTTGAAGTTCTTTTGCAGAAGAAATGACTGATTCTTGAGGGACATCATTTAAATGTTATCTAAACGTGCAGTGTGCTGATTAAACTGCAGCTCGGGATTTTCCTGTTCAGGTTTGTCAGTAAAACTGTGCCAAAACCATGTGGGAGTATTTTACATGTGAGCTTCCATCTGGCTTATTCATCAGCCTGTAGGCTGCTATAGGATCCTCACTAGGCTTCTTCGATGTCTGCGAGCCTGAAGGAACCTTTTCAGTTAACTTATGGTTGTAAACTACTTCCTGAAACACCCACTTTACATAGGTCTAGTTTGGGATTACATTCAGATACAAGTCAGAGTTTTTGAATCTTCATAGGGTGTTACAGATTTATCTCTTAAGAAAGCTGGTTTTTCCCCTTCATGCATATGATGTCCTTTTATTTGCTGCTTAAAGAAGTTTCCAGGAAGAAAATATGCCTAGGAAAACTCTAGGTCTGTTTTCAAAGTTTCATATTCCTTCCCATCTTCCCTACCCCTCACCTTCCCAAGACATTCCTCTCTTTTTTTTCAGGTGATTTGGTAAATCCTAAAATCGGAAGGTGGAGAAAAGCCAGTTTTGTGTCTCTTGGCAATCCATGAAGGACATTAAGCATAAAGAAAAGATTTCTTTAATCGAAAAATTTTAAACCAATGAAATTTTGTTATCACTCAGGAGATTACATAAAAGGCAGACATATTCCTGCACTTGTTTTGATTCTTCAGCTCCCATCCCTGTCTTGTCCAGCCTTGAAATTCCTGAAAAGACATATGCAATATATTGTCTGTTTCAGATGTAATCTAGTTTCTCGGTGATTCAGCTTCTGGTGTATTTAAGTGATTTGTATTTGGCAATATGTTAAATAGCATCCTGAAATGATTAAGCTGGAAATTCAGGACAAATATTTCTGTGACTGACAGAAGTGTCTCAAGAGGAACACCTTGAGGCCTCCTTTCACATCATACTGTACTTCCTAGTCATGTCTGAATAGAAGATCTTTTTGTTTTTCAGATCCTTTATTCCTTTTGGAAATGCTTCTGTACTGTTTATGGCAGCAGTACGGAAGGAAATTATTTCTGCTTTAGGAAAAGTTTGGTTTTGGTTTTGGTTTGGTTTTGGTCGTCCCGTCGTGTCCCCCCCGCCCGACAAAGTCTCTATCTTGCATGCCCAGGTTTTTTCTTGTACTATGATTTTTTGTTTGTCTTTTGCTTTTTCCATCCCTAAACATAGGCATGGGAAGCTCCCCCAGAAAGCAGTTCATTCACTTCAGGGTGTTTTTGAAAAGATACTTGCAAAAGCCTGGATTTAAGATACTTGATAACATCTTGATGATACAAGCCACAAGATATTACAAGAAAGAAAAATAGCAGATACATGCATAACATTAACTTTAAATGGCAGATAATGCTAATGTGCATATTTTAGTGCACAGATCATCAGTGACAGTGTATAGGACACGCACTCCAAAACAGTTTCAGAGCTAATTTAAAGCTACAGATGTGTTTTGTTTGAGGCTTTATGGTGTGGAAGAAAACCTGTTCTAGAGCTCATGCTTCTGTAGCTGTAACAGGAAAAGACAGTTTGCAACACAATTTCATATTGCAACATGAAACATCCTCCCTTTTTAAAAAAAAAAGTAAAAAGTGTGTTTGGGGGAATTACCATTTGCTACACTGAAAATTCAAAAAATCTGTTTTCATTTACTCTTTAATTGATGATTTGCTTTTATAAAAATGTGTATGAACAGTGTGTTGTGAAAACTCCTGATTTTGAATTTTTTAACCATTAACAATACGTGAGAGTGGAATGGTACATTTTTATTTTCTAGTCCTCTTTAGGAAATTCTTAAAATTAATAGCACACTTGTACAGTTAACTTTTCTCCTCGATTCTGATAACTACGCACCAACAACTCAAGATTTTTCCTTTTTTTTTTTTAAAAGAAACTTTAATTGAATTAAAAAGGTGGAATGAAGCACTTGAGCTTAAGGAATTTATTTTAGAGAGTAATCTTCAAGTAATGTGGTGTACTCCAAGTCTTAAATAAAAATAGCCGGTAAACATCAAATGTAATTAAATTGATTTTAAATCCATTTAAACTTGACCAAGATGGGGGCAAGGATTATGGGAACATGGTCTGAATCTTGACCTTGTAAGAATATTTGGTGCAGCATTCAAGACAGTTTGTAATTTTTGGCCTGTAACAGCACATATCAAATACCTTAAAGATGTTCTTGCTATTAAATATACTTAATAGGCTCAATTTATATAGGCTGTGTTTCTAAAGGTTTCGGGCTTGCTACTGTTCACTTCAGGAAGTGCAAGCAATTAAACTAGATCAGTATTTTTGAGGGAATGCGCTGGAAGCTTGTAACTTTGCATTATTACAATGTGTATGTATATTCCCTCTGACAGTCCTGCTCACCTGAGAGTAAACAAAAACAGGATTTTGCAGGTGTGGTTAAATTCTGAATGTTTAGTACCACTCCAGTGTGTACCTCCACAGTATGTGCCTCCAAATTATGACATGTATAATGAAACCAAATTGATAGCTTTTGGGGGGCTGCTTGAACTAAAGTTAACATAATTAAAAATAAAAACTAGGCTGAAGAGTTAAGAAAATACCATCATTGCCACATGTTTAGTGTGGATTGCCTGTGTTATCTGTAGTGTGTTACTTCTGGAATGACAGCCTACATTAAAATTTCTTCATCTGGTAAAACTGTGGGATTCATTATCATGAGTAACAAAGGAACCTGACATGCGGCAATACTCGTGTAATCAGTGGTGTATATAGCAGCCTGAAGCTTTCCTAGTGCTTCATTAAATAAGCAAACAATAAATGTATCTTTCTCTTAAGGGGGGGGGGTGGTAAATCTATTAAAGTTTTGGATAACTGAATTATTCAAAGCAGAAATTCATCTTGAATAAAGGCTATTCACCACACAGAGAATAACTGGTTGGGCCTGGTTGCTTTCTTTCCCTTGTCAAATCCCCAACCTTTGACCTTGCATTCAAAAGGTTGTCTTGCTTGCAGGACTTCTGAGTTGCGTTCTGAGTAGGTTTTCCTGTAAAAGGGTCATAAAGATTGGATAAATAAGGCTTTAAAGCTGCTTGTAGCTTCTTCAGGAAAGGAATTGAAAGTCCCTTGAAAGTTAGAGAACTTAAATAAACCTCTATGAGAAAGTGTTTTGTAGAGAAGAATCTTTTCTTTCAACACAGAGGAAAATTTGTTAGTGAAATGCATCCTTTACAGTGTTCTGTCTGCCGTATGGCATCCCAAAATTCAGGCCAAGCAGGGGATAATAGTTTCCTGGCCAGTTCAGAAGTATGACTGAGGTCAGGCCTATATAAAGCTGAATTCCTTCTGTTCTCTAGGGTTTTAAAGAAACCGGTTAAACTTAGTTAAATCTGGCTTCTTGTTCGACTTTCCTAAGCTATACTAAGTTTGTTCACCATGAGGCATGTTCTAGGGATGTCAGAAGGAAGACTTTTGGAGGTTGTGCCAGGTTTATTGCTAAGCACAGGAACTTGTTCCATGTGACAGTGTTTTGTTGGCAATGTAAGGATCTTGCTCCATGGGAACAGTTCATTTAGTAGCTCCTGCTAGAATTTAAAATTATGTTTACTGTTTTCAGTACTGTTGTCTGGTAGCATCCAAGAGAGTTGTTAGCATTTCTGTAGATAATTGCTCCTAGGATAGAGGCTCTTCAGACCTTCGGATATTGTTAGATCACACAAAAAGCTTAATTATTTTGACTTTGGAACTTGTGATTTCTTGATTCTCTGTGACGTCACATTACCTCATCCTTAAGAGTAAAAAGTTCTTGAAAAATACCTTTTCAATCCCACTGAAAGCAGCTGTTCTGATATGTATAATCTACTCTTGATGTCTCCGGATTCATTTGTGCTTTTGGACTTGTGTGCATTTGGTCAGATTAGGCCAGAGGATAATGGCTGTGGAAAGTATCTTCTTCAGCGTCACCTTTGGATAGGAAGGGACGTCACTGTTCCTGGCTTTCTTTATAAGCGTACCAGGATTTTCTAGTGCTTGCAAGAGATGATGGCAAGACCTGTTTGGTAACTGTATGAGAAGGCAAACCTTTTTAGGCAGCTGAAGCTGCTTGAGCAAAAACTGTCTGTGGATTATTTTGGAACCAGCCAAAGAAACCTGGTTTCCTGGGACCTTTTGAAGTTTTGACTCATACGCTTTCTGGGGCAGGGGCTTCAGGATGAATTGCAAAACTTGTCTTGGAATCTTTGGTCTTGCTGTTGGTGGAAATAGTTTAGATAAAAATAAACCATCTGCTTCTAAGGGAAAGGGAGGCTAGGCATGTTGATGAGAAATTAGTCCATTTAAAAGACCCAGCATATTGACATAATAGACTTCATTGTGACTGATTTCACTATCATGTTCCTTTCTAGAGCTTAATTTTTTTTGTGTGCGTCTTTGTGGTAGCTGAGCTCTTTGCCAGTCACTGGTATTGACAGATGTCTGTGATGCACTGGATACAAACTTAGACTTGGTAGACAATTATTGAGGCAAGATATGCTGGAGTAGTTTTGTGGTCTCATTGCATGTTTTCCTAATGTGTACCGATTTAAGGTCAGTCAGTATAACAATTATGTGGATATACTTTACTTTCAGTAAAATAAATAATTGCAACTAGGGGTTTGTGCTTGAGTAGTGGAGGGTGGATTGATAAATCACTGGGTAGATTAAGAGTTTTACTACTTGATTTCTTTTTAGGTACAGAGTGTTTTGAAACCCAGTCACCACAAGGATGGGCAGGAGCTTAATGCTTTGCTGAATGCCCCTCACATGCAGGTAAAACAAAATGGAACTTCTAATCTAATGAATTTATTTCTTGGTGCTGTTTTCAGTATATCTTATTTTTTGCAAATGTCTTGGGCTGACTGGGCAAGGATGGATTTTATTCTTCAACTCTGTGTAGATCTCTTAATATTTTCCTAGGACGAGGAGTTTCCAATTTCCAGCAACTAGTGGAAACTTGTAATCAAGTGTAGTGCATGACTGTATTCAGCCCATAATTTGCACATAAACAATGTAGCAGCAGATCAGTTAGGGTCAGGGCAACACAAGAGCTGCTTTCCTTATCTATGTTTTCTTCTTTGCCAGCTGTTTAATGCTTACCATAGGGCGCATAAAGGAAACTTTGTCCTGTGGTGATGTTGTGAATCCATGAGTAGTTTTCACTGCAGTAACTCCTTATGTCTGTATCCTCAGTCACATACATAGTAAACCAATGTATGTTTTTTTTAGGAAGGAGAAGCTCTAAGTACAGTCACAATTTTGTGTTCAAAATTGCTTTTTTATTCTTTTCCAATCTGAAAGAAAAGTTTTGGAAAGTACATAGCAGTAGGCACTTCATAGCTGTGATAAATTATTTTTTTATTGCTTGAGTCAGTTTGCAATATTGTGTAACCTGCAAAGACTATTCAAATTGCAGAATTTCATTAAACTCTACTATTTTGTATACATATAAAGTGTGAAATTTTCTATAACTGAGCTGATTTTGTTTAACACTAGGCACTTTTACTGGCTCATGATAAGGTTGCAGAACAAGAAATGCAACCAGAGCCTGTGACAGATGAAAGAATTTATGAGAATGTTGGCGTGTACGGAGGAGAGACAGTTAAAATAGTTCGCATTGAGAAAGCTCGGGATATTCCATTGGTAAGTACTGATACTCAGCTATATGTAAAAGAGGTAAGCTTTTTTGTCCTTTGCAGATTGCTGTGAAAGTTTTGGAATTTCAATATGGAGGTGATGTTTAACTTGTAAACACTCTCCCTCCCTCCAAAATGAGAAATAGTCATAGATGATAAACTTGTGTGCATCTTCATATAGCAGTAGCTGTTACTACCATTTAGAATCTCTACAACTTCTGTCAACTTGGGTTTGGACAGGACTTCTTGACAGAAGTCGCTATCCCAAGCTTTGCTGCAGGGGAGCTTATAGCCTTGTGCCAACCATGTTCTGGTTTGTGTTTGGTGGTTTTTTGGATTTTTTTTGCAACTCTCATTTTCTATTTTGCATCTTTCAAATAAGTATTTCCCTAGGAAAACATTTTTTAAAAAATCATTAATCTTCTGGCATGGAGCAATTCAATTCTTCAATCTTTAGTGCAGCTTGAAGAAATTAAATGGTGTTGTGTTTTAAACTGGAGCATTGGTTGTATGCATCTGAGCTGTTACTTACATTCTCTTTCAACATAGAAATGTTTCTCTACTGGCTTGGAATATATACGATAGATGGCTTTGAGTTTCATAGATATATATAATAAATTCAGAATGTGTTGCTACTACACAGGGTGCTACTGTTCGCAATGAAATGGATTCTGTTATCATTAGTCGAATAGTGAAAGGAGGTGCCGCAGAGAAGAGTGGGCTGTTACATGAAGGGGATGAAGTTCTGGAGATTAATGGCATTGAGATTCGTGGAAAAGATGTTAATGAAGTTTTTGACTTGTTGGTGAGTTGGACACTTCTTGTTTTCCATGAAAAAAAATTCTGATTTTGCAAGACTGAAGCCTGTTGGCTCTGCTTGTCATTTGTACTCATATTTAGCATTAGTTTAAAAGTATTTTCATTCTGATAGCTAGTGTTTATATGTGGATGGCCATTTCAAGTTTTCTTTCTGATGCATAGTATGATATTAATAAGTTTAATGGCAGTTATCTGCAAAAATGAAGCCTACAAAGGTGGAAGAGTTAAGCTATCATCTTGAGGCTTGCTTTTAATGATTTCTACGACAAACTTTGTTTAGCTCTGAAAAGCCATGATTTTTCATCTTTGTCTGGTTGAGTCTGCAATTAATAAATATGTGACTATGATAGTGTCTGGCTGGGTTGAAGTTAATTTTCTTCATAGCAGTTTATATGATGTTGTGTTTTAGGCTGGTTTTAGACTGACACAGTGTTGATAATGCACCAGTGTTTTAGCTATTGCTGAAGCCTTCTCCATTTCTCACTCTGTCCCCCCACCTGCAAGTAGGCTCGGGGTGAGCAAGAAGTTGGGAGGCGACATAGCTGGGACAGCTGACTCGAATTGACCACAGTGATATATCATGCCATATAATACCATGCTGAGCAATAAAAACTGGGTGGTGCATGATTGCTTTTGCATCACTTGTTGGGTTTTTTCCCGTCACTTATTAAACTGTCTTTACCTAGACCCATGAGTTCTTCTTGCTTTTGGTCTTCCAGTTGTCTCCCTCATCCTTCTGGGGAAGGGAGGTCAGTGAGGATCTGGTGCATGCTTAGTTGCTGGCCAGACTTAACCCACCACAAATTGTATCACACAGGACCTTTACATGACTAGACTACTTTTTCCCTCCTGATAAAAACCCTTTTGTCTAGCAGTTTACTGGCATAGACATTTTTCTGTTTATTACACTTCTGCCATTCATGATGAAATTATACATCAGTTCAAAAGCAGCTAGTCAAAACAAGAGGCAAGAAATCCATCAGGAACTAGTAAATGCAGAGGTACTATCTCTCAAAGGCCTTGTGAGGTAGAATGTCAAAAGCTGGGAATTACCACTATTTTCTGTTGCCCAGTATTGCTTTTCTCTCATGCTTTTCCCTGGCACCTGCTTTTGTTGATCAGTGTCCAAGATGGGAAACCTAGAACCTCGCTATGAATCTCTGGTCTGATTGCAGTGGGCAAGACCATTCTGTCAAAGTGAAAACAGATGAAAATCACAATTTTTTTAGAAGTTAATTTATAACTTTGATACAAAACATTGGAAATATCCACTAGAACTTATTTAATAGGGTCCTTGGGGGGAAAAAAAGAGAAATATATTTAGTAAATCTTTGAATTACTTGATTTGTCTATAGAGCATAGAACTATTAAAACCAGGACCTGGGTTCTCCTGTAGCTTGCATTATTGTAGGAAGAGTAAGCATCCATAGATTAATTTGTCTCATGCTACAGTAAGACTGCATTTTTTAATGGACAATTTCCACCTTGAGTTAGATTTTTTTCTGAAATTGGCTGATAAAATTTTTCAGCTAATGCATGGAATAAGGTCAAGTGGAGGGAAGTAGAGGCAGAAATGTGTGGGGCTTTGGGGTTTTTTTTAAGCCATTTAAAAAGATTCTGTAGTTATTTGAAAAGCCTTCAGTCTCCATGTGTTTTTTGGATCAGAGATAATCTGAGATTCTTCACACTCTGTAATTGTCTCCATTGCCATCTGTATTTTTTTTTTAAAAAAAAGCCATATTTAGTTAAGTCCTATGCTTCTGAAAAGAGTGTTTTGTAGATGACTGACAGGTAATCCAGCTCTGGCAGTTTAGTTCTCTGCAGAGAGCTTGTTCTGCTCTTGAGCAGCTCCTGCAACCTAGAGTTACGGAATAAAAGATTTTAAACTACAATACATTTAACATAAGAGCAGATTACTTGCTGTACATTAAAAAAAAACCTTATGTGTTTAATGTATTTTTTAAATCATTAATTTAAAATAATATTTTTAATTCTTTATATGTTGTCTTTTGTATTTTGTAATGTGGAAGTGAAGTTTTAAAATGCTTCACTTCCAAAAAAGTACTTAAAACAAGCACAGGAGAAGAAAATTACTTTCCCTCATAATTTTGCCTCACCACTTGCTATGCAAATGATAATAAACTGCGCATGACTTTAGACAAGACTATTCACACGATCGCTGTCAAATTCTATGCATTCCTCGTGGAACTACGCATGCTGACTGAAAATCATGGACTTTCCTTTCCTGCAGCCTAATCATGTTATGCTACGTTATGTTTACTTTATTTAAGCCTAAGGTCTGAATTTTTTGAGATACATGCATATGCTTTGGTTTTATGAAACATAAATTGTTGTGTTACAGTTCATGGAAAGATGTATAGGAAGTGAGACACGTGTAGACCTTGTCACGGGTTGGCACTTGCATTTTATCTAGATGTTTGTTATGTGTGCAAACACACTCTGCATACAAGAGTATGCAAACAAATTCTTAAAGGAATTCTTAAGAATTTCTTAAGAAATTCATTCATTCTTAATAAATGTCCTGGCTTTAAAGAATTCTTATGTTCTACCTTCTTGGTCAGGGTGATTGCAATATTGATATTAAGTACTTTACAGATGTAGGATTGGAATGTGTTTAGATAAATTTTTGAACAGTGTTTTGTATACTTCAATGTTAACAGTGTAAAATCATAGTAGAAATGTTTAGATTTGAAAACACTGTTCCACTTAAGCAATTTTAGAAAAATAATGTTATTTTATATATTTTTTCCTTCCCAGCATGGATCCAGTAGTTGGTACTTTTGAACAGAACAAGACAATATTATTCTCCATTTCTCCTAAGTCTCTGCTTGACAGAATTGCAGCTTCTCCATTTCAAATAGAAATAGTTTATGTATAATCAAGAATGCTAGGCTTCTAAAATCTGAATATCAACATTTGGCTTTCTAGCCCGCCACTGAATTACTGCATCTGTATCTGTACTATATCTTTTAAACCAGTTAAGGGGAAGATGGTGTGCTGTTAGGAACTGCCTTTTATGAGAATTTTTGAAGCATTTTCTAAAATACGTTATTTATTAAATTTCTTAACTGTAAGCCATATTTTGATACTGTATATGAAGAGTCTGTTTTTCGTCTCAGGCTGACATGCATGGTACTCTGACCTTTGTATTGATTCCCAGCCAGCAGAGCAAGCCACCTCCTGCAAAGGAGACAGTTGTAAGTAGCTTTACATAAGTTCTTGAGCTTGGTGATACATACCTTGTTTTTCCGGTAATGTGTAGAAAGTTCTTCTGTAGGTCATTTACATTGTGGAACAAAATCAAAACTTAATCATTTAAATTGGTTTAATTGTTACCAGACTAACACCTGAATTAACTGTTGAAAATGATTGATGGTGTTAAGCTGAATCTCTTAGTATGATTTTAACTCACTTTCTAAAATAGTAAGAAATTATAAAAGTAGAACTGCCTGTGCTTCTGAAATTCTATTTTGAAATTCCCAATTTCTCTATTTTCATATATATATATATAAAAAAATAAAAAAAATGGATTGATGGAACTTGCAAATATGCTTTGGGAGGAAAAGTTTGTATACTGGAAACTTTGTTCATTATCTTTTCAGCTAACATACTTTTCTTGAGACACCTTTAACAGTTTGAAGAAAGATTGCACTGATTTATATCACAGCCAAACAAAAACATTAATGGTTGGTGACAAAGTAAAATACTTTACAAGGGAAACTTCACCTAAAGACCAGCAAATGGGTTTCAATCTATGTGGTTGTTAGGTACTTTAAACAAATAAGAATATCTCTGATACTTTTTGAATGCAAAGAACTTAAATCAGTAGCTCAGGGTTTTTTGCCTCCTAAAATGGTGAGGAAATTGCATAGACTTTAGAATTAACAAGAGTTAAATTCAGGCCTTCCCCTCCAACCTAGCACAACTGTGTCTTTCTGTTGCTAACCTAGGTAATGATTCCATTCCAGTATCTCCTGTATGCCCCAGATAAAGTTTCCATTTTATAGAATCTTGGAGTTTTTATATATCAGAGCTCCACTGCAATCACACGAAGGGGAGGTGTAATTCTTCAGAAGTCACAGGTTTTTTCTTTTGTTTTTACATTTGATCTTCCACAGATACACGTGAAAGCGCATTTTGACTATGATCCCTCTGATGACCCTTATGTCCCCTGCCGAGAGTTAGGCCTATCTTTTCAAAAAGGAGATATACTTCATGTGATCAGCCAAGAAGATCCAAACTGGTGGCAGGCTTACAGAGATGGAGATGAAGATAATCAGCCATTGGCAGGCCTTATCCCTGGTAAATCTGTAGGAAAAGCTTGATAGCCAGTTGTTCCCATAGCTACAGGAGCAATAGTCTGGTTTTCAAAGACTCATATACCCTTGAATATCCATTACCTTAAATATCTGTGGCTTTGAACCTTTTGCCACAGAGCCTACTGTTGGTTATGTAATTCGCTTAAAAGGTTGACCTTTTAGAGGCATCTCCATGTATAGATGTTAAATGCAGAGTAAAGCTACTGCTCCCACTGCAGTTCACCTTTCAAGAGCTATCCTCCTCTTCCATTATTCCTCCACCTTGGGGACTCTGTGGATTCAGAGTTCCCTCTGCTGGCTACAGCAGAAATGTGGGACTTCAGCCTACTTGTTTTCTGGAGACGAGAGCAGCTGTTAGGTTTCTTACTATATCAAGTAGTCTATTTGAAAAATATCTTTTTGTGGTAACTTTTCTGCATGTTTTCACTTAGCAAAGAGCTTCAGTTACTTGTAATGGTCGTGCTTCCTTTCTAACTGTTGGGGGCCTTTGAGTAATGAGGTTTTCAGATACTGACGTCAGTATATAATTTTTGCATAGAAATATGTACTGCACTGTAGTCCATTAAAGATCTGCTGATCTGTTAAACACAGTGAACAAAAGACTTTTCAAATTCCATAGAATGCCACACTGTTACTTTATGACATTTGAGTAAGTTGAGAGGAACAGTGATTTAAATATAGGCTAATCATTTTCAAGCTGAAGTTCAAAAGGTTTAGTATAAATAGAACATGTTTAACATACAAAAATAATTAGAAAACTGTATCATCATAGTGGGGAAATGTAGTCTTTCTAGTAGTTTCAATTCTACAGGCAAAACTGTCCAGAATAGTACAAATGCTCTGCAAGTCTTTCTTGATGAATATATCTTTGAAGCAATAAACAAGCTTCACAGCAATTTTAGTTTCTTTTTTTAAAGTTTAATTTCTCTTCTTTAAATTTCTCTTATGTCATACTCTTACATCTCTAAAAGTTCTAGTAAAGCTTAGAAAACAGTAAAAGGAGTAAGTCATTACAAAAAAAGTATGGAAATGGTTTCTAAATGTTAACTGCCTTTGTACTTTTTTTTTTTAAATGCATTAAGGAAAAAGTTTTCAGCAACAAAGAGAAGCAATGAAGCAAACCATAGAAGAAGACAAGGAGCCAGAAAAATCAGGTTGGATATGGGCTTTGCAAGGAAAAAAAAAATCTAACCCTTATAGAGGTGCTAATTAGTGATATCTGGAACCCTGTCATTGCAAGTTGTAGAAAATGCTTCCATTTTTTGTAATGCAAGTGGGATGATTCTTTGAAATTTTTCATGTAAATACAGACCCAAATTTAGCATTCATTGTGTAAATCACATGTGTTTTTCATAACTGTGTGCAATGTGATTAGGATGATGTAGGGGAATTTGGAAAGCCCCTTTTTTCCTAAAGAATTTTATCTGCCATGACTCAGTTGAAGTCCTTGGCATGTGACATTTGCTTAATACACCAAACCATTGTAATGAACTTGAAGAAAACTATGCTTTTCAAAACTGCAGAATAAATTCTCCACATTAAAGATCCAAATAGTGGGTGGGATAGGAAGCTTTTTACTGTATAGGTATTTGTGATGATTTTTATTTTGTTTAGGAAAACTCTGGTGTGCGAAGAAAAACAAAAAGAAACGGAAAAAGGTTTTATACAATGCAAATAAAAATGATGGTAAGCAACATCTTTTGCACAGCTTGTGCACTTATAAGCAACTATAAAAGATTCTACAAATAGCCTTGTGAAAAGAATGCTGCAATTCAGGATATGATGTTAGGAATACTGCCTGATGGTGTTTTGTTTGGAAGCAGTACTATGGTTTGTAATATCATTTAGTGAAAGATGTAGAAGAGGTGGCAGAATTTATAGGGTCATTTAGTGTCTTTAATAAAGACCAGATGATGGGGTAAAAAACCAGATAGCTTTTTAGGCATGGAAGCACTCAATTTTACAATGATGAACCAATTTATTGTTGTTTTGTAATATCATCTCACTCTGCATAATTAAGTTTAGTAAATGGAAACTTTCTCCACAGAGAGTTTGTAGGCTATTTATACTATATTCCTACAAAAGTACTTTGGGATTGGAATAATGATTTTTGTTGTTGTTGGGCATAAAGTGTTATTCTTGTACTAGAAACCTGTTCCTTGGCAAGAAAGTTGTTTCTTGAGTTTAGGCTACTACTTATATGAGTAGTAAGTGGAAACACATTTTCTTTCTCCAGAAAGGGGGGGGGGGAACCCTCATCTTACTGGGCAAGTGATGATCTTTGCGGTTCTGTTGCTTTGGTGACTGACAATTAGATGCTGGGCAGAGTCAGGAGCTGCATGAAATTTGATACTGCATGACATACTACATACATGCAACTAGCAGTAAAGTATGTTGTGACTATTTTATTATTGTTTCTCTCTCAAGATTATGACAATGAGGAAATTTTGACCTATGAGGAAATGTCACTGTATCATCAACCAGCAAATAGGAAACGGCCTATTGTTCTGATCGGCCCGCAGAACTGTGGTCAAAATGAATTGCGACAGCGACTTATGAATAACGAAGTGGATCGCTTTGCCTCTGCAGTTCCCCGTATGTTTGATGGGCAGATACAGTTGCTTATTCTAAACACTGTCTGTAGACAAATTCTCTTATGTTGAAAATAGCAATTAGGAGTTTGGGGGTTTTGAGCAGGATATAGTCAGCTCTTGGATAAAGGACAAATAAAGTTACGTATTGTGTGGCAAAAAGTAGCTTTGGTAAGTCAACGCAAATCCAGTGCCCCAACATAGTGTTATAGAGGCCTTATGAGACATGCATATATTTCAGTTTGAGTAAAATTGTAGTGAAATTAAAAAAAGAAACTGGTACATAGGTCAAAGAATTTTTAACCTAGATATCCTGCATAAATTTACATTTAGGTGGCTTTAGTGCCTTCCCAAGCCACTTACATTTCAGTGAATTTTATATTTTTAATGGCTAATGTACCTTAAATTAGGTTTACAAACAGCTTAACAATATAATTTGTTATAAACAGCTAATAGCTTTTTTCACATCCACAGTGCAGCTACACAGGTGAAACTATTCCTTTTCTTCACTATTTTTTTTTTTCTCTAGATAATGTAAATAAGACCTCTAAATGTAGGTTCAGCCTTTGGCGACTTAATCTGTCCATGGATATTTATTGTAGAAAATAAAATACTTGCATTTCTTGGATATTTCAAATGCCTTTTTTGCTTGGTTTGCAATGTCGCTCCTAAGCGAAATACTTGTTCCTCCTTTTCAGTTCTACAGGTGTATCACTATCTCGATTTATATTTTTCTGTTGCTCTTGTTTGTAGATACTACTCGGAGCAGGCGAGAGACTGAAGTAGCTGGCAGGGATTACCATTTCATTTCCCGACAGGCATTTGAGAGTGACATAGCTGCAGGGAAGTTCATTGAATATGGAGAGTTTGAAAAGAACCTGTATGGTACTAGCATAGACTCGGTGCGGCAAGTAATCAACTCTGGCAAGATATGCCTTTTAAATCTTCATACCCAGGTATGGCAAAGCTCCTGTCGTTTTAATTGTAAAATCTACTGTGAAAATCTGAAGACCTGTATTTGGTTTATATAAAACGAATGTGTTTTCAAGGTCCATTTTCATGTTTATTCCAAGTTTTCTTTCAGTGGTGTTCAGTTAACTCTATTTAGTGTGTTATGAATACAGCCTTCTTGTTCCTTGTTTGGAAATGTACACATATTCTTTATCTGTGCTAAAGGTAAAAGGGGCCTTTGTTTCCAGATACTTAAAGTCTGGTAGTATTGAAGCTGTAATTAGCCATTACCAGTTGGGACCATGTGATACGTTACTAGAATAGCTCATGGGTATTGCAAAGCATGTAATAAGTTGAAAATTCATAACACTTTGAAAATTGATCTAATTCTGTGGTTATAAAAATCTCAGAGATAAGTTGTTTGTCCCAAGACATGTAGAAGGAACCTTTTGGAAAAATCAAACTACAGTTTGGTTCTTTTTATTTTCTATTTCTTAATATAAACATCACCTGCCAAAAACATATGCTAAGCATACAGTAGCAGTGCATCTGATACCTTGTATTTTAATCTTCAAAACAGAAAAGATTAAACTGTAGTATTTAAGGACTCTTTTCTCTGTTAAAAGCTGATTCCATTCCTTAGCATTGTAAGGAAACTTACTTCAATGTAGGTGAATTTTTTTTTCTCTTGGATACCAAAAGCTATGTTTCTTCAGTTTAGTTATGAAGAATATTCTTGAACAAAAGTAAATGTTTGGGTTCCATGAAGCTGAAAAATGTTGGAATATCAATTTTGTAGGAAAAGGTGACTGAACTCTGGTGATGATAATACTGTTATGATTAATTATACTGCTGTTAATATATTGTACAATTGTCATTGTGCTTGAATAGTATATTCTCAATTATGTGAGTAATGTGAGTAATGCATTATTAAATGCCTTTTTCATGTGTGGAACTGTTAAATATTTTAATAAATCCTGTTTCTGCAGTCACTGAAGACACTACGTAATTCTGACTTGAAGCCATATATTATATTTGTTGCACCACCTTCCCAAGAGAGATTACGTGCTTTATTGGCCAAAGAAGGGAAAAACCCAAAGGTAATGTGTCCTAACACTTCTTCTGAAGCCATGCTGCTTTTTATTTACAGATCTGGAATGCTTTTGGTAAACAAATTCGTATACTCTTTATTTGGAATTGGAAGATGGTGATGGTACTGACAATATATGGGAAGCAGTGTAGTTGAGATCTGTGTGCTCCAGGTTAGCAGGCAGACTGTACTAAGGGAGGGGCTCAGGATGCCTTCGCCTAACTGAATGAGAGAGATGTGAGGCAAGGGAATCCACTGCTAATTCAGTAATCCTGGGGCATAATGTCTTAGTTGGAGTCCCTGCATTTGGGTACAAAAATATGACCCTTCATTTTGAAACTGTAGAAAACCCAACTTTGTCTTCAGGTAAACCTGAGAGTAATTCTAGGGAGCAAATTACTATTGTTTTTCTTTTGAGAACTTATCTGCCCTTGGAAAAGCATTTACTTGAAAATGTATTCCAAAACTCCTCAGATAAAGTTATTTTAATGCTTGATCCTGTAGGATCACTTTTCATGTTTCAAACAGAGTTATAGCAAGATCTCAGCTTATCCAGTTCAGATAATTTAGTTAAATGAGAAGTTAGTTCTGCAGAAAGACATTTAAACCCATAGATTAAACCAGAATTTCTGAAAACTCGGAAAAGGTCCTTGTCGGCTTACGAGATGCAAAGTGCTTATTGCTAATAATGAAATATGTTGATCTTCAGCTTTTTAGTTGAAATCTACCCTACAATGGTTGCTGGGAGCACTTTGCCACCCTAGTATCTTCAAAGTACTAATTGAACATAATGCAGCTTATACTGAGAAAGAACAGTCTTCCCAGCATAACTCAAAGGAACTCCTGATAGGCTGTTGGTCAGGAATTGTACCTCACTGTGTTCTACAGCTGTGTGGTTTTGCTCTCCGTGTTTGATCCAAGGGTGATGTATTGCCTGGATGTAAGATCTGAAAGTCCATTAAAGTCCAAGTCTTAAAACAGAGGGGTTTTTTCTTTCTTTTTTTTTAGCCTGAGTCAAATATAATAGCCTTTAAATGGGCGTATTTCCTCCTTCATGGTTATGCAATGAATGAAAAATTTTACATAAATACTTCATCTTATGTATGTCCTGGTTTTTTTATTGCAGTAGTCAAGGAATCCATTTGCAATAAAAATTAATACATTGTTATTGGTGTTAAACGATGTCTGTTTTCGTTCTGATTAATCGTACTGGAGTTGTATTTATTTCAGTTGGGTAAACGCTACTGTGTTAAACTCCTTCCCCTGATAAAGAAAAGGGTTTTTCTTGTATGTATGCTTGTATGTGGCTTTGATTTTCTTAAGTGTATATAACGCCTAGGAAAAAATCTTGACGGCCTGAAGTCCCTTTTGAAAATACCCTCTTTAGAAAATTATCTCAAAAATTATACCTGAGTATTCCTTTATATAATACAAAAATAAGCTGCAGAAGAGAAAAACACACTTTTAGAATCCAAGTGTAAAAAAAATTATGAAGTAAAAGTTTCTTCTCCCTCTGCATCATTTATCTACATCTGCAATATTCTTGCTTTTGACATACTTCCAGCTCCCAAATCGTGTTTTCTGTTTTATTGCAATGTCATTTACCTGATGCTATGGTGATTTGATCAACTTAAATGTGTAACTCTCACTGTGGTTCTCATTGCTGTTTGTTGGTGAAAATATTTCATGATAGCTGTTGCCTTTGGCTGTTTGGTGTTCGTAGTGCTACATCTCCAGAGCAATGTTGTCTTGTTCCACACTGTTCAAACTTTCTCTCACGCTGTCTCTGCCATCTCCAGTCTTTTTCAGAAGGATAATGGGCTTAGCAACGAAACTTATTTTTCAGAAACATGATTTAAGAGCCTCAGTAAGATGAATGTCATAAAATGAGCAGTGCTATGTCTTCCTTGTTTACTTCAGTCTGGGACAGTTATTTACTGTTTGCCACTTATGGCCAATCAGAAAGGATTGCCTTGATTGCCCTTAGCTTTCAAATATGTATCATGGTTCAATGTTATTGTAAACTTTTTCAATAGCTGATAGCAGTACCATGAAAATTTGTGTAGAAGACTTTTCTGAGTCATTAACTTGCCCTACTCAGTTGTTGTGGGAGAGAGGCTTACACATATACACTAACTCTCTGTTTTTGATTGCAGCCAGAAGAGCTGAGAGAAATCATAGAGAAGACAAGGGAGATGGAACAGAACAATGGCCACTACTTTGATACAGCAATTGTGAATTCTGATCTTGATAAAGCATATCAAGAGTTACTTCGGTTAATAAACAAACTTGACACAGAACCCCAGTGGGTGCCCTCTACCTGGCTACGATGAGAGAGCAATTCCAAGGGACAAATGGACTTCAATCTAGTAATCTTTCCAAGGAGATCGTGTGTAGGTCTGCGTGATTCTAGTATAAATGCGTGTGAGCTCTAGACCTCAGTGGCTGCACCCTTTGCCAGTGAAATTGC
Organism: Gavia stellata; assembly: GCF_030936135.1. Classification (NCBI taxonomy): domain Eukaryota; kingdom Metazoa; phylum Chordata; class Aves; order Gaviiformes; family Gaviidae; genus Gavia; species Gavia stellata. Next base: position 37,920,041 of record NC_082600.1, read on the forward strand.
GTATTATTGAAAAAATACGCACATCAGCTTGTGAGCTGATTTAACTGATCTAAAGATTGTCCAAGTTTTCTTGCTCTGTGGTCTAGAAATGGAGACCTTGTGAGTACTAAATTCTAAAGCTTTAGATTTTTTTTTTCTAGCAACTACTTTTATACATAAATCCACCTTTTTTACCTAGAATCAACCTTATGAAAGCAAAGATTTTAAGTGTGTGTGTATATACAGTCCATGCTGTCACATAGTTATAAATATGAATGTTATTTAACACTTAACTTAATGACTTTGTGGGACATGATGGTAGTTCAGGAGCATAATTCTACAGATCATTGGGCGGAGAAATAATCTACACATGAAAAATGTTAACATTAGTGAGAAATCTCTCCTGTTCAAAAAAAATACACAGAATGAAGATGCCGCTCTGGTCTGGAGCTGCCCTGTGAGGATTGAGTTAATATTTTAATTCTCAAACATTCCATTCTCTAATAGCACTGTAATTGGAAAATGTGTATAATGTAAATGTTTCAGTCCTTGTGTCTTTTTAGTCAGACTTTTAAAATCAGATTTGACTGCACATTAATTTTAGGTCCAAAGATGAATATTATATTGATCTTTTAGATGTGATAATTTTTATGGAATTTTCTTTAAAACATATTGACTGATTGGAGCTGCTGTTTTCCACAGATCTGTAGAGATATTTAGAAAGGCAGAGGTTATATTTTTGTGAAAAATATATAGTTATAAGACATGCTGCTTAAAAGTCAACTTAAGTTCTCATGTTTTATAACAGAATACTGACTAAAGTAGACTGATGTGCTGAACATTGGAGGATAGTGGGGTTTTTTAATGTCTGCAAATGGTTCATCTTGTGGCTGTTGGTCTAATGGATAACTAACTGGAATTAAAATAGCTGAATGTAGCTACTGTTTTGTAAATGAGTGTTGTAATTCACTAGCCAGCATATTGTCCTGTATTTGCTCAGTACTGCAGTGAAAGGATGTGTAAAACACTGGTAAATGACTGAGAAGTCACAAGAAAGGGGAGTATTTGTAATTGTTAAAACAGCAAAAAACTTGAAACAAAAGGCAAGGTCTGTATCCTAGTGTGTTCTGCAAAGCAGATCAGAACATCTCTGCATCCTCAAATGACTCTGAGCTGTGAGGGTTTAACTACTAAGGCTATGCATCTGCAGCAGGGCTGTTCTATTGCTGAAGCTAACTGAATAGTAGTATCTTGGCTGTTTTGATTTTGGGTAGCACAAAGAACCTTGACTGTGAATATCTTAATTTTAGCCATACTGTTTCTTTGTTCCTACAGGTAAAACACTGGAGTTACGTCAATGTGTAGTTCACTCCTGTCTAATGTTGAAGGATGAAAAAGTAGTTGATTTTTTTCCATTCTGTCTTGCATATATTCCTTCTCCAAATGTTAATGGAACAAATTCACATCCATAGTTAGAAAGCTCAAAGTATACAGCAGATATAAAGAAATAGTCAGCTATCTTTTCTAGTTACTGAACTAACGTTCACTACATTTTTCTATTGAAAAATGGAAGTATAGAGTGCATTCCTATCTTGTTAGAAAGCAGAATTATTTGGTGGTTTAATTAGTATTTAGGGCTGAAAAGCAATTAGGCAATTAGTGGGGATAAGTAATGACCCTTCAGAAAGAAAAGGGATTGGAAACCTTAGTATCTTCAGTTCAATTCAGTGTTAGAAATAATAATGTTCTAGCTGTTGGCCTAAGGGCTGGATATTCAAAAGAATGGCTTTTTGCCTTACAATGCAGGCACACTCTCAGTTTAATCCATAGTTTATGACAACGACAATGTTCAGGTATATTGGATATAGTCAGTGTTTCATAGATGACAAAATATTGTATCGATTTTACCCTTTCTTAAAAAAGATGATTGTAGATGTATTAGGCTTTTTGGTATTGACTCTTTCATAGTTGGACAAGAAGGTGGAAAGCAGTAAAATGTAAGGGTAACATAGCTCAGCTATGTATGTACTGTCCAAATTCTTGCAGTCACAGTCGGCTCAAGATGGTTGCTGAACCCTCTTAGGTATTCAGTGTTCATAGGCAGTGTCAGTCACAGTAAGTCATGCCGTTAATGTATTTGACTAATATTTGTGTCCCCAGTTTTTCTGAAATGGTGTACGGAAGCTGTTTTTACACAAATAAGCTTTTGAATGTAGACTTAAAGAATGTTGCTTGAAGTTCGGCTCTACTCTCTTAATTCCTAAGGCACACAATACTCGCTGACATCCGTGTAGAAAGAGGTGCTATGATAGTTTATGACCAACATTAGCTTTGTCTCCTGCTGAAAGGAAAGGCTTGAGCCAGCACTGAGAAATGTACTTGGGTGTCCATCTGTTGCCAGTTTGGACCTGGAACTACCTTGTGTGAGAAATTATTCTGCCTTCTTTAATGACGTTAATTCCCTTGAGTAAAAGAGAATATGCAAACTTCACTGATGAAACTCTTCAACCTTATCACAGGCTTTGTAGTGAGCCGTATCAGACTGAAACGAGGGTATCTGCATTTTTACCAGTCCAGATTTAATTAAAAATGTTAGCTGAATTGCATAAAAGAATTTTTGAATGTAACTTTTTAAAATATAAGATGGGGGGTTTAATGCCTTAAATAATTAAGGTAATTTTACTGAGACCTGTGGTTAGCCTCACATTGTACTTTTATACCTGTATCTGCACTCTGTATTTTGAGACATCATGAACTGCACACTAATGTAAAAATGTAAAATATTTCTAGATTTAAAATAAATCACTGTACAATTTTACTTCTTGTAGTGGATCTTGGGAGTCTTGTTTCTGCCATTTTGCTGAATGAGAGAGAGATGCTGTGATCCATCAGTGCCCTACAGGATGTTCTCTGTTCTGACACCATGCGTTCAGTAGGAGAGGTAACAACATGTCCTCAGATCTACAGTTTCTCTCCGTCAAGCTGGACCTCTGTCTTACAACAGTGTATGGACTTGGTCAGCTGTGCTGCTTCAGCTTCAAAAGAGAAAAATGGCCTTGTGCATCATGTGATTACAAAATGACTTTTTAAAGGTGTTAGTAGAAATTCATTTCCTTGCACCCCTGCATCTGCAGTTAAGTGCTGGATCGTGTTTAAAACAAGATGCTTGCCTGGAAGAGACTAGTAGTACTAGAGACAATGTACTAGTACTACCATTATGGCATGCGTTCAGTTTGCCAATTGCAAACCAATGTCTTTGGGAAAAACAGACCTTCAAACCGAGCAGCATTCAGTGACACCCTGCTTATCAGCCACTCTCCTAGACTTCCCTAATCAGTCTAGGACATGAAGAATCACAGCTAAGATGGACTACTGTACATTCAACCCTGCCTTGCTTGCCAATCTACTTGTTGCAATGAAGATTTGGAGCAACATGCACCTGGATAGTTGAGATGAGTTTCTGTGTTTGTGGCAGGAGCGAGCCACTTCTCCTTGGTTACTTATCTAAAGCAGTAAAGGTTAACTGTATGGGGACACAGGCTGAAAAGAGATGTGCCCAGTGCAGATTCTAAGCTGGGGGCAGGAGATGAAGAGAAGGTTTTATTTTGAAATCAACATGACAGTTTCCAGGCTTTTAAGACCACCATCTTCTAGCAGCTTGAGCCAGACACCAAATATTTAACATTTAAAAATTTTACTTGTTTCTAGCACAGACAGTACACAAGTTGGCAGAACCTCCAATTAAAACCATAGATGTTTTAGGCCAATGGTAACAATCGTGCAACAAAAATAAATCACAGAAGACTGTGGATTTCATCAGCAGGTTAGAAAACTAGAGTTGTCTTTACTGACATCTGACTTCAGCTGTGCCAATACCTGCTTTAAGCAACTTAAACATTAATAGAAGAACATTACGTGCATCTCCCTCTCTAAATAACATTTTCTTCTGCATGCACTAGCAAGGGGAGCAATTGAAGAGGAATCTGATTAGGTCAATCCAGAGCCATCCTGCAAAAAACACAGCTATGGACAGTCTTTCCTACTAAGTGAAGAAACAGGCTGAGCACGCAATAGAAGGCTTTCCTGATAGTAAAGCATCTGGCTCATCTCACCTTTTCCTCTTAACGCTGCAGTCAAATTCCCAGATTTCTACTCTCCCAGGAGAAATCCACAATCCATTCAACTCAAAACTTATACACCAACTGAGAAGCCACATAAGTATCATTGAGGCAACATGTCCTGAATTATATTGCAATTGGACATTCTGTATTCTGGGTCCCCTGCTCCATATACAACAACTGTGCTGGGTTACTCAAAGAGAAGGTCTTCATCCTTCTCTTCTGCTAAGAGATTGGCTGGTTCGCGTTCCCCACCAGCAGCCCTGCGCAGCTCCCGTTCTTTCTCAGATTTTTCTTTCAATACTTTTTTCTTTTCCTGGATCTTCTTTAACCTGTGAAGAGAAATGTGGTTTATCTGTGAAAGCAACATGATGTTTTCCTAAAACAGGCTAGCAGCAAAGATGCCATACAACTTGGATATGATAAAGCTGCCTAGAGAAGTTCCCCAGGAAATGAAAATCCTATAACAAATGGCAAAAGGCTTTTATCGCTAGCTGCTGCCATTGAAAAACTTCATCTCTGCAGCTGAACGCATTTCTTCATCCAAACTATAAATTATATTCTTGACCTTAAGCACTGCATTATACTACTCTGCTTGTCTTTAATGTAGTTAATTCTCCTTTAATTCATTTCAGGTTTGACATTTTTGCTTGAGGTAGCCCAGAACGCTGACCGCTATGGCAGAGGTGTGTCCTTAAAACAGAACACCTCAGTGTACTGTATCACATCATTCCCTCTGGAGGAATCATAATGACAGGTATGTACAACCTAGTGGTAGGGATTCATTTGTAACTTTTGAGACAAGTAATTGCAGACCTCCAATTGCCCAGCTCTGGAAGCTCAATGTGCAGTAAGAACCGGGTCATGTTTAACAGTGTTCGCTGCCAGATTTGGTTAATAGTTCTCCTAAGTGCCTTCTGAGAAATGGTCTATTTGAGAAAGAGACCAGTCTAGTCTTGTTTTAGATATTTACCTGTAGAATTCCTCTCGTTCTCGTTCATCCAGTTCTGTGATGATATAAGAAAGAGTACGCTCGATCCTGGGAATAATCACTAAAAAATAAATAAGGAAGTTGTTGGACGGCTGTTACATTAGCCAGGAAGTTATCTAATGCACTGCACAGATGGCTATTTAAAGTCAATCTAGTAATTCTTTTGGCTAGGGGAAATTTACATGTCTTTCATGGAAGTTCATACTATTTCATTATAGACAAGTACACAAAATTGTTTTCTTCAGTAAGTCCAGGACTAAACTAGGACTCTCAACATCACAGAATCTCCCATAGCGTATTCTTTTGAAAGATGCAATGGAATCAGTAAGCACTGATCTCTGATTGTTTGTAAGGTCCTTTTTCCCCACGAAAGTGGTTAAAACTGCAAGAGGTGGGCAAGATTTGAATTAAAACTATGTTCTTCCATCATATCCTTTCAGAAACATCTGTTCAATATAGCACTTTTAATCACAGAATTATGATCTCTACTTGAAATATAACACCATCGCAAGGGAAGAGATAAGCTTTAACACCAAACTGGGCAAGCTATGTGTCAGAATCACTTTCTGAACGCAGAAAGCTGTTATTAGCACTACCAAAGTTATTTGGAAGGCTGCACAGGAAACCTTTCCTACAATCAAATTTGCAGAGTGATAAGCTGCAGATAAGGCCTGCACGTTCAAAGGAACAAGTCTATGAAAAACAGTACTGAAAAGGATGGTTTAGAATCATGTACTGAAATAAGTTATTGCATACATGCAAACATGATTAAATCCCAGTGGAACTTGAAATAATCAAAGCACCCTGGCTACTGCAGCAAAAGGAACAACAGCAATATTGTGCATGGGTAGTACTTAAGAAATTGCAAGAAACAAATTTACAAAAAAGAACATGAAGGATAAGGAATTCAGATGAAAAAAAAAAAAAATACCAGAGTATTGACATTAGGACTGTTCTGTTTCCTGTAACACGAGCCTGAATAGGTTACCAGGATTTCTCTCTGGATGCCTACTCTGCGATCCCATCCAAAACAAACAAAAAAAAGTCACCAGCTCTCCACTGGACACCACCATTGCAGTTTTAAAAGCTATTATGCTAGGTATTAGAACATCTTAACACATAGAAACATCTGTCTTTTGTTTCTAGTCAACAGACTTGACCAAATAATTTCAAGTCACTAGCAGAGACTCCAGAATGTGTGTGTGAAATCTTTGTTCTATAGGTTCTCAATGCAACTTCCTGATTACTTTCTCATGTTTGCATATTCATTGATTGTGTACTCCCGTCCATTCCACTAGGCTTTAATTTTTTGTTCTTACTTGCAATATGCTTCATTGTAATGCTTTCAGAAGAGGTCTTGAACTAGTTAGAAATGCTACTAACAAGAAAGCAGTCAGAAGAAGAGTGGCTTCCATGACCCTGCTCCTCATCTTGCGTAGATACAGAAAAATATTATGCATCCCAATGGAAAAATACTCACCATGTTCAATTGCATTCACGCGTCTGTTTGTTATTTTAATGGCTTCATCCAAAGTAACAAAGGATGTCTGATGGAATGGGATTAAATAATTAGTACATAACAAGACAACTTTAGCATTTCCATCAATTCTACACACAAAACCAAATAGCACTTGAAAGCCACAGCCAAGTCTATAATGTAGTGTTACAGACTACATTATTGATAGGAGCAGAATTTTTTTCTACTAGTGTCAGCAGCAGGCTGAACACTGCACATTAGCAGTTACAAATACTAACTCCCAAAAAAAGCTTCTTCTTAGTATTAAGGAATAAGGACTTCTTTGAAGCAATAATGTAACTCTGTTTTATGGCTGAAAAAGGTTTGCAACTTTGTACAGCACTGGGACTAAAGGAGTATAGTACAGCTCGAAGTGTTAAGCTACAATCACTGAGATTACATTACTTTCATTTCAGAACAGTGAGAAACCAGCGGTCCCCTTCTTTTTTTCCTCCCACCAACCTGTAAGGAGGCCAGTTCCACAAGCAGCTCCACAGCTTTGGCATAGTTCCTCTTCAGCTTAGCCAGCTGTTCTCCACCTCTGGCCAAGCCAGTCAGCTCATAGCCTGGAAAAAAAAAATCATCAAATGGTATTTGTTGCTATTGCTACTACGATGTTTTCTTACTAGATAAAAATTAGTACTTTACAAATTAGAGGGACACAGACAGCTCAGCAAGTGACAAGCTAAAGCCTTTGCCCATTAACAAATTGTCTTTATAGTTGTTTATATTGCTACAGATCATTGGTGTGCATTTCCACACTAAGACCTACCAATCTCAAAACCTGGTAATTCAAGACAAGCCTTCTCCTCATCTGAAAAACTCCCTGATTTAGGAAATTAAAATCCACTATAATCCCTAATAATCCCTCCATGTCACAGGAACAGGGCAAAGCATCATAGAGGAAGTAAGTACACCTATGCCTATAATGTAAACTGACTTATCAGCAAGACATGACAAGTACTTTTGTATTAGCATAGAACAGCCGTAAGTACACCTAAGACAGAAAATATTTGTTTTGTACTTACTGTCCCCTCCTTCCTGGTAATGCTCAAAAACTGGCAAGGTTACACCTGAGAAAAGTGAACAAGAATGTGTGTAAGAGATATAAAGGGTTATAGATTTATTAAGTACAACTCACTTTTACCCCATTTGCTTCTAATAAATTATGTAAGCTCAGAAGTTTATGTTTCCAAAATGTTCATATATAGCTTGGAATTAAGTCATGCTGGTTCTGACATCTTAATATGGAACTTCAGAATTGTATTGAGATCACAGAGATAGACACACATGAACAATTCAGGGAAGTATTCCGGTTTATTCAGTGTTCAATTTTATTACGTTTCTGTTTAGATTGTATTCCCTGTGCTTAAGGAATATTTTAAGCATTCAATCTTGATTTGTCTTTCTTGTTTTCTTCATAGACAATTATTGATATTTAATTTTCTGAAACTTATTTAATTTTTGATACTTAATTTCCTGATATATTTTTCAGTAAAGCTTTATGGAAATTATGCTTCATCCAAAGATCTAGAAATTGGACTGCAGGTTACGCACACTCATTTGATTTTATGAGAGGTAAATAACTAAATATAAAAATTATCTGCTGTATGTGGAAAAAACCCAGCAAATTACAAGTGTTCCTACTGTTAGATGAGTAAGAGAAAGAAGACGAGACAGTGTTTGGATACATTCCTGCATATTTCAGAGTCTCCTTCCACAATTCCCTTAAGAGTTGAAATACTTATAGTCTGGAAAAGAGTCACCTGCTACATTGTCTTTTTTAGCTCTGATCTTGACTTGAGCTTTGTTCACATTTTGGATCACAGTGGTACTGTAAGGAAGAAAATATACGTCTTAATCAGGAAAGCTGAAGTGGTTCATTAAGTCTTCATTATATACAAGATGAAGTAGTTATCAAATAGTAAAGATTTGGAAGTTGTCTTCAGCTCAATTCTCTATGCAATTCATTGCACAGACTTCGAAGCTAACACAGACTTCAAAGCTAACACAGAATTTTTGAAAGAAATACGTTTCGAGCAATGTCTGGAAATGTAAGACGCAGAGTCTGTGAAATGTAACTTTAGAAATGTCTTAGACCAAGTATACAAAGCATATCTAAAAACTAGCCAGTTATCTGGCAAATTACTTTAAAATATTTTAATAGAGTCTAATCAACCTGTGAGACTTTTTTCCCAATAAAAGTGAAGGAATTTCGAGGCTTTAATGCAGACCAAGGCCATGACATTTTGTTCATTTCAGTGTGTATGTGTTTGTTCTTTCTGAACAGTTATGAGTTTGTTTATCCACTAACTCTATCATATTAACAAGCTTGTACAACAATTCATCTTGAAGAATTCTGAAGTGTCTTAAGGTCTTCCAAGAACAGGTCACTATAGCCAACTCTTCTATTGAAGTACAGTTTGCTTACAGGGTGGAATCTGACTATTGTTTATAGCTAAACACTGTGACTGACTAGGACAGGAAACAGCACCCTATCCAAATGAAAGGGCAAAAAGACTTTTCTCCAGCAGCACATAGATTGTTACTATGTCTAATCACTTAGTTCTTCCCCATTAATTGGTAGTACCATCAGCTGAATCATTAATACTTCCCCAACTTTATTCCACAAGATCTACCCACACTTGAATGAATTACACAAACACCCTAGTTAGAGCTGTTAATTTATTAAAATACAATTAAAAAAATATCCTACTGCAGGAAAAAGATTTGTTTCCGCTCTCACAAACAGCCCTCACTAGCCCTAGTGAGACAAGAGGTCAATGAGATAGGAGGTTAGAACAATTAGTAAAATTTCTGTATGACTTACTGGGAGAAAATAACACACATTACATCCAGCCCTCAAATTCACAAGAAAGAACAAAATAATAAATAGTCCAATACTCTGCTATAAATTCTTGTTTCCCTACATTTTAGATTCCAAGCTGCAAAAAGCAACACCTTCTCAAATCAAGGATTTGTGCATAAAGTAAATTCTGTTAATCTTTCCACTTTGTTTAGCTTCTAATGGAGCATAAGTTTTCATCGTGCTAATTATCTCTCTCCTGCAGTGATGTCTTCTACCTTTACCTAATGGAATTCAGTTCATCCTGTCCTACCTTGTCCACTGTCTTTTTTTTTTCTTTTTAAAGTGCATTTAAGAATTTTACTTTTTTTCCAAAAGAGAACTCAACAATTTGTTGATCGCTCTTTCCCATGGGTAGGACATCCACAAGATCAGCAATCCTCACCTGAAATCTCCTGCTGTAAACTTTGCCTCAGCAAGTGAAAAGGCAGCTTCTCTCATCACCTCACCCATCAGCATCTTAGTCTGTTGGGGAAAAAAAAAAAAGAGGCAGCAAATACAAGGCACATCATTACTCCTTTTCCAGGATAAATAACTAACAGCATAAAGAGAAGAATGAGAAATTTAAGAGAGTGAGAAAGTCCTGTATGTGTAGTTTACTCTCAAACTGCAAATCATAATTACCAGGTGATTGGCAAAAAAATAAATATTTCAGCTGTTTCACTGACCCAGTGTAGAACTCACAGACAGGGCAAAAGACTTGTCTGTCTTAATAATCATGAAATTCTACTACATGGGGGTTAAATCACAATAAAATGGCTCGGTAGGAAAACACTCTTCCTTCATATTGTACTGAATACTATGAAACAGCTGAAGTTGTTTTTCAACGTACAGATGTACGTGGCTTTGTGAAGCTGCGTTCTCCTCCTCCTACTTTTTTCCCAATTTTTACACATTTGAAGCCCTTATAGCTAAAAAGCATGCTATTGAGAAGCAAGAGCCTTCGTGTATTAGACAGTCTATAGGAAACAAGATACAGAGTGCCAAGAGCTTGCCTACAGCATGTCAACAAAGCACTGCTGCTAACTATGGATATCGTAGCAGTTGTAGCCAAAACAGTACAACTAAAACCCATCCAGTATGGTAGAACAGAACAAGCCATATCAGGCTCTACTGAGTGTCTTGGATTTGTCATTCACGTTGCAAAGGAAGAAGCAGGACTCAGTGTTTCTTCATAAAGGAACAAGTTCCATCTGGACAAAACTTTTGCTTTCTAGTGTACCTAGTCATGCAGGAAACATTATAGATCTGCAGTATCCTCTCAAGCCAGATAAAGCAACAAAAATACGGCTACAGAACATGTTAAATCCACTCCTAAAGTATTTGGCAGCATCAGAGCAAATTCCCTGTAATGTAGAAGAGCTGATAGTGAACTTGGGACACAAAAGAAAGCAGAGCCTAGGACTGGTTGGAAAGAGGTGAAGAATATTAACTCTTAGAAAATTTCTGTATCGCTGCAGCCAGGAAAACATAATTCTGCTCATCTGTCCTCAGTAGCCTCACTTAGAAAAAACAGGTTATCCACAAAGTTGTCGTACATTCTAGCCTACCTAATGAAGTTAGCAGAATGGGAATGCACAACTGACAGAACAGACAGCTTTCAAATAAAGTGAGCCAAACAGAGGAAAATTCTAATTTACCTACCTCAATAATTTTCTTAAGGATCTGCCTGAATCGAAGTGTCAAAGCATCAGATTTTTTCTTCAAGAGGTTACGACCTGTTTGGGCTCCTTTCAAACGAGCCTTCATGATGGTCTGAGCCCTGTTAAACGAGGAATAAATAAAAATGTCCTGCACCATCTGAAGGGATTACGCAAAAAACTTATGCAAAGTTTTCTGACATGGACGTGACTGAAATTATGAAGCAACCAAGAAACATCAATGCAGTAAAACAGGATGGCCACTTCATGATAGAATTTTATATTCCTGTTTAAAATAAAGGGAATTTATTACATTTATCTCCCTCATCAGTGAGAATTACAAGGTTATTATCTGCAAAGTCAAAGATCATGGAAAATTGACCAGTCATTTCTCAGCACTTCCATAATAGGAAATAAGAGTTTTAATTTTTCTTGATGCCTTACAAGTACCAGAAATGCATCAGAAATCAAACTACCCCAAAAGCCCACTGTCAGTATGACACTGTATTGCTTTTAAGCTATTTTACTGCTACGTCATCTTCTCAAAATCAGACAACACAGCAAATTCTTCATGTGATCGTAACTGTTGATGCTGTGTTCTGATTTTACAGAGCAACAAGATATGGCCATTGTACATTCTGGTTTAAAGAAAGTCAGAAAGTACAATGATTCGATATCTTCATTTGCTGCACAGGAGATTTACAAACTAATTAAGACAATCATAAGTAGCATCAGTTTAAAAGGGATATTAGTAAGCTATCTGAAGCGTTATATATCCTTTACTTTCAGTAGCACACTTTTTTCTTGTTTCTTGTACGGTATTAGGAACTGAAGAAGGATCCAAACCTTGCTTCCCTCTCTGCTGTGAAGTATATTTTAATTTGAAGAATCTTCTATACTACAAAACCCACAAGTTGTGCTAACTTAAGCTATCACTTTGTACACACAGTCACTACACACAAAGGACAATACTCAAGTCAACTCTATGTGAAGAGGAGCCTTATATACTTCCTCTCTGACCTTGGAAAAAGTAAGTATAATTAAGATTCTACCTACACAGTGGAATCCATTACTTTCCACATTTACTAGCATGTGATGAGAATAGCTCCATTAATGTCCACCAAATACTTATAACTGAAAAGCACAAATACTTTCTGAATACTTATGATAAAAAAAAAAGAAGTTAGAGAGTAAAAAGGCAGCTTTACTTTCACAACAAGCAGGTCTCTGTCACCACCTTGAACTAGTTCGCTCTGTTCACCACCTGCCAGAGACTGGCTGACCTTCTAGTTCAAGCAAGATTTCACAGGCTCTGAGAGTGCATTAAACAAAGTCTTGTTTACTGTCAAGGAGACTGAGCAGCTTCTGTAATTGATCATATCCAGCACAGAATAGGCCCATACCAGCAAGCCACTTCATAAAGATAAAAAACCAAAACAAAAAACCCCAAACCTTGTGAATTCTGACAGTTAAAAAAAAACCCGCCGCAGAGGCAGGCCATCTTTATTTTATCATCCTAACTTACATTCCTATCAAAACATCACCCACATTATTGGTCTGTTACCTCATTTGAAACAGAGCTTGTAAATATTAAGCCTTTGTACATTACCACCTTCTTGCCACAATGACAGCCCACAAAACCAAATACCTTTCAAAAGTGACTGAAGTGCCTCCTCCTTGGACATAGAAACTGAATGAAAAGAGCACTATCAAAGAGCAGGAGTGAGACCAGTGACTTTAGTATATACAATAATTTATTTCTGAACTAAGCTTCAAAACAGAACCTTTACCATGTAATGTATTAATCTTGCCATATAAACTGTTATTTCATATGTTCTGAGCTCATGTATGAGAATAATTATTATTTTACATTTGAGGTTTTCTGTCCTGCAAGGCACCTTTATAAAAAGACTACATCCAGGCATCAACACAATTTTATGCAAGAAGATTTGAAACAACCTTTCACCTTAAGGCAAAGTCTTTCTGTCCTGGAAGGTTCTGAAGAGAAACAGAACAGCATTATTAAAACAGCAATTTTATTAGCAGATCAGTTTCAATTGTTTGTGTTCATTCCAATGTTGGCAACTTTCTAAGCCTTGTCAGGAGACATCTGATTTCATGACAAATAGTTTGCTGTCAGCATCTGGAAAATTACTTGACTGTCCACTGCACTTCATGCATTTTACTTCCTTCTTTTTTAACACTTTATGGCCAACCTCTTGTACAGCAGTATCATCTGTTAGAAAGTGAAGGGAAGCTATGGTTCGATTTGTGCATTTTTTCTTATACAAATACTCTACAAATTGCTCTTTTTAAAATCAAGGTTTGTGTAATTGCATGATTTTAAATGCCCCCCACACACACTGAAAGCCGCTTGCTTCTTGGTACTGGACCCTGTAATGGCCCTCTGATGGCTGAATTTTGAGGCTGAAAAGAGAAACCGAAGAGCGGATCTAACTGCTGCCTTCAACCGCTTATCACAGAGTTGTACACAAATCCCAGAGGCAGACCCTCCTTGGAGGCGCAGCGCGCCCGGGCCAGCAGCAGACACACCACCACCAGAACGATCTCCATGGCCGGAGCCCGCACGGGAAGCAGCCCTGAGAGCTCCTGCTTCGGCGGCGCCCAGGGCTGCCCCGGGCACGGCCCCGGGCCCCCGCCGCTCCCACCTCGGCGCTAACCCGCCCCCGCGGCTGTGCTCGGGGCACGAGCCAGGCCCGGCCGCCGCAGCGGGCCCACTCACCCCGCCGGGGCGGCGCAGGGGGTGGCCCAGGAGCCGCTCGCCCCTCAGCCGGCGCGGCGCAGCGGGGCAGGGGCGGCGGCCGGTCCGCGGCGCCCCCTCAGCCCGCCCTCCCGCGCGGGGCGGCCCGGCCCGGCCCGGCGGACACTCACATCCGCGAGGGGAAGATCTCGATGCGGTCCTTGCCCGACATGGTGGCGGCGGGGGGAGCAGGCGGGGCGCAGGGCAGCGGGGCCCGCTCCGGCTGTCACCGCTGTCACCGCCGCCGCCGTCACGTGACGCGGCCGCGCTGTCCCCGCCCCCGTGCGAGGCGGAGCCCTGGCGGACTGAGCACCCGGATGCCGGCGCGGCCCCCTCGTCGTTTGTGGTCACGTGTCGCCGGGGACGGGAAGGAAGAGACGTAATTGGCTCCCGGGTCTGTTTGTGACACTCGGAGGTCTCTGACTCTGTCCGCCCGCGTTGCTCTGGGCGCCCGGTCCCTGGGGGCGCTCTAGCCAAGGGCGGCCTTCTGCCTCGACGTGAGACTCTATGGTGCTGGGGCCACGAGGCCGGCCTATCGCGTGCGGAGGAGCACGAGCGGGGGCGCTGGGGCTTGCGCAGTGAGGCAGCGGCGGGCAGGCGCACGCTGAGGGAGGAGCGGGACCAGCGCGAGAGTCCGGGCCGCGAGCGCAGAGCGGGACCTCTCGGCCGTAGCCAGGTAGAAGCTCGCGCCGCCGCCTTGGGGTCTGTCCCCGCCACACGGCCGCGCGCGGCTCCTCCTGGCTGGGGCGCCGCTGTGGGCCCGCCGTGTCGGGAGGGGACTCGGAGTGGCTGAGGGCCGGGCCCGGGCGCTTGGGCCCGGGCAGGGCGGGCGGGAGGGACCGGTGCTGCAGCTGCGAGCTTCCCAGGCCGCGATCCCCGGGGACCCCGCCCCGCTTCTCGCCCTCACTGTGCCAGAGGTGGGCCCTTCCCGGTACGGCAGCGGCTCTCGGCCGCCCTGGGGACCGCTTCCCTGCGCTGGTGCTGTAGCTGTCGTTGGGCCTTGCCTGTGTCAGCCACGCTCCGGCGGCCGGAGGAGTCGCTGGTCAGAAGTTACTCCATTTTCGCCAGTTTCCGCAGAGACTTGTGCGGCCGTGGGGACTTAAACCTTTGCCGAGGCGTTTCCAACGTCTTGGAAAGATGACTTCCAGCGTTGGCGCTATGGGCAGTGTGTTGCTCCTGAGAGGCTTCCCGCAGGAGACCAACATAAAAAGCTTGTGTCTATGGAGAGAGGAGTAAAATAATCTGTGTGCAGAGCAGTGTTTGTCCATTCTTGCTTGCTGTGGTTGGGGTTTGATGCTTTGCAACGTATCTTTATTCTCTTTCTCATAAGTAGGCACATAGAATTGAGCTGAACTGCATTAAGTAGACTAGAAAAGTGAACTGTAAAGTTTTTATTTTTAATCTTTGAGTTCTTTGTTCAGCTTCAAATTATATGAAGTTATATGAAAACTTTAGAGGACTGTTTTAATAATCCTTTACTAGTCTGTATTTCCCTTTTCTTGAAGTTAAGAATGGAAATAAGAATGGACACAGTCTTCTGAATTGTATGGCCATGTGTACATAGTGCTTGGCATTACCATCGTCCTTTTTAAATTCTCATATAGCTAGAAAGCATTAGCAGTGCTGTAAAGGTCAAGAGTAAAACTTCAAAATGGTGATTACAACAAACCTGAAAGAGTGATGCATTTGACTCTGCGTCTTACTCCTAATTCTGTAGGAAACTTTCTGTATGAAACTTCTAGGCATAGACAAAAGGAATTGAACTAACCTGGTTAGCAGTGATGAGTATGTGGATTCATCATCAGGAAAATGAAGCCATTTAAGCATTCCTTCTTATCACTACGTGATTATGAAGCATTAATTTTGTACTGCTTTTGAATGTATAATGAAAGAATCCCGTTTTGGTTTTCAGGGTTTTGGTGTTTTGTTTTTTTCCTCCGGACTAGCAATATGTTGCAGGGTGCTTTTTTCTTTTTGAGTGCTTCATTTATGTCAGGCTAGTTCTGTCTTCTCTTCTGATTATTGCCTTTGCTTTCTTTGCTGACAGGTAGTTTCTGGAGCAGGTCTTACAGGATTATTCCAAATATCTTGTGCTGAGTTTAGAAAGTCATCTTCTGGAGTGTAGAGTCTGCTCCTTCTCAGTACTACAGAAGCTTCATTCTACCTCTTATTTTCTCAACCTGTCACATGCTGTCTTATTATGTGCATACAAATGCCTTTGTGAGCACTGCAGGCTTCTTCTCTCCCATGTCCTCCTGTTGTTAAAATCTGATTTGAAATTTTATGCAGCCTTATGAATTTAGATGAATGCAAGGTGTGCAGTGCCACCTTTTCACCACTTGAAGTCTCTTCTCTACAGTGTGCTATGGATAGGTAGTATGACAGTCAAAGCGGATAATAAAGTCTGGGTAGCAAGCTTTTTCTACTTTAATGCAAAAAATTAGCATCTTAGCAAATGGTTGTACTAATACTAAAATACTAGTTAATTTATCGTTTAATTTTTATTAAAACCTAAGTATGAATTGCACAAGCCATATCCTAATTTGGAATTTTTTGTACAAGTGTTCCTCTCTATCCTCACTAGTTCATGCTGGTTTTTACCATGTTTGTAGGAGAGGGCAGTGATGTACTGTGAAATAAAATCTTTGTTTCTTTCTGCTCAAATTCCAGAATGCCAGGACTAAGCTGCAGATTCTACCAGCATAAATTTCCAGAGGTGGAAGATGTAGTGATGGTCAATGTTCGGTCCATTGCTGAAATGGGAGCCTATGTCAGCCTGCTGGAGTACAACAACATTGAAGGCATGATTCTTCTCAGTGAGCTATCCAGAAGACGTATTCGTTCCATAAACAAACTCATCCGCATCGGGAGAAACGAATGTGTCGTGGTCATAAGAGTTGACAAAGAGAAAGGTATTTGGGGATATTGTGTGCTATATCAAGATTGAATTCATAGAGAAGATGCAGATAAACTAGGCGGCTTAAGTATTAATTCGTTTTGCCAGGGTTTCTCTTTTTTAAGGCACTTAAATAAAATAGACGATCATCATGCCATCTGATATTTATGCTCATTCTTTCATTCCTCTGTGTCCTTTGGGAATTGGGTTAATGAAGGTCGATCACATCAGTAAAGATTTGCTTAAGTGGGTCCTTACCAGCTCTGTGTTTGGTCAACAAATCATAGTGACGTGGCATTTTCTTTTGATAGCTGTGTAGATTTTCTAAGTCTTAACTGAAGAGAAGGATCATCTGATGTACAGATGAAAATCTAAATGGTGAGCATTTAATGCTCACAGTCCATCCTGTTCATTAACAGGTTTTGAACCTTGGCTATAAAATAGGTGACATGTATGTAATTATTGTACCACATGAATTCTGTATGTTACAAGTTGAAATTGTACAGGCAACTTCATCTTCTCCTGTCTTCTGAACATTTGAATCTTTAAAGGTTTTTTTAATATATTTTTTATTTAGAACATGTCAGATTCTGATAATACTGTTCCATGCAATCTTTAAAATCTATATCCAGGTATAAAAAAATAATAAAAATAAACAGTGAGCACATCTCCTAGAAACCTGACTGTTGGTATGATGTTTCTCAAGTAATATGTTTTCTAGAACACTTCTGAAACTGCAGTTAACTCTGAGATTAAGTAATGAATGACAGGATAAGAAAAAAGCAGAGAGGAAAGAAAGACAAGAAGAAACTTACTTCAGATAGATCTGAAGTGAAGTAAGTTTCCCAGCATCTCTAATGAAAGAATACTTCCTCTTACAATTCATTTTGTTCTTATATTAACAGAGAAACACATTTGGAATTCACATAGCGGTCTTTTATTGAATCTTTTGGGGAACCTATAGTTTGTGAGAAGTAGGTGGAGGCCTTTTCAAATTTACTAAGAAATGGTTCAAAGGAGTGTTTTTCACAGACAGTTCTCCCAAAAGGTTATCCAAGGAGTTAGAGTCAGAATTTGAGTCCAGGCCTACTTTGTTAGGAAACCCTTCAGAGCTAAACTGATGGAGTGCCAACCTTGAATGAAATTGAGTTGAGCACTACAAAAACATGCATCGAACTTGCTTCTTTGTGTGCTGGTATGATTTTTGCCAAAACTGTGTACAGCAATAGAAAAATGGATCACTGACTGCTGAAATATGAAAATTTCTTCCAGGTTTGCAGAGAAAACATTCTTAGGGCAGTAATTTTAAAGAATGTTGTATAAAAGATTTGCTATTGTAAATATTTACAGTTGAAAGAATAATTTAATACCCTAGTTTGGATCATGATTTGATCAAATTCATTAAGGTTTGGTTTTGTTACTTTCTGTAACAACAGGTAGAGATAGTGTAGGCAAGGGGCAACTCCTAAGCCAGAGTGTTTGTTCTTTATGCTTTGCTTTTGAAGCAGTTAGACATAGTTTACACAATGCCTGACACTTTCAAAATGGTTTTCCCCAATAGGTTATATTGATTTGTCAAAAAGAAGAGTTTCTCCAGAGGAGGCAATCAAATGCGAAGACAAATTCACAAAATCGAAGACTGTAAGTTGCTTTGCTAGATGCAGGCACAGTGTGTTGCCGGTTTCTTTCCTGAGCAACCAAAATGCACAGACATATGATAATAGTTGTTCTCATTTATTAAGCATACTCTGATTCTCATTTACCCGTGCAAATATAGATAATCAGCTCATCTGTCCATGAACGCTCTGGTAAGCTGCTTCTTAATTAGTCAGTAGATCAAGTAATATGTCAGTTGAAAATCTGTGATGTAAAGGGGGAAGTTTAAATTATTAGAAATCCAAAACCATATTCTGCTTTAGCACTCTCTGGACAAATTTTATTGAAAAGGCATGCAGGTAGTTTAAGGCATCAACTTCCACCCTTACTACTGTGTGGTCTTATGCTTCTGTGTAGAACACTTACCATTAAATATTCCTTTTATTCTAACTTTTTTTCTTTATATGGAAATATACTGTTTAACAACTTGCTGATACTTTTTCTATCAGTTTCCATGAGATAATAACTTTATCTTCATAAGTACACAGTAAAGATTGAGGTTAATAAAGTGGTTTTGATATTTTCTAGGTTCCTAGAACTCAGTATGTGATTTATTGCTAAATATAGGGAAGGACTGTATTACAACATCATACAGTGTTTAGAATCAAGACACTTTATCACTGATATTTTTATTGTTTTTTGCATCAACAGTTTTGGTTGTAGACTTTGATCTGCAGGACTCAATTTTATGCTGTACAAACTCATAGTAAGAGGCATTACATGAAAGTGTGAAACTGAGTAAGTGGTGGGGAGTTGTTTTATTTTGGGCTTTTGTTTTGTTTTTTTTAATACCTCTTTTGTGTTCAAGGTTTACAGCATCCTTCGTCATGTTGCTGAAGTCTTGGAGTACACTAAGGATGAGCAGCTTGAGAGTCTGTTCCAGAGAACTGCCTGGGTATTTGATGACAAGTACAAAAGACCGGGATATGGTGCTTATGATGCATTCAAGCATGCAGTCTCGTAAGGAGGTCTTCTCTACTTCTAGGGGTTTATTTCGTAATTGCAGAGAAGTATTTCCTGGAATAGATCCACCATAATGTTCTTTTGGGGGTTTTGGTTTGGGGTTTTTTTTTTTCCCCAGATTCAGTATGTAGAAGGTACTGATCAAGTAAACCTAGTAAATTTTGACATCAGTCTTCCAGTTGCTTATTGTAGGTTTCTCTGTCTTGCTGCTTTCTTCAAGTTTTCAGTGCTTTTAGAAAGAGGGCTCAGAGTTGACTTGTTTTTATCCATCTTTGAGTGTGCTACTCTGTGTATGTCAGTTTTTTAAAAGTAGTAATTGAATTTGATGTGGAGAAATGCTAAGGCACTTGGTGAATAATATGTTATGAGAGGAACGTGTAATTACAAACACTGGAGAGACTTCTGTCGCTACAGATGAGCCTGTGACATTTCTAACAGAAGAAGCAGCACTGATCTTGGTTTGTCTGTCAGAATTTCTGTTCTTAGTCCCAAGCAGATGTTACTGAGCATTTCTAGCTCTGTGTCTGAAGATATTTCTACACACAGCTGACTGCCACTCTTCCACTGCACAGGCAGAATTTTTCTTTTTTAAATGCAACGAGCTGGCTTGTTACTTCTCTACACTTCTAAACTTAAAGAATGGGAATGGGATCATGAACTTTTAGAAATGGAATTAGGAACAGAAAAGAGTTGGAAATTGTGATGCCAAGGGAGTAGGCACTAAGCGAGGTTGCTCTTAATTTTTTATGAAGTCTGGTATTTTAATTTGCTTTCAGAATTAACCTGTTTGGCTCCCTTCTAAAGATTCTATTGTGAAACTGGCAATCCAAAAATAAATTTCTCAATGAACATTTCCAATTTTACTCTTTTATAGCACATAAACCTGTGAGTGATGAGCTTGAGTTGAACACTAGATGGCAGTAATAGAATTTTAGAAACTGTGTTGACTTAAAGAAACAGAGCACTTGGTAACATTTTGATTAACTTAAAACCATCTCTGTTTTTGGGGAAGAGACAACTTGTATCCTCATTTGGACTGAATGTGCTCTGTTTCATAGAATAATAATTGTTTTCTAATGATAGCCAATTTACTGGCAAAGGGCAAATCTGGGCACATTGCTGCAGAAGGAATTCCAGATCGTTCTGTAACTGATAAATACTTACTTAAACACATACATACTAGAAGAACAAAAAACTGTAGTTACATTGGCTGTTTAAGCTTCTATTAAACTTAGAAAAATTCCTGAATGCCCATGCCATTTTTTGCTCATTGCTATTCAGGTTGGAGCACAAACTTCTGAAGCTGTCTGTTCTCAAAACATATTTTCATCAGTAACGCCTTAAGATTTCTGACAATGGACTGCGAATTTTATTTGTTCCTGTTGTGCTCCTACATAAAGCTGTTGTGATTGAGCAGAAAAATGTGGATATTGCTGCCTTCCTATACTTGCTGAAGTGCTTTTCTAGTAGTATTCTCTGAAAAGCAATACCAGAGCACCTAGAACTGCAACTCCTGTGTCTGAAGAACAGGAACAATTTTTGTGAGGAGCTTTTTGGTTATGGTCTCTGTTTCAGATATATTTTGGATAAAATTAATACAGCAATAAAGAGAATTGACACCACTTCTTCAAACAAGAGCTGCTAATTTATATGGATAAACAGCAGAGGAGTTTGCCTCTGTGATCTCTGCATTTTAAACTATTAGCTTGTGATCTAAAAAAACCCTTTATTCTTTCTGTAGCCAAGAATGTAGCCAGCAGATAAGTATCTGTCAGTGATCCTGTCACTGTTAAAAAGGAGTAGAGTAACACGGAATGAGCATAGGTTACTTTGTAGGATGACAAAAATCTTGTGTTTGAATGGAACACTAAAATAATTCAAAAACCCCAGATTCATCATGGATTCTCTTTCATGCGATACGGGTTTATCTTCACATTGGAGGGAACATAAATACCAAGCAGCTAGATGCTTTTCTCATTCTATGTATCATGTACAAATGGAGCTGGACAGAAGTTATTCCTTTAAAAAAAAAAAAAAAATTAAAAAAATAATAAAAAAAAAAAATTCAGATATTTCCTTCTGGGAACAGATTGAGTAAACTACTTTTTTGTTAAATGCTTCCAATAGAAAATATTTTGGAAATAGATGTGTTTATTTTCTTCCAGTGTTTCAATGGACTCTTTTTAAGAAATTTCGCTGTTCTCATTGCCTAGTAGATCTCTATGGTTATGCATAATAATATTGAAATAGTACCAGAAGTTAGTGTTGTGTCATATTCCACTTCAGTATAACTTCTGTAACATTGCTTTGCTTGGCTCAGAGACCCTGCAATCCTGGATAGCCTAGATCTGACAGAGGAAGAGAGGCGTGTATTGATTGACAATATTAACAGACGTCTGACACCACAAGCAGTCAAAATCCGAGCTGGTGAGTTCTTTCCAGATGTTCATTGAACACGTCTTGACACTTAAATTAGCATATCTTGCTGCAAACTATAAACTCAGTTAAAACTAGTGTTGGTGTGCTGATACTTGAGTGGAACTGTTCTTCCAGAATTAAGACACCATAATCAAGGATTGCTTGCAAAATGCCTGTGTGGATTCTATCTCGAAGTCCAAAGTGGTTTGGCTTTTATTTTTTCCCCCAAACTGCAGATTCCTTGGGACGCAAGGTACTTGTCCTGATACATAATGCAGTCTATCATATTGCACTGACGCACAATGAATTTGAATATTTTATAGTTATTACTGCATCCACAATATTCTTTTTCATTATTCAAAGTGTTAAATTCTTTGATGCCCTAACAGGATGATTGGTCTCTGTCAGCACAGCTACAGCATAAGTCTTAGCCACTTGGCTATTTTCACATGTCCAACTTTGCTCTGGGTGTATTTCTAATTGGTTGATTGCAAACCATGTCTCTAATGTATTCATAAAGTGTGTGAGCTGGTTTGTCTCTTATTAGCTCAGTGCGGGCAGAAAAAGCACATGACTGCACTACTTAAGAAGGCATACTTTAAAACCATAAATCTGGTTGTACAGCTGACTGAACAGCCTAAAAGCATGCTTGCCATTAAACAGATAGTCAATGTAGCAGCGTCACGTTTAACTAAATTGAGAAATTGCCTCTGCTCTGCAAGGGTATATTGAAGAGCATTAGCACTTGTGGAGAGAAGAAAAGATAAGCCATATCCACATGACAATTAAGTCAAGGAGAGAGTGCAAAGAGTAAGGTAATGAAAAAATTGCTTTACCTATTACTTTAGATCACCATGAGTTAACATAGACTTCAAAAATGTAAATGGGATTTGATTGCCATGAAGAATGAAGTTGCTAACATAAATAGCACTTCATTAGTTTTGAAAATAAAGTTACTTGATGAGCATGTTCTCTTACTTCCTTCATCTTGCCTATTTTGTTGTGATGGTCTAAGTTTTTAATTTTGTCTTCAAAGCAAGCACAGAAATTTTCCATTGGCTTGTAGTCTCATCCTGAGGCTGACTGGGGTGCTCTTCTTTGAATTTGTTTGTGATTAGCTGAGAATTAGCGGATTGTTGTTAGTCACCTGGAAGTGAGACTAACTTCTCTCTGTAGCTTAGTCTTGCACCATTGCTACATAGGTAAAGTCGTCTTTGTCTTTAGACTAATCAGGGTATTAGAGATATGACCAGCACTAGTCTACGCCTTGATTTCCAAACATCTACAAAAAGCTATAGTTAACTATCGCTTTAACTATATGTTAATATAACTGACCTTAAAAAAAAAAAAAAATTTAAAATAATTCCAGTGCTCCTCAAGTGATGCCTCTGTTGTAATTGCTGACAGAATTCCATCAATTTGTGAATGTGCTCTTTTTCAAGTTTCATTTTTCCTGATAGATATTTCATTTTCTCTGGTATTTATTGCTTTTGTATCTTCATCTCCCCATGTGAAATACATAATTATTCCTGCTGAGTTTATTGGGTGAGAGGTGAGTGAATGTGGGTATATAATTTCATATCTTGGCTTTTCAAACCACGATGTAAAATGTTTTATGTCTAAAGAATTTGTGAAGACTTTTACCTCAACTTACAAGTCAAGAAAGTGAAATGCCTTCCTCAGCTTTGGGAGCTACTGGGGCTCTCATTGTGGATAAACATTGGATGCTCACAAGCTTTATTAAAGCTAAAGTTTAAAAGCTTTAAAGATTCTACACCTTTTGGTAACTTTAAAATTTTATTATTGTGTTCCTCTGTCCTAGATATTGAGGTTGCCTGTTATGGTTATGAAGGCATAGATGCAGTAAAAGAAGCTCTGAGAGCAGGCTTGAACTGTTCCACAGAGAACATGCCCATTAAAGTAAGTGTCTGTCTTAATAGTGAAGTCAAAAGCAAAGTTTTCTAATGCCCTCAGGTACCAGTAGCATGCAATTGCAATTGTCACAATCACGTAGCTGAGGCTGGGAAGCCATGTACGTGCTTTCTCTATTCTTCTCGAGTCTTCTCTAGCAGGTACATAACACACTTCCTTTCAGCTATGTGCGGGCAGTTGTTCCTGTGACTGTGCTGTGGCTTCCCAAGTTCAAGAAGCTGTATTTATTCTGTTCAATTTATTGAAGTCTAGTATTGGCACACTACATACCTACATGTATGTTTTTGTTCCCTACCTAAGGCTCCTTTATGCAGCCTTAGGTAGGGAACAAAAAATTTTGACAGATAAAAAATTATGTAAGAAAAGGAATGTTTTGTCCACATATGTTTGAGTGTTGGTAGAATGGCTACTGTACCCAGGTCTAGTTTTTCTCCCCAACAATTTTAGGATACTGAGTGCATTAGTGAATAAGTGTTTTCAAAAAACTTGAAAGTACTTCCTTCTTTGAAAATGGTTTCTTATAATGGTTTCTTGTAACAAAAGGAAAAGTTTACTTATTCAATCATCTTAAAAACAAAACAACAAAAAAAACTAAACAGCAAAACCCAACATACCTGGTTGTCAGTCTTCTAATTGTTTGAAAAAATTTGTGATAGACTTTTACTGATCTGCAATAACAAAATTTGTCTAAGTAAACATACTATGCAGAAACAACTGATGTTGATGTTGGAAATCAGACAGGCTGTGCACTTTCTTGTCTGCTGTTTCTGTTCAAGTTGTTTATACTTCTAGAAAGGGCTTTTCTAACGGGAAAATGTTTCTTCTCTGAATTGTACATTCAGAACAGCGTTGCTCACTTTGCTTTTGAGATTTTTCTTTCTTTGTTTTTGTTACTGAGTTTGCTTTTTTCTTTTTCCCCCAATTCCTACAATGTGATAGATTAATCTGATAGCCCCTCCTCGTTATGTGATGACTACAACAACACTGGAGAGAACTGAAGGATTGTCTGTTCTAAATCAAGCCATGGCTGTAATTAAAGAAAAAATTGAGGAGAAGAGAGGTGTCTTTAATGTGCAGATGGAGGTAAGAACACGTTGCATTCTAAAATGTAATATTTTTTTTCCTTGCAGCATTTTTAAAGTAGAGCAATATCGGTAGTGCCAGAAGAAATTTTAGCAAAAAAGTATTAAGAAACTAAAAAAAGCTAAACTTCTGTATTTCTTAAATGGCCAAAAATTCTAATTCAGGATGTATTTTATCTCTTGCTCATTATGTAGAATCAGAGCCTACAAATATATATGGTCTTTCTTAATGACAGTTTACCAGGTGTTCTGTTTTGGGTTTTTTTCAGCCTAAGGTGGTTACTGACACAGATGAGACTGAGCTTGCAAGGCAGTTGGAAAGACTGGAGAGGGAAAATGCTGAAGTGGATGGGGACGATGATGCTGAGGAAATGGAAGCCAAAACTGAAGACTAAATATTCTGGGATATTTAGAAGAGAAAGACCATATGAAAAATTACAAGACCCCATTGCAAACACTCTGGACTAAATGTTTCCAGTATTGAAAACTTCAAATACAAATACTTGAAGTGTTTTACTGTTTTAAAAAGACCAATGTGTGAAAGGCTCTTCTAAATAACATTTGATGCAGCAACTTACACAAATTGAATCCTTTTTGAAGGGAAGGTGCCTAGTCAAATTCAAGACACAGATCTGGCCAGAAGGAGGTTGCAGCCCCATGCTTATCATTTTCGTACATGACAATTCCTAATTGGTGATTACGGCTCAGTGCATCTGTTAATGATCTTTCCTGGGAGCACCAAAACCAAGCAAGGTGAACACTTCTATACAGAATGTATTTGAGCAAATATTCAATAAATTTCTGGGCTGGGTAACTCCAAGATTATTTTTTTTCCTCTTTTGTCACATGGCCTAGAGTGGTGTGAATATAAAACCTGGAAGGGTATGATCAGTGGGTGACTCCTCTTTAACATTGAAAGGGCTTTCTTTTGTTTGCTTTAAATCAAGCCAAGAATGAGTGGAACAAAATGTTTTTGTAAGTTTGTTGATGCAGACTTGTTTAAAAGAGCATTTCCTTTGTTTATTATCTGCGTTTAGGGACTGAGAACTCGAAAACCTTGAAAATAGCTTGTTACCATTCCAATAAACATAGCTGATAAATGAAAAGTTACATATAGTTGGACTTAGCTCCTATAGGTGAATATAGCAAGAGCTTTAATGAACTTACTCATACTTCAAAATAGGCAGTACTGTTTTGTGAGCTCACTGCTGCGTGACCTTCAATTCTGCCTACCCTAAATCTGGTTTACACTGGACTGAGTTATTAATTATGGAAACAACCTGTTTATCTTCTCTGAAGAAGAGAAACAAGATGTGCTTTCCATGTTGGAGTATAAAAAAAAATAAAAATCCTGTTTTCCATGTCTGTGGGAATAGGGTGGGAGGAGTTGTTTTTGTTTAAGTAACCTTTCCAAATTGCTAAATTTTTAAATGTATTTATATCTTTTTTTATTGCCATGTCCCATATTGCCCGTCTCTTTTTTCTTAGTATTTTGTGTTGCTAGAGGAGAAATTAATGTAAAATGAGGCTTTGAGCCTTAACTAGGAATTCTTAATATTACCGCAGTACAAACAATATCATTGCTATGTGGTGTTGCTGCAAAAGGAGTTGACAAAGCGCATACATATTGCAATCCATGCTTGATTATCAGAGTTCACATGTACCCAACTCGTAATGTGAAGCCAAAAAATGTAAGTAACTTCCAGTCTTTGCAGAATGATGGAAAACACCTGAATGTGTCATCACAAAATGAAGAAACAAATCTCTTTTTTTTTTTTATGGTGATTTTCTCAAATTGTTGTCTTTTCAGAAGCTGCATATGACAGCTTTCTCATGGCTTGAAGTTGTGATAGTGTTAGTTTCCTGTTTGAACAGCTCTTTGCCCATTCACTAAAACAGTGATTTGACTTCCATTAAACACAATAGGTGGGTACTCAGATAAAAGAACAAACTGTTTAAAAACTAAAAAGTTGCCATGTGATCTGTATGCCAAAATAATGCTGTAAAGCAAAGCACTGAAAAATGAGCCACGCATGGTCTTTCCTTGGAATAGTACCAGAGGGTTACAAATAAATCATCTCTAAGAGCTGTTGTGGTGTGTTGATAGATGAACACCTTTTCTGCCAGTAATTTCGGTGAAAGTTTGCTAAACTTGTTCAGTAGCTACAGGAGCTTTTCTACTTAGAGCCTCAGCATGCTGGTGTACACAATTCTGTGTCAATTTTGAGGGCCTGAAAAAAATAACCAAGATGGTGAGGACAGTAACAAAGCAGCTTAAGATAAATGCATTTCAATTGCTTATTCCACTGGCAGATAAAATCAGGCTCTCCTTTTACCTGAGCAAATTTTAACCAAGAAGCTTAAATAAAAGGTGCAAGACAACTTGGGTATTTCTCATGTTTTGCAGTAGCTGGAAGGAGGAAGTCTAAGATGGACACTTTCAAGGCCTGTTAGCGAGGTGTGTGTAAGGGAGTGCTGAACCTGCGAAGCCTGTGCTGGGCCTCGGCTGTGCTGCATTGGTTGCCGTAGCCTGTGTCTTAAGGATCTTTGGAAGTTGTTGCAATGATACCTTCTATCTCAACCGGTCTATTTTGTACGCGTGGAACTGCGTTTGCTTACCACAGTGCTTAAAATAAGGGTTGTGGGTTTTGTGTGACCATCTTTGTTGAGTCACCAAAGCAAGGTAGCGTATCCCTGCTGTTCGTTAGCAGCGCTCCTGTTTGCTCAATTGTAATTTCAAGGCCAAAATCTCCACTTGCGCTCATGTAGTCAACTGAAGGGAAAAGTACAGGTATGCCTATGGGCAGGACTTGGGCTGATGTGTTAATTGTAAGAATCTCAGCTTGACTTTCATATCCCAGATTAATTTTGTAAGATTGGCAGCTTGGAAACAGTTTTACTTATAACATTTGATAAGGATTCGTTAATACAAAAAAACAAACAGAGGTAGTGGCTGAGGTCAGGCACACAGTCCAGTAACACAGAGCCCAGTATCCTGTTTCTGATTAGGGTAAATAGTGGCTGATAAAGAAGGGGTGCCCTGTTTTCTCTGGGCTGTTGTGGTTTGTCTGGTTCTTAATACAGCGATAATTCCTTGCTGTTTTCTCTCTGATTCTGGCCCTCGGGTTTTTTTAGATGTAGTGGAGTTGGCATGTTGTTCTTCATAGCGGAATCTGTACTTTGATATTTAAATTCTGGTATTTTTTTGTTCCAGCGTCTAGACAATTAAACAACTGTTTTCAAACACTGCCACCTTTCTACAGTTAATTTTAAAAATGCTCTTACTTCAGAATACTTTTGAACACTTGTCATCTTTCACTTTTATCTACAAATGTTTAATCATTTTTTATTTTGATGTGGTTTGTTTTCATCTTATTTCATCCCTAATCCACTAAAGGAACTAAGTATTTAATGGTGTCCTACACCGGAGGGCAAAGTCCTAGCATCTTAAGAAGCTGCTTTGAAAAAGCTGGGTATATGTAATCCCCTGTGTGACGCTGTTCGCATGATGATATGCGATGGGCATTGCAGAGCATGTGATGGGGGTTGTCCTTTGGGCAGGTTCTCTTAATCAGCTGTACATGGCTTCTTGCGGGACTGACTTGGAGGTACCAGCAATGTCTGTCAGGTCGGCCAGCTGAAGTAGCGCAGTCTGCACTCGGAGCCAGCTACTCCTGCCCTTCCCTTTAACCATGAGTAGTGTCTTGTCCCAAAGCCTCCAGCTGGCTCTTCCTGGCCATCCCCCTGCAAATTCTATAGCATATAAAGTGTTTTGGGATCACTTTGAATGGAAAAATGTCAAGCACTCAGCTGTGCTTTTTTGTTAAAATACTATGCTGACATGTGGAAAAGACTACTATAAAATGGATCTGAGGAAACAGATAGTCCTCCTTTCAGTGAGTTTCAAGTCCCACAGAAGACCTGATCGAGTTTTCTGGAGCTCCCCGGATTTATACAGATTGAAGCACATCCTTTTCTGCTGGGAGACTTTAATGTGACAGCTTGCCTTCCCAGCACATGCGTGAATACAGCAGCCCTGATCTAACTGATTCATTTTACACTATATGGCCCTTTTCCCACGAAGCTGCCTGAGATATCTGTATTTACTCAACCGCAGAGAGCAGTATAGAGGCAGTTTGTTAGCTTTGATTAACGACAGAATGAGACGGGCGGGGGAGGGGGTGATGTATTATTAAATATCCAAGGTATTGAAGAAAGTGAAGGTTCAAGATTATAAAAAGTAGTTAATATAAAACCTGTTGTTTAATGGCCAGCTAGGGCAATGTTTGCTTCACCATTCACCAGCAGTTTGACAATAAAATTCTTCGTTGCTAATGGTAATTTTGCCAAGATGCATCTGCAGGGTTGTGGGTGGTCTGCGCGCTGAAGGAGAAGAGCTCGCACAGATCTTCGGCGAGGACTGGTTATGGTGCAATTCTGAGATCACTGGCTGAGCAAGAGCCCCCTGCAAGCTTCTACCTGTCCTCACTCGCATGAAATTATCTCACCCACCTTGTTATAAATTGCCTGCAGTAACAAGCTGAACAATGTGAAGTCAAACCTCAAATACCGAATGGTGGAACGCTGTATTCCTGGAGCTGGTTATATAAAGAGTGCATGTCCAGGAAACACATGCAGCAGTAATGTCTCTTGTGTACCTAAACTCAAGTTTTCTTCTTTTTTTCTCAAGTTTAGTTCTGAGGTACAGAACATTGTGAGCTGAAATTTTTCCTTTTTGTGCTGACTGCATCAGGTTTTTTTCTCAAGATTCTGCTTCTGAGTACAACTTTTATTTATATATATATTTACGTATATACACAGAGACGGAGATTATTTTTTAAATTAAAAGAAATACACTTAGTTCATTTCTGCTTTATTTTAAGGCCACAATAATATAAAAGAATTATAAAAATTTCCATGGATATATTTGAAAATACTAGACACGTACAGCAAAAAATACTCTTCTAGGTGTTCTGTTAAACTTACTGTGCTTACTTTAGGTGGACTGAAGAACAAACGTAACCGGGATATGACTTACGCAGCCAGTTGCCTCACGGCTGTCTGCCTTTTCCAGCGTGGCAAAGGGAGTACAAGGGGAGCTACATAGGTAACTTCCATATAGGCCGGCTGCTTTGAAACGTCAGCCAGCATGCTTTCTCTTTATAAAGCAATCGATTTTTCTAACTTCAAGTGGCGTTCAGTCACCCGTTGTATTTCTCGTGATCTCTGCAGGACTGTTCTCTAAGTTGTCTCCAGTACATTGTCAGGTTTGAATTCTTTGATGTCTTGCTCTTCCTCACTAAATGTTGTAAAACATAGTATAAAGAAATTACTTGTTTGTTCCTTTTCCTCGGTACATGAAAGTGTGACCAGTAGTCTGATCCGGTGTGCAAAGACTGCGAGCTACTTGAGTCACTTTGTCTTGTTGAACTCTGGACTCTTTTTACATAGCAACAAGTGCTTTTCTTTATTTGTTATACTCTACATCATGTTTCTTATCACAGCCCCTAGCTCTGCCCACGTTTATCACCTGGTACAAGTCAGGGAATGCGAACAGTAGAGCAAAGACCATTACTTCTGAACAGCAGCGCTGTCTGAAATACTAATACTGCTTTATTTCATCAGGGCAAGATTTGATAAATACATCATAGGCAAAGTCTACAAAAATGCAGTAAACATCTAAGCTTGTATTCAGACACAAGAGGCACTCTATTTCAGAGGTGCTCGGGAGTTACAAGAGGTCACTGCATGGTGTCATTGATCAGACTGCTTTACCCAAAGCCTGAATGGTTGCTTATTTAGGATATTAAGTCGAGAATCTTGGTTTATATGCCCAGAGGTCATTGAAAGTAGAGTGGGCTTTTAGGTGCTTTGGGGCTTCTTCAGTAAAATGAATTTCTAGCAAAAGAAATTATTTTAAGGTTTGTAAAAGTCTCCTTGTAGTCATAATATTCTATATGTTACACTTAAGATGTTCTGATCTATACAACCCCTATGAGATGTGTTTATTAGATGAGAAATTTTAAGCAGTAGAGCTGATTAGTCTGGAGTTTTGGTGGATGCAATTTTATAATTCTGCTTCTCCCTCCCGTGCAATACCTGGTTTGTCATCATGTGGCTGCTTATATTGGCCAACTGATTCGGTGGTGGTTTTTTGCTCTACTAAATTCTGTGAAATTCTTTTGAGATCCTTTTTAGACTTCCCTTTGTTTTACTTCCCGGAGGGCAGGTAATGTATCAGAGCCAGCTCACTGTTTAACTAATGTCTCATAGGTAGGAAAAGAGGGAGAAAAAAACAGGGAAGGGAGAATGCGTCACGTTGGAGGAGGAGGGTAGCAAAGAAAAATGAGCTTTCTTAAAGAAATCGTGTGCAGAGAGACAGGCTGCCAGCGCTCAGGCGCTTCTCGGCGGGGGCTCGGCTCTCTTCCCTGCTAGCCACGATGCAGGACGCAGCTGGAGTCCTGAAGGAGGGCTTCCTTGTCAAACGGGTAAGTGCTCCGGTTCCCCTTTGTGCGGTTCTGCTCAAACGTGGAAGCAGCCCCTGAGCAGGGACTGAATCAAGCCAAGGCTCATGGCGAGGCAGCCCGTTGGGCGCTAGGTTTGAGGGACTCCTGCCTGCTCCCGGGAAAGGAGCTTCTCCAGGGCTGCGCAGATGCCTGCCGGGGGAGCTGCATGAACTGCAGGTGTGCACTACCCTCCCTCGAGTTTCCCTGTATTGGCATTTACCCAGAGGAAAGTGAATTAGGTATCAGGATTACTCAGGTATCGGAAAGCCAGTATGTCGGCATCTGGGGCACACCTCTGCAAAGAGCACATAAAAAACCACCTGGCAAATGGCTCCGCAGCAGCAGTGGAAGCGGCCATGGGAGGATGGAGAGAGCGAAGATGGTTTGATAGTCTCTTAAGATAGATTGCGCTTTCTTTAGCGACCCAGCTGAGCGGGGCTTCCCATTTCATATGAGAGGATGGAGAAAAGACTGTCCTTTTTGAAGGGGATCAGAGCAGTGCAAATGTAGAAATGTGTTTGAAGTAACTCCTTTCTTCCACACACCTCAAGCTGCACTGTAAAAAAATTTTGGCCAAAATGTGGAGAAAAGAACTGAAAGATGGTATTACAGATCTCAGCCTTTCCAACACTTCTCCCTGTAGGACCAAGTCAGTCATAGCTGGGACACAACAGGGCAACTTAGCAGGGGACATAAGCTGCTTTTAGTTCCAAGACCCTGTCTCAATGACTAATACGATCCTTGGTTGCACACAAAAAAATGTTATTCAAAGGTTTGTTCAAAGCTTTGCCACGCCTTGGGAAATGCTTTTCTACAGTACGTGGCAGTGCTTCTGGTGCTAATATGAAGGTAATCCTGGTCAGGAGCTCTCCTGGAAGGGGTCCCGGCTGGCCAGCCAGCCACTGGCCACATGAAGCTGTGCTCTACACGGAGAAGGGCTGCACAGCCCGAGCTGTTCCTCATCCTCCCTTCTGCAGCGAGGGCAGAGCAGTCCCAGCTCCTGCTCTCCTCTCTGGGCTATGGTTGTATTTTGTGGCTCTTAAGTGACTACTGAATTTGAGAGGGGAAGCCAAGGCACAAAGTGAGTGAGAGGAATAGGTTATCAGCAGCACACTGAGCTGTGACTGCCAGCAGTCTGTACAACATCACCGAGGTACACAGTTTGATAGGAAGGCTGCCACAAAGAAGATGCCTAAAGGAAACTGAGGGAGAAGGGAAAAGGGATCCAGAGGA
Source organism: Gavia stellata (assembly GCF_030936135.1). Taxonomy (NCBI): domain Eukaryota; kingdom Metazoa; phylum Chordata; class Aves; order Gaviiformes; family Gaviidae; genus Gavia; species Gavia stellata. The sequence continues at coordinate 37,952,598 of NC_082600.1, forward strand.
AAAAATGAGGAAGGGGTGGGGTCAGGTAAAGAAAAGAGAGCTTTCTTAAGAAGAGAGCAGAAGCAAGGAGATGATCTAAATGTTTTATACATGACTGAATTATGCATTGTAATGTATTAAAATATAAAGTAAATGTGTGGAAGTCAGGTAAAGATCAAGAAAAAAAGGTGAGGCAACCTCCTGAGAAAGGGGAAATCTCCAAGAAGGAAAGAAAAGAGCCATAGCAAAGAACATACTCTCAGGAAAAACGGCCAAGGGACTTTACAACAGGTGAAAGAAAACACTGAAGAAGGCAAAGGGAAAGAGAGTACAAACCCAGATTAGATAAATTGTATTTAGTATAAACTAAAAGACATTAGATCTAAAGTGCCCGGGATTTTAGAGACTCATTACCCCACCTTTTCTTGGAAATTGCTGGGTTTCCCCTTCACTCATAGAGAATTAATGAGCTTTGAGTCCTGCCACAACTGGACCTTGCATGTTCCTTTTTCTAGCTAAGCCTACCCTCTCCCAGGTGTCGGAGCTTCCTCTGCCCAGTGCCTCGCCTGCTGCCTGTAATGCTCCATCGCCTGTAGAAATGCAAGTCAGCAACTCGCACCACGAAGCTGGACCTGACGCCGTCAGACAGGACTGAGCCTGTCAGTGCCAGCCCTCGCTGGGTCTGCTCTCCTGTACAGCCAGACTCAAGAGAGCTGAGGGCTGTTTACAGAGGGGAAAGAAGAGGTTTTGTCTGTATTTTGGTATAACCCAGGAGGCATTCGACAGCAGCCTTCATTCAGTCTTTTGCCATTAAAAAGCGTATTTCCTTTACAGTAAACAGTAGCCCAGGGAATGTTTTAGCCCAGGAGATTGGAGGCAGGTAGGATAGAAACAAACCGCTCATTAGTAGTAAGAGGGGATGTAAGGAAAAGCCAATTCAACCAGCAAAGCGCTTTCAAAACCACTTGGCACCTACAGCCACATCAAGATGACAAAGAACAAAACACATCAACCACCACCCGTGGTCACTGGAGAGGAGGAGTTTGTCTCCAAGAGCCCTCGCACTTCGGATTTAGCCCTGTTCCCGCCTGGTGCTGTCAGCAGGCAGGTGTGCACCTAAATGGCAGCTCTTTGAGATAATTCATGTGAGCTTTTGCAAGAAACGATTCTTGCCAGCAAAGGAGATATCCTTGCTGGAGAAAGAGCAAAGCACCTTTCTATTGCTCCATGATTTTGCAGTGATGGAGCTGTGCTATTTTGTTACTAAAAATGTCTATTTCAGGGAAAACAGGACTCATGATGACTTCTCGTGTTTCTTTTCAAACAGTTTCCTATTAGTTTATGGTATTTTCACCAAAAAAAAAGAAAAAAAAAGAAAATATGGTCATTTCTCAATGCTTGTGTTAAAGTTAGCTATGTGGATTTCTTCCCCTCTAGGGACATATTGTTCGTAACTGGAAAGTGAGATGGTTTGTTCTGCTTCAGGATAAGCTGCTGTATTACAAAATTGAAGGAGGCAAGAAGGAGCCTTCTCCAAAGGGCAGGATCCTTCTGGATGGCTGCACTATTACTTGTCCATGCCTGGAATATGAGAACAGACCGGTACGACTGGAAAAATGTATCCCTTCTCAATGATGTTCACTTTCTAACTTCTCCCTAGTCTTTTTCTCTCCTCCTGACTTCTTTGATTACTGCAACCATATCACTGGGGTATGTGTTTCCAGAATTAGGCCCAGCCAAAAGCAAGCTGCTGTTAGCAATGTAACCAGGACAAGCAATGAACTCCCTCATTGTGTCTTTGCTGTTCCCTGTGCCCAAATCTGAGTCACAACCATTAACAAAAAAAACCCCCAAACACTCCCACACACACAGTGGGAAGAATAAATGCAAATGCATCAGCCCAACAGTGTGTGGAGGGAGGACACGAACAGCTCAATAAAATCTGAGGAGGATGGGAAAAAAAAGGAAACATAATCTCTGGTAGTTGCCTTAAACCCTGGCTGTGTCCACCAGGTGCTTCTGGGCAGCCAGGTCAAACTCCCTTTTCCTTCACCAGTGGGACTTCACTGCTGTGGAAAGTTTCCAGCAAGAGGGCTCTGGAAGGGAAAGTGCCTCCTCTGCTTCTCCGCTCAGCGGCGGGTAGCGGCAGTGCAGACTTCCTCTGAGTGGGGCCAGAAGGGAAATTACTCTGGAAGTTGCTGACTATTTCAGTACTTCCCATGGCAGAAAGAGTCTAGTGAGAGTTTGTGGTTGTTGAGAAACTGAAGATCTGGATGTGAAAAGCTCCATAGTCAGCAGCTCATTCCTATGTAATCCAGTATCTGGGTGGTCTGCTCTCTTTTAAGTACCACAAGCTCTGTGCATGTAAACCATGCTTGGAACTGAAAACCCAGGGATTTGGAGGGGGGGGAAGCAAAAAAACCCCAGAGTTGTGCCACCATCCTTCTGGCCAAGAATTGCTCTGTACTGCTTAGGTGGGATGCCATATCAGACTCATTTGTGTCACTTGGGCCCGTGCCAAAAGAAGCAAAATGCAAGTGGAGGACAATAGTTATGTTATTGCTTTGCACTTCTTTCTCCACAGCTACTCATCAAACTAAAGACAAAAACCGATACAGACTATTTCCTTGAATGTTGCTCCAGGGAGGAGCGAGACTCTTGGGCTTTGGACATCACTGGAGCTATTCATGCTGGTCACCCAGTACAGGTGCAAGAGCTTCACAGAATGAAGAACTCTTTCAAACTGCTAGAGAATATCAGCCTCCAGTAAGTGTATATAGTTTCTCCTTCTGCTATTGCTGTAGTCTGCAAATCGCCTGAGCTGATAGATGGGGAAGCTCCTCTGCACAGATCCGCTCCCATGTGGCCAGGAGCCTCTAAACTGGCTGCTCTGACCTAGGTTTGCACACACTTTTGCTGGGACACAGGAATGCACTTTTTCCTGACCATCATTTTTGGAGGGGGTATGTGGATTCTGCACAGGCATTTCACTCCCAGCTTGAGGACCTTCCTAGTCAGCTGCAGAGGTTCTCATCGGGGAGATATATTACCTTGGAAGACGTAATGTCAGGGAAAGACTGAGCGACGACGTTGTTCATGCTGTGTTGATGAGCTTTCAAAGTTGATAGCTGGAATCCAGACTCGGGTTATTAGGGTGCATCATGTTAAACAAGAGGAAACAGAGAACTGATTAAGAAATAGAAAAATTACATTAATTTGATTTGTGTTGAGAAGATAAATGGAGGCTGACTATAGCTCAGTTTGAAGTTCTTTAAATTGAAAGATACTTTGTGAGGCATCTTGTTTAGTGCTGCTGTTGGGACAATAAAGTTTTCCTCCACCATACTTAGGATAAAACTTCTGGGGGAGTATCTAGGCTGTTTCCCATCTTTATGTTGGTAATCTTTAGGGCATCCCAGGCACTGACAGAAGTACGTGACAGTTTCTGCCTGTCTTTCTGTTCTAGTAACATTGTTCTGTGTTCTCTTTTACAGCCACATAGTGGAGAGAATGTGTGACAGCAGTACTGGAATTAAGCTGACCCGCAACTTGGAGCAAGGCAACAGATACAAGGAGACCTTCACAGGTACACCTGCTGCAGGCGAAGAGCTTCCTCGCATCTGACATGCCACATTACAGTGACAAGGGAGCTACTGTACTGACTTCACGGTGGGATCAGTTGTGGCCCAGTGGAAAGTACTGGTGCAGCCAAGTTCTCGGACACCTTTCTCTCTTGCTCTTTGGATATATGGAGGCATAAGTAGGACCCCACTCTTCTGGTCAGCCTTGCACTTCATTGACAGTCTTTGTGATGGTGCCAAAACATTTCAGCAAATGAAGGCCTGTGTGGCAGGAGACCATCTGTCTCACCTTGGAAGAGCACATTGCCTTGGTATGAGAGCTGCCTTTCTCCCTGCAGGTTCTGCCCTGGTGGACTGGCTCATCTCCAACAGCTTTGCTGTGTCACGGTTCGAGGCCGTCACCTTGGCATCCATGCTGATGGAGGAGAACTTCATCAAGCCCGTGGGAGCCCGCAGCACTGAGGCCACACGCTACAGCGACCTCTCTGAGCAGTTCCTCGACGACTCCACGGCACTGTACATGTTTGTAAGTGATGTGGCTGCCAACAGAGGCACCTCCTCTGCCCCTCACTTGATTTGGCGCAGTGGCAAAGGGGACATGCACAGCATGCCATCAAAGGCAAAATATGCAGGCTATGAAAGCAGGCACAGAAGGAGCAGCTCTAGGTAGTAGAGCTAGTAGTAGCACTACTAGCTTTTAGTAGTGCTAACACCTGCACTTTGCTGGAGACAAATAGCTGCATGGATATGGAGGGATCTACAAATCACACAATTAGGCATTAAAAGGGATGTGTCCCTCGGGTGCAGTGCTGTGTCTGGATTTAACGGAGGCCGTGCTGTAGTTCTGCTAAAACTCAAGGCCACAGTGCACCTGTAGGCTTTACAGCTGTAATTTGTTGCTTGCAAATCTCAGACCTCCTGAGCTGAACAGCAGGGGTACAGAGTAGAATTTACTTGGGGAAAATGAGCTAAAAACAGCTCAAGGAAAATAAAAGGCAGAACTTTGTACTTGAGAGTGTGTTTAAATTAAAAAGTGGAACCATCTTTTCCCTATTTGCAGGCTGAAAGCAGTAAGAAAAATATCACTTCCAAGGAAGAGCTACAATTTAACATCTCTGAATTAAGCGGCACAATTGTGAAGCAAGGATTCTTAGTGAAACAGGTAAATACAGTCTTTGAATCTTCACTCGGAAACAAGAAAAATGACAGCTCTTAGGGCTTCCTAGAGAATAAATGTGATTTATATGAGCATGGCTGGAGAGTTGTGGCCAGCAGAGCTAACTTGCCTGTCAGTTCTACTGCCAGAGATCATGTGGTGGAGAGACCATGTGGTGGAGTTATAAAGAAATGAGCTATGGAACTCGCTGCTCGGGCAGGATTTATTGGATATTCTGTATATATCGAGTGTATACTGAAAGGTATAAAATAGTATTAAAAGCAAAAGTCCCACACAAACTCCAAATCCCACCAGCGGTGTTACATTCACTTCCAAGCAGATCCAATGTCCCATCCAGGTCGTGTGAGCAGCTATGATGTTCTGCTGGCCACAGACAAATTTCAAAGCTGAGTAGATTACATTTGCATGAAGTGGACATTAACCTGTGGACAGTCACTCATGTACACATGGATGCTCCAGTGGTGGTGAGACCTGTTTTCTTTGGGCGTAATCACCTATTAGCAGTAATTGTTTACAGGATCCCACCCTTAGTCTGCAAGATTTAGTTTCCGAGCCTTGCTACGAACAAGATGAGGATCAATCACGCTGTTTCAAAGTATAACGCAGTATAACCTGCAGAGGCAAACCCTACCTAACGTGGCATTGCGGGACATGGCTTAATGGGCATGGCGGTGTGTGGTGTGGGTTTTGGGGTTGGGTTTGTTTTGTTTTGTCTTGTTGATGGTTGGACTTGATGATCTTACAGGTCTTTTCCAACCTTGGTGATTCTGTGATTCTGTGATACCTGCACTGCATGGCCGCATTTCTACCCTGGAGCTTTGTACCCTGAGCTCCGATTTTTGTGCTGTGCAAACTGGACCATCAGATGCTCCCCAACCCTCCTCCTCCAGCTGCCAGGGTGCAGCGAGGGCTGACGGAGGGCTGGGCGCCAGGAGCTGCTGGGGGATCCCCACGGGGCAGCAGGGCAGCCCCCCCATCACCGGGGGACACGAGAGCTGCCCAGGAGCCTCTCCCCATGGTCGGCAGCAGTAAGGGGCAGCCCCCAGCGGCCCCAGCCCTAGGCTGTCCCTGCGCCCCAGCACCAAGCCTCCCGGAGGTGGGGTGCTCTTAGCCTGGCACAGGCTTGCAGTGCTGTCCTGCACTGTCAGCGGCGGAGAGGGCTGGGGGGGAAAGAGTGAAGAGCTGAAAAAGGACCTGGCATAATCCCCTCAGAGCGCACACAGCATGGGTTTTTCATCCAAGACCCGTATTTAACCTGAAATTAAGAGCAGGAATCAAGTGTATAATCACTTGGTCCTGTCACTCTGCTTTCTTGGTTCTCAGCACTAGGAAGGGAGAGAGGAAGGAATTATCAATGTATGAAGAAGGATGTTAAGCAGAAAGTTACTAAGAGAACGGAAAAGATTTTTCTCTGCTGGCTCCAAAACGTCTTTTTTCAGTACCTGTTTAGGTCTCCCCTAGAGCCTGCAGGAAAATGGCCATTGCAGGAGGTATTTACTGGTGGTAACTTTAATTCTTCGGTTTTGCAGGGGCACAAGAGGAAAAACTGGAAGGTGAGGAGATTTGTTTTGAGAGCTGAACCTGCTTTTTTGCACTACTATGACCCCACTAAGGTATGTGAGTGGGGGGTCACTACCCCCAGAAATCCCCTTACAGACCTAAACATTATAATGAAAATACAATTACGCTGTAAATGTTTTTCTTGCCCAAATCTCCTTCCAGGTTCCTCTATCCGTTTCCTGGGGAATAAGACCCCTCTGGCTTTACCCTGGGAGGTTGTCCTTGTAGGATCTTCTATCCCTGCATCTCCTCTCCTGTCTTTTCCCCAGTGAGATTCCTTTTCCTTAGCCAAGGGGCAGCAGTTTTCTTGGGATTGGTGTTTTGCTGTACCCACACAGTCTGGGACCATGCTCCTGCAGGGATTCTTCCTGGACTGTGATCTTTCTGGGCTGACATCCCACCATTTGAGGGTCATACTGCTACTGGGATTTTTTACATTCTTATTCCAACATTGAATAGGGTGTCCTTGATGCCAAAGTATTTCTAGGAATTTCTGCTACTCAGTTTTGAACTTTCTCAGGGAATAGTAGAATTTATCTTCATGGGTATAATAATCAATCTGAGCAACCCAGAAGGGCATGTGGATCCATCAGTCCCAGACGCATAGCGTACCGCAAAGCCCAACAGGTTGCTGAAAGAACATGTATAGAAATGCTTTATGTGACTTTTAAAGAAAACACAAACAACATAACAGTGAAAAGAGCTTATGGAGCTGGTTATTTTTTTGTTGCCTGTTTCTTTGCGGGTTTTTTTTGCACTGCAACTCGCCCTTGTGATGCTATAAACTCAAACTGCAGAACCTGAAAATCAGACAAGAGAGACAGCCTACTAGTGAAAATGGTCAAATTTTTCCCATACAGTCTCAGTGAAAAGCAGCAAGCTAAAAAATTGCAGAAATATATATATACATTTTTAATATGGGTTGTTATTGATGAGACTATACATAAGTTTGAATGTGGTTGTTAGTCTACCCTTGTGCTTTTATTTGATCTCCACCATTCCCAGTGACATCAGAGAAACATCTGAGACTGAAACAACATAGTAATGCATTTAATTACACGTCCTAATTGACTTCCCTTGTGACATGGATGTTTTGTATCTGGAAGGACTGGCATTACATCTCCACCTTCATAAAAATAATTTATGTGTTCTGGGAAATTATTCTAACGATGGTATTTTCTAGATAAGCCTCATTTCCTTTTTCTTTGCAGGAAGAAAACAGGCCAGTAGGTGGATTTTCTCTTCGTGGCTGTCTTGTCTCAGCTCTGGAGGACAATGGAGTCCCAGCAGGTAAGCATGAGCCTGTAAACTTTCATTCATACATATTTATGCCATAGCAATACAGTCTTTGGGTGTGGGTTTGTGTGTATGGCTGTCTGTATGCAGAAGTGGGCTGGCTTTTCTTCTCCCCTTGCAAGCAAGGGAAGAGGCATATCATAAAAAATCCATATATTGCCGGGTTGTCCACACCAGAGGAGATTTTTTTTTGGCATTATTTCCACATATCTTTGGTGTTCCCCTTTTTATGGGCTTTTCTCAGTCAGATGACCTCTGAGACAGTCCTATGACACTGATTAATATTCCAGAGTTAACAGACAAAGAGGAAGCGCCTTCATTTTGGATATTGTTTAACTCAAAGTCTTGAGGCGTCCCCTGATGCCATCCCTTTTTCTGTGTGTCCTCTCTACTTATGCTATTACCTATGCTATTTCGATCTGCTAGAACCCAAATGTAGGGGAGACATACGGACAGCAGTACAAAAAACAGTTCTGCTAGGGAATATGCTTAGCTTAGGCATTTGTCTAGAACCTCTGCTTCACAGATACATGTTTCTGCTGTTAAGCCAATTTATTTTATGACAGTAAGCACAATGTGGGGATCTTGAATAGGGAGCATCTTTCTAAAGGCAAAAGGCAGGGTCTGAAAAAGATATGGCCCAGGGTGGGGAGCCATGATGAACAATAGAGCTCCTTCCTAAGAGGAACCCGAAGATTGGCAGGAGCAAATCTAATCTACTGCACAAACTACTAGGGAGCTCATCCCTCCGTTGTATAACTCAGGTAAGATTCTCCATCTAAACAGTGGCTATTTTATATATGAAGCATAGTACACAGTAGTTCATACAGTCTATGTGAGGGGTGTCTGTACTATATATTTTGCAGAAGGGACATAAAAGACACAAGAGCTTTAGATGCCTTATCCATAATGAAATGGAAAGGTCTGAGACCCTAATTCACAGAATTAAAATTCTTCCCTATGAAGTTTCATATCTGCCACAAAACATTTCTCTGTGCATCTTCCTGATCTGTCTTTTTTTTTTTCCCTGCAGGAGTGAAGGGCAATGTGCAAGGGAACCTCTTCAAAATCATCACCAAAAATGACGTTCATTACTACATCCAGGCCAGCTCCAAGGCAGAGCGAGCACAGTGGATTGAAGCAATCAAACCACTGACATGAGTAAGGTGGACTCCATGCCAAATGACAAACCACATTTGTGACCAAGTTTCCTGCTCTCATTGTCTGGGAGTGTTCTTTTTCCTTTAGACAGTCTATTTTTGTTACACGTATCGCCATAGCACCTAGCAATTCCCGGCAGACCAGCATCCTAGGTGCCTAGGAGTCATGCAGATCCAGAATAATTCCCCACCAAGAACTTTCCATCTAACCAAGAGACAAAAGACAACAGGCAGATACAGACAAACGGGGCTTTACAAGGAAACAATGAGATATAATATTCCAAGATGGAAGAAAAGAATTATTTTGTACAAGTATTCAGTCTATATCTGACAGATCCAGGTTGTGCTTTACCCTAAAGCAGAAATGTCTTGCTCCTTTCCCCTTTATAAAGGGAGTCATAAACTTAATTAGTTAAGACTGACAGAATCAATGTCATGAAAGGTCCTGGTGTGCCTTTCTCGGTATACCACAGGAGTCTCGTGCTAAGCCACAATCCAGCTACCCAGCTACCAGGATAATCACTATTGTGAAACAAACCAGGGGTCGGTCTCTCTGTCCATCTCTCTGCTCTACCATTTGGCTTTCTGTTAGGCTGGAAAAGACCAAAGGATTCTCCTCTCCAGTATACAGATTGTTCTTCTGCTGGTAATGGCCTGTAGCAGTACAGGATCCTGGGTATCAAATCAGACCAGTGGCAGTTATTCCAGACAATCACTGGTGCTGAATATATTGGAAGAAATCACTCAGCTATAAAAGCAAGACTTTTCTTCCTGATTTTCACCGTAAGTCCATTTATGTGGAGCACCATTGGGACTGAGAACTCTAACAGCAATTCTGAATATTGCTTTTTCTATTTTAAGCCATTAAATTTTCCATTATTTGTCTAGTAAACTTGACTTTGATATCATTAAACATAAAAAAAAGTTTAGTGCATTTGAGTGTCCTGTGCTCTTTAGACATGATTTTTCTCAGAGGGCAGTTTGAGTATATGAAAATAATGGTTTCATACACTGTAAATTTAGATTTATATAGAAACTGAGACATTCTCCACAACACCAGAGGGTAGAATGGAATGTATGAGATGATTAAAACACCCGACCAGCCTGCTGATACACTATTTTCATAAAATTCCTCATGTTATCTGAGTACCTGTATCTGACAGCCAGATTCTGCAGAGCCTCCAAAAGCCCTCTGAAGACAGTATGCTGTATATCTTCCCTGAAGTCACAGAGGAATTTGATGGCCTTCTACCCACAGAACCACCTCTTTGCAGATTTTTTTGTCTCGAAATTATGTGCTGAAAAATGTCTCTTCATCTAGAAACTTTCCCCTTCATCCTGTGTTATAACCAACCAACCATAACAGACCCAAAGGCAGCAGCTATGATGTATGCTTATATATGTATTAGAATAGCCATGTATTTAGGACTTTTTTTCTACATCGACAGCAATGAAATAACAGCACAACACTCACGTGCATTCAGATATTTAACAGAGCTGGTAAAGAAGTCTGCCAGCAAAGATGCAGTTTTAATTAGATACAAGAATGGGCAATGCAGTTTCAGCTACAGATGCCACTTCCTAGGGCTGGTCCAGAGAAGACTGTGAAATCCACAGCTGTTGAAACCTTTCAATTCACGAGAACGCTACCTGCAAGAGACAGGGATGGTGGTAAGGCATTTATTGCTCTGTACTGGGAAGTACAAATGGCTTTGTGCTGACTGAGCAGAGCTTCCAGGAAAGGCAATTTCCTCCCGATAATGTGAGCTTTGCTGGGTCCACCAGACTCCCTTATTCACTTATAAGGAAATCTTCTACTTCTCTTTTCTCAGTCCCAGCGCCTGATACTGCCCAGTTCTTGTCACAAGGGTAACAGCCACCCCACCACAGAGGACTGACCTCCACCAGCTGGCATGCCTGGGGGGTTAGGGAACCATGAGAATGTGCGATACTGCATAGCATCATAAATCTTGCAGTTTGGGAGGCCAAGAGAGTATCTCAGCAAAGGCCTTCTGATTTACCTGGACCAGCCATAGCTCTGCAATTGCTGAGTGTGTATGACAAAAAAAGTGTATGTTTCAAACACTTCAGCAAATTAAAAAGATACAGTTCCTACTCTCCAGAATCAGCCAGGGGAAAAAGATAAAACATTTATCAGACAGGAGAAAGTACATTTGCCTGTGTCCTCTGGTGATATTGTGGTCTCCTTTTTTTCAAGCCACTTTGGTAAGCTTGATGTCCCCTGTGATCTGCAAAGCTTTCACCAAGTTCAGGGGCTGAACGCGGTGAGTGAAGTCACAGAGCTGCCGTCCATCGAGCAAGACTCGTATTTGCTGGTGTTCACATAAAAGCTCCATCTGCAATGGAAAAGGACAGGGAATGGTGTTAGAGACAAGCAGAAGAACTGATTTCACCAGCATGGACTTAGAACCCCATGTGATGGGATAGTGAGGCACAAAGTCTACCAGTTCTTCTGAAATGCCCCTAATAAATAACCTACTCTCTGCTGGGATGATACTGTAAAGCTCCTTATAGTGAGTTCTCTCAGTAAGACTAGAGAAAGGAATGGATCTCTCCCATCAGCGCTTGAACTGTTGCTCTCTGTGCCATACTAGACAGTTAACCTGCCAGTTTCAATAGTTAGCTATTTGTGGTCATATACGTAGCCTTCAGCCGTTCTCCCCCGCTCTTCTCCACCCTAATCATAGTACCCCAAAAATTACCTTAAATGTGTCGCCTGCCATAAATGGGAAGTAGGGAATAGTCTTCTCTTCTCTTCCCCATTTCCCAGCAATTCGTGCATTTCGGGTGATGGATTTGTCACTAAAGTTAACTGTAAATAACAGCCCAACATCTTTGTTTGCATCCACTGGATCACAGAGCAGAGTCACTGAAAAACTGAAAAAACAGTTAAATGACTGGGACTTTCAGAAATGTGAAAGGACATGGTGAGCACATTAGAAGCCTATAAAGACTAGAGGCAGCTATTGATTTCTTGTCAGACTGAAACACGGGTCTCCTACAGGGACTGCGCACAGGCTTAAAAGCTGCAGAAAGGGATGAGAACAGGCCCGTCTTTGTTTCTCCTCCAGTTTGCGGTAGGATGCTAGTGACTTCTGATGTTGCTTTCCCTCTCTTGTGACTGGAATCAAACACATTTGTGGGTGAGCCAATTCAAATTTGTATCCTAAAAGAGGTTATGGAAAACTCTGCACCAGTGTTGACTGCACTGGAGTTGATCACTGTAGATGCAAGAAAGTGTAATGACAGCACAGTTGCTGTCTTCCAGGCTAAACACAGCAACAAGCCTGCACCTCCTGCGCCCAAACCACTGGTTTTCAAATGGTGCTGATTTCAGCCCCCAGCAGACAGCCAAGATGCAGGTTCAAAATTGCATCTCTTCCTGGAGGAGAAATGCCCCTGGTGTGCCCCCTCCGGTTCGCATCAGGTAAGGGCGAGGAGTAGAAAACGCTGGCAGGGCAGTCAGAGGGTCCAAACAGTTAATTCTTCCTCACCCTTTTAATCTCAATCTGGGAGCAGGACAATTAAATAGAGCTGTAAATGATGAATCTATATGACTTTCTTCCTCCCGAAGAGCACAGACCCTCAAGAAATCATTTGAATTTAGAAGACAGGCCGGAGCACGTACGGCAGGGGTGAAGCCCCCACCAGCCCCTTCCTTCACCTACCTCTTGGGGTTGGAGTGTACCACCCCGATGACGGTGAGTTTCATGGCTGGTCTCAGGCCACCTTTAATTTCACCAACATACTGCTCCGCCTGCAGGGAAGAGCAGAAACGTGCTGCGGTAGGTCACGCCGCCGTGGGTAAACCGGCTTTAACAGCTGCTTCGGTCACCTCTGCGGTGACCCACACGTCTCACAGGTGACAGGACCCAGATAGCTGACACCCCGGGACGAGTCGGTGACGGCTGCTACGGTCTAACCACACAATAAATCCATCTGCAGCGCTCCACGCGGCAGATCGAAAGCTTCGTGGCAGCACGATGCGGAGCGTAGACTATGTGGGAACTAACTCTGCCAGCTCAAATTCGTTAACAGGTTTTGGTAGGCGAGCGTGACACCAGCAGGCTTTACACCGGGCCCGGTAGCCTCTGTCCTCCGCCGTAAGAGCACAAAGCCAGCACAGGCACGGCACCGCCGCCGCCTTTTGACATAAATGCAACTGCGTCCTCAGAGGTGATGCCAGTCCCACCTGTCCCCCTCACTTTTTCAAAGCCAGAAGATGGCTTCTCGGTGGATCTGCTTTTGTCTTCTCCACAGAGACCTGTAGTTGCAAACTCCCCCCCAAAGACCAGAGCTACATTTACTTGCTCCAAGTAATTCTCTAACAGCTTCGATGGTCAGTGGAGAAACTAATACAGGCGATGGTTGACATGGAAAAATGAAAGAGAGAGGCTGGAAACAAGTGATAGGGACATTTTGAGACTTCAGTTTCAGAAATGGCTTTAAAATGTAAATGCCAGACTACAACACTGTGGCGCATAATCACTCCCTACGCAGTCACTTAGAAAGAAGCTGCTATAAAACACTAAGCGTTATTAGCAATTTGCGTAACGCTGATAATATTCCAAGGCAATGCACAGCAGACCGTATTTTTGATAAAAAGCGCTTTATCGTTCCAGCGTTCCAAGGTAAAAATTCAGACATTTGTTGCTAGAAGACCTGCATAATATATGCATGGTTTAGTATTTTGACTATGAGAAACACTACATCAGCGTGGAAACCCATGGACTTCTGTTCACAGCAAACGGGCTTCCATTCAAATGTAAGTTGCTACAGGTATTTCATTTTTAAATTTTGGAAAATATAACCAATGTTATATTTTTAAATTATTGAATGCCAGCTTGCTTAACGGAAACACAAATTCAAGATGAAAAATGTTTTGCCTATACTCCATTTCCTAATTTCAATATACTAGCTATATCTTCTGCTAAAATGATCTTAAACAATTTATTTCCCCACCTTGATATTTACATCCAGTCACCTTTACAGCTTCACGGATAGATTAATAAACCTCTAACTCCTAACAAGGCCAACATTGGAAGAAATTAATTTAAAATACCTTCAAAAAAGACAGCCCTACTGCTGATCGTTAGTAACGCACATTTACCCTTGCAGAAGTGGGCAGGTGACTCCAGCAGGTATGTTTTGAACTTTGTAACAAAACAAAAGCGTCAACCACCTGAGATGTCTTACGTGAGGGAGCAGCTCCTCAAGTCAGGAGTCTGACTGTAAGGAGATACTTTAAACTGGATAAAGCAATTAGAGAGTGGGTAATAAGCACAAAAGATCCCAGGCTCAATGAACTTCATCCTCATACAGGTCCTGTGTCCCCCTAAAGCTCCTTCCTTGCCTACACAAGAGACAAGATACAAAATAATACCGCAAATTGAAAGTGCACGATGAGAAATTGTTTGTGCAGAGCTGCACCATAGTAAGCACCATCATTAAAGGCACAGGGAATCAGAACTGAGGGGGTCAAACGACGACCACAGGGGTTCAACACTTACAGCTCATCCAGCGTAGCTGAAATGAGTTCAGCGGTGTGACTACCCACGTGCCATTTCTCTGCTGACGTTGGGTTGGCAGTACAGGTGAAAAGTACTCAGGATGCCGTAGGAGGTAATGGTACAAGCTCCTGCGGCATCTTACATGGTTCACTGGTGGGTCCCAGCACGTGCACATGGACACAGCCCCCTTCCCATCTTTTCCGTTCAGGAGCCCCGGGGACTCCCTCAGTCACTTACTTTGGGACACCTCTCGTCTGTCATCACCGCTCTGCCTCCTACACTTGTCTCCACCGCAGCAGTCCCCGGAGGAGTTTTTGGTTTGTGTGCCAGGACAAAAACAAACAAAAAGCCCAGAATAAAGGGAGGATGTTGGGGGGGGCTTATCTCTGCCTAGCACCGGCTGGACACCACCCAGCCCAGCAGCTGAGTCACGGCCCTCCGCACCTCGTCCTGCCAGGGGAAGCTCGCAAATAGCAGGGCCGGTGCGGGTGGGAGGGCAGGGAGACTGCAAGGGTGGGCAGGCCCCCGCCGCCCCGCACGGGAGCGCCTGGCGAGCCTATGGCTGTAGCTGTGGCTGTATCTATACCTACACGTTTTCACGCGACTAGTTAAGGTTTTGTGTGTGTGCATAACATATTGTATTTGTATATGTAATACATGTAAGTAAAAGATAATTTACTTATTTTGATACCATTTCTGTCCTCTGTGAAAGGGGTAAATATATACATAACTTATATCCCTATATATGCCTATATACAGAGGGTTACACATACAGGGTTATACACACACACGCATATATGTATAAACCCCTAAATGTATACCCCTCTCTATATGTGTGCATATAGGTGTATATATATAATATACGTGTATACAGCCTCCGCTCTGAGAGACGACGCACAACCCTCACGCCAGCGGTTACTCCCCCGCCCTGCCCCTCCCCCCAGTCCCCGCCGGCTCCCGGGCGAGCAGCACGCCGCTGCAAGGCGCCGCAGCGGGGCTGCCCCACTGCGCGCCAGGGGGCGGAGCTTCAAGCGAAAGCCAATCAGAACCATGAGAGGCCCGAGCAGGGGCGGAGCTGGCGTGCGGTAAGAAGGGGCCGCGGGGCGGGCCGGTAGGCGGAGAAGGGCGTGGTTAGAGGGGAGGGCGGGGCTTGCGCTACCCGGGTTCCTGAGGCGGCGTCAGGCGCCCCAAAGAAAAATGGCGGTTTATTTACATTTTGCCCCAGTTCGGCCAATGGGCGGACGCCTGCCCGCGTGCCCGCCCGGCGGCGCGGTCAGCTGAGGCGGTGCCCAAAATGGCGGCGGCGGCGGGTGGTGTTGCCGGGGCGGTGCAGTAGAGCCCAGCGCTGCCGGGGTGGCCGCATCCTGCCCCGCCAGGTAATGCGGGCCGCGCCAGGATGGGCCCCGGGGCCCGCCGACCCGGGCCGGTCCTCGCGGAGGAGGGCGAAGCCGCGGGCGGGTGCGCGGCAGAGCGTGCGGCCCGGGGCGAGTGGCCGCCACCGCCCCCAAAGACAGTTCCTCCCCGCCCGGACGGGCGGCCCGGGGGCTCGTGCGGCGGTGGGGAGCGGCGGGAGCGTTCCGCGGGCCGCTGGGCTGGGCTCCCCCGGGCGGCGCACTCGCGGCGGGGCGGTGGTGGCTGAGCGGCAGTCGCGTTGTCAGCCCGCGGTGCTTGTTGGCGCCTTACCCCCCTGCCCCTGCGGGAGGAAGCAGCCCGAAGCCTGGCCTTGGCTCTCCGCCTGTCCCTGCCCCCCCCGGGGCGGTCAGCGCGAAGGAGAAATCTGAGGTGGTGCCCCAGCGCGGCCTCACGGCATCCGCCTTCGCGTGTGTCACCCTGCCGCAGGTCACCTGCTCGTCCGGGGAAGATGGATTCTTTTGGAAATGAAGAAGCGGTCTCTCTGGAGCAGCTCTTCGGGTTTTTCTGTGAGTGCGTACGCCATGGAGACTGGGAGCTTGCGCAGGCCTGTGTGCCCCAGCTGAGCCAGTGGCACGGGGATGGCCCTGAGAAGGTGGAAGCAATTCTTCAGGCTCTGGTAGCTTGTCCCGTGGGGGTAAGGTAAGTAAGGTACTGTTTAGGGCCGGTAAGCTTCAGTGTGAAACGAGGAGAAGCAATTAGTTTACTGGTGACTGTGGGAGACAGGTAGAATCGGGGAAATAGCACTTGCTTCAGTGCTGAGGCGTCTTGGACATGTCTAGATATACTGTTATCTGAACGTTGACATCTTATCACTGCCCAAGCACTTAGCAGGCTTCCCAGCCCACTGGAATAACGAGCTGTGTTCATTTATGCAGTTGACATGGTGATTGATACAAGCTTAAAACTATTTGGAGGCATTTCAGAACTCATTTTGTTAGATTTTACTGAAGGATAAGAAGGGGAAGGACCCCTCACTACAAGAAGGACATTGAGGTGCTGGAGCGTGTCCAGAGAAGGGCAACGAAGTTGGTGAAGGGTCTGGAGCACAAGTCTTATGAGGAGCGGCTGAGGGAACTGGGGTTGTTTAGCCTGGAGAAAAGGAGGCTGAGGGGAGACCTTATCTCTCTCTACAACTACCTGAAAGGGGGTTGCAGAAAGGTGGGTGTTGGTCTCTTCTCCCAAGTGACTATTGACAGGACAAGAGGAAATGGCCTCAAGTTGCGCCAGGGGAGGTTCAGGCTGGATATTAGGAAAAATTTTCTTACTGAGAGAGTGGTGAGACACTGGAACAGGCTGCCCAGGGAAGTGGTGGAGTCACCATCACTGGAGGTGTTCAAGGAACGTGTGGATGAGGCATTGTGGGACATGGTTTAGTGGGCATGGTGGTGTTAGTTGGTGGTTGGACTTGATGATCTTACAGGTCTTTTCCAACCTTAGTGATTCTGTGATCTCCTGCAATTACATTCCTCTGACAGTGAGCTTTGGTTAATTTAGAAATGGAACCAGCAAGATCAACACTGTAGTTGTTTAAAATATTCTTTTGTTTCCAGCTCTTGAAAGACCTTCCACTTTCTAAAAATTTAAACTCTAAAAAATTCAAATGATGCTATTGATTTCTTATTTCTCTTGCACTGGATTTTGAAATGGCATTGGTTTTACTCAATCCTAGTTAGTTTTGATCTCTGCTTTTCAGGTAGGTGCTTATGAAGGGTGACTTCCTAGCACTTCAGGGAACATTGGTATTCCCCCTTTCCAAGCAGATGATCATACTTTACATAGAAATTTTTGTAACGTTTTGGTAAAGGTGCTAAGAAACAGTTTACACTGACAGCAGTTAAAGGAATCTGGAGGAAAGTGTGCACATGGTTAGATGAATATTTGCTAACGCCCTTGTGAGACATAAGTATTTTTTAACTTTTTGATAGTTGGGCTATCACATCTAAAGGCTTTAGTTAGCAGTGCTGAGATTTTTAAAGGCCAATAAACTATCTTGTGCTTTTTCCTTTTCCTAGTCCCTTTGACAATACTGAACATATTCCCTAACTGTGTAGGTTTTGGAATGTGTTTATAAGTACTGGAGCACATGAAAAGCTGATGAAAATTAGAAGTATTCTTTGTTTAATTAGTACATTACTGCACTTTTAGTTTGGACATAGAGCTGCACTTGTGCTGCTGTGACCTAAAACTTAGTTTCATTTTTTTCGGTAGAGCTAGACAGAACAGGAAATAGCAGTGTTTGCGAAGTGGTCAGATTTGAAAGAAATGTGCTGAAGTGCTTAAAGAGGGCTGTACAGACTGATCTTTAGACCATAAATAAATGTCATTGTTTTGAAGCAAAGAACTATGGCAGTAGTGTTGGTATTTGGCAGATCTAAAAGCAGTTATTTGCGCAGCAGAAGTCATTAGGTTAATGTGTAAGTAGTACCAATATTCTGTTTTCTCTGCTTTCTCTTCCTTTTTGACTCGTCTTCAGCTATTTAGTCATCCTTCTTTTTATCTTACACAAAGACATATAAAAATGAAAATGACCTCTGACAGTGTTTTCCTGGATCTTTGAGATGGGAACAACCTTGTATAATCCAGTGTATGTGCTTATTGCTTTTGTAGATGGGGACAGAATTCTAGCCCATGGAGAACTGCATGGCTTTGGCTTCTTGTGCTGGAAAAATGGCTTGCCAGGAATCAGGTACAGAAACACCTAGCTGACTTCCAAGTGCAACCTATAGCGCTGACTTCCAAGTGCAAAATGTCTGCCTAGTTGCTTATTTAAATTACAGGCTTTCCCATGTTTCATGGAATTAAGTTCTCAAGGTAGCTGGAGAGGTGCATTGCTTTTGCTTTTGACAAACTTCTCAAGAAACAACTGTTAATCTTCTCCACACTGGAGAGAAAAAAATGGATTTTTTTTTTTGTTTA
Source organism: Gavia stellata (assembly GCF_030936135.1). Taxonomy (NCBI): domain Eukaryota; kingdom Metazoa; phylum Chordata; class Aves; order Gaviiformes; family Gaviidae; genus Gavia; species Gavia stellata. Next base: position 37,971,211 of record NC_082600.1, read on the forward strand.
GGTAACAGAAGTTGGCTTTTTAGCAATGAGCATTTCTGTAAATGGAAAGCATAAGTGTATCGACTTCTGCATTTGTGTAGCACTTTTCTTAAATTAAAGATGAAATAGCTTAGGCATCAGACAATTCTTTATAACCTTTAGATGGTGAGGGATGTGCTTGCTGCATTGCTCTTTTCAGACAGACAGGTGCAGTATCTGTCATGAGTAAAGGAGAAACTATCTTTTTTCCCTTTTTTTTTTTTTAATTGGAACACTGGGATGTGTAATCATACTTTTTTTAAATTCATTTGTCCTTGTCACTACTTAGACTTGCATTTTTTCTTCACCTTCTGAGGAGAGATGTCTCTAATTGATGGGATTGTAATTCCTGACAAAGTGACACTTCTCTCTGTTTCCAAATGTATAGATAAATGGAATCCACTGGTGTGGGAGCAGAACCTAATTGTGGAATAGCCTTTAATTTAGAATTAGGTATCTTCAGAGAGATATTTCAGTCTGCCTTAAAATGTTAATCTTAATGCTAAGATTAGGTTTATATGGTAATGTAAATCAATAAAACTTTTATTGGCTAATGTCTTTCCCATTCTTTTATATTGTTTCAGAAAACTGTTCCAGTTGTTCTTCAGAGAGAAACTGAATTTTTATTGTTCTTGGAAGAACTGCAGAAAGATGTCTCTGAGGAAGTCCTAAAGGTGAGCTACTTAGTATGCCCTAATTCTTCTTGTTAGTTATGCAGAATGTCCATCTTTATCATGTTTTGGGATCGAAGTTAATGCTTCCTGCTAATTTGACTGCCTGAGATGCTAATGTGTTACTAATTTTCTAGGCAACTGAAAGAGACTGTAATTCAGATCCCTTTCTGAAGTTAATCCAATGTGCCTGCAAGTGATTTCTCTGGCTAGAGAGGAGGCTGTAGGCAGGCAAGGAACAAGCTTTTCTACATGGTCTTTCTGTCACACTTCAGTCCTGACTGCAGCTACTTGCCACGGTCTTATATCTGTAGACACCTTTAGTAACCATAAAGCTAAAACCCACTGTGAGCCAAAATAAACCATAGTCAGCAAGCACATTTTAAAAGTATGTCTATTTTTTTTCTTCCTCCTAAGATCTTAATTTTTATCTCCTCCACACCCCTTTGCTCCATTCTTGGAAGTTTTTGGGTGCTGTACTGTTATTACTGACATTACTTGGTAATTGGTATGATGTGTGCTCTGAGGTCCAGGACACATTTTTCCATTATTACTTCATACATGCAGACTGATTTATTTGAGAAATACATGGAAATATGCAAAGATGGATTAATATCAAAAGCAAGTATAGAGCAGAAAATCAGGAGAGTTACTAACTGTAGAACTGTCCTAATTTGGTGTTGGTTACAACAGAATTAGACTTGACATGGTGTGTGGAATGTCCTCAGATGTTGCTTCTAGTCTTACAGGTTCTAACTCTTAAAAGAATTTTTTTTGTTTGCCTTCTTTTAAGAGGAAAATGAAAACTTACTACATTCACAGGCTATTTGCAGCTTTTAAATATGAATAAGGAAGAGGTATTCAGTATTTCTCTAAGGATACAGAATTAGCAATTACAGGATGAAAGCAAGCAAGGTAAACTTGACTGTTGATTAAAATAAATCTGCTTGATGTCTGTTAATGACTAATGAAGTCTGTGTACGTTACCATGAGGTTACCAAGGTCATGAAAGATTCCACCATTTTCTGCAGCACTGCACAGAAATAGGAGATTCGGCAACCTCATATCTTTGTCACAATTACTGTCAGAGGCATGTTAGTAGGTAGAGTTATGTTTTGATCCAGCAAATAAAGAAAAGGGTGTTGTGGACCTGTCTTCCACTGCTAATAGTCTCATTTTTGCGCACACCAACCGTCTCTCCCCTCCATATTCCCTGAGTTGTCTCTTCCAGCCAAGCACAGCACTCGCATAGTTCCAGAAATATGACAAGTGCTGCTTAATTGCTATTCAACTGGGTTGTCTCTCACCTTCCCACCCCTTATTGGGAGAGCTAATTGGGGTTTTTTGTTTGTTGTTTTCCCCTTCCTCATTCTGGAATTGTAGGTTTGCTTCTGTTAGCAAGAAAAATTATTATTGCTTAAGAAAGAAGTCTGTGAGATGGCTTCTGAATCTGTTGGCCAGTTTTAACCAAGTTTGAAAAATTAGTGTTGATGGGGATGCTGCAGTTGGTAGATAGATGGCATGAATCTGGGAAAGTAGGATTAAAGAAAAAAAGACTGAACACTAATCATCATGCTTTTACTGACTTATGAAGATACAGTCACATCAATATATTGCAAAGAGGTAGAATACAGTAGTGCTTCAGCCATCCCATAGGATCTGCATGTGAACATAAGGTAACTTGGTTATGAGCACATGGCCTATATAGTGTAGTTGTGTATTATAGGATTCTTTATATTTTGTTGCATATTCAGGCATATCCACTCTTCTAGGAAGGATATTGGACAAGGTGGACCTTTATTAATGGATTTCCTAGGTAGTATGATGTTTCCAAATTGATTTATGTTCTTGCTTTCAAGTTTCTCCTATTTTTTAAATAATTTATTTCGTATTTTTAATGGAGTCTGAAAGGCTTAATCTTTTATTATTTCCCTACTAGGAACTGTTTGAAGCATTTGAGTGCACCCAGAACAAGCACATCACAGACAGGAAAAGAAGAGATGGCTGTTCTCATAGATTCAGTTTGGATGTTGTTTCAGCTCTCCGGAAGCTTTTGCTGCGTGCTCCCCAGAGGGCAAAAGCCCTGCTGGAGTTCTTCCAGGAGGAACAAGGCACACACAGTTCCTCGCTCCAGCACTATTGCTCTCTACAAAACATCTTTGTTGAATTTCTTCGTGACTCCTTGAAATCTTTGCAGAGGCTTCAGTGCAGTTCTGAGATTTCAGCAGAACTAGATCAAAGAGAACTAGTAGATACAATTTATGCTGCTCTTAGTATAGTGACTTTTGAAGTGGAGCATCAGGCAGATGAAGTACGTCACCTATTCAGGGAGCTCTTGGATGTATGCTGGGCTGAGGCAAGCCCACTGAGAGAGGAGAAGCTACTAAGCTGTATGCTGAGGAAACAGAGCCATGGCCTGTTAGGCCTGTATAGCAGTGTTCTCATAGAAAGAACAAGAGAAAAATTTCTGGTGTCAAAATCAATACGAAAAGGTTTGTTTTACTTTTTGCTTTGTTTTCATTTCTTGTTTAACAAAGCTATTGAGGCGTTAAACAGGCAAGTTGTTGAGAAGTCAGGCGGTGTTCTTGCTAAGGTGCCTTAACAAGCCATGGAGTCTTGTAAAAGATGATGCTAAAATGACTTAAAGCAAGGAACTGGGATAGGAACCCCAGGGTTCTCCCTACATTTCTGCAGTCTATGCTGCCTTCTTTTGTGAGCACTTCCTTTACCACCCCTTGTTGTGCTCTATTTTAATCTGCTCAGCATTTCTCCTGCTGAAGATCTTGCTTGTAACTAGGAAATTGACTCTCCATGTGTATATAAAGTTTTTATTGGTTCGGCTCCAGCTCGGGGTCATCTGTGTTGGAGGATGTTCCATTTCAGACCACTAACAGTTCAGCTATCTCAGTAATGCCAAAAAGTTCAGACCCCTTAATATTGGACAAGAAAACTTCTAGAAGTGGAGGGAGATGTGGAGTGGGCCAATATCCCAGCTGGAAAGAAGATGCTGTTTGATTACCTGCTCACTTGCTAGAGCCCAACTGTTGTTTTCATACCGGCTATAACTTCACACCCTCTGTCTAGCTCCCTATGACTGGCGCATTTAGTTGAGGATCTCAGTTGAAGCTGAATGGCAAGTGGTGCTCATGCTCTTGTCAGGAAAGTGTCAGGTGAGCCTGCAAGGAGGGAAAAGCTAGAATGCCTACCCTCTTCTGCTTACCTCTGTACACTGAGGTGTAAGTCAGTGGGGTTTGTATCCTCTCTCCTCCCTTCACTCATAGGGATTGCAGAAGGGAAGTTCAGGCTGGTGTAGTGTTGCAGACTGGCATTTCTGATAACTACAGTTAGTGCTTCCTTGTGGGGGAAGAGAAATAGAGATATGGATACCTTCACTCTCACTGGGAGTAGTTCAGTTCTCGCTTTGCACAGATCTGAGGAGCTCCTGTGCTGGACAAGTCTTTGCTAAGGCCCTGCAAAGCAGCATAGTGTCTCAGAGCACAAGTGAGAATTCATGTAACATACAGACAAGATGCGTATGACTAGAGAAAGAAAGGCAGTGTGACCTGAGCTAATGCAAACAACCTGTGTGCTGAACAGGCTCTTCCTATGTTAAGAACTGTCCACACAGTTTCCTGTTTTCTGATCTGACCTGTTTATTTTCTATCAAATTTCTCTGCTTGGCTTTCTTGTTATCCAGTAACAATATCTGAGAGTCTTAACAGTTAAAATATAATAGTTGGTTAGTATTTGAGGAAATGTTGAGTGTTTCTCAGTTTAAATTAACAGCAATTACGCTTCTTTCAAAGGTGTCCCTCTGTACTGGAAGGTAGTCTTGTTGTAATGTTTTTTAGGTTCGTCTGAGCAGCTGGATACAGAGCGAACCGTGATGAGTTTGTTCTCAGATCCCAAAGAGGCTCCTTCTTGGAAGACAGCCTATTTCTACTGCTTGAGCAGCAGCAAGCACTTTCTGGAACAGATTCTGGTATGGCCATAAAATCATTAAGAGGGGAAACCCAGTGGTGGCTAAAGTCAGTCCCGGTATTGAACATATCTTGGTGGTGCACAGAAGCATTTTGTATTCAAATAGCGTTTACTAGGGGTCATGGCTTACAGGAACAAGGAGGTAACTGGTGATAACTCTCTTACTTTCAGCTGTATGATGAATTCAAAGCATTCAGTGACGTTTTTGGAAACCCTCATCTGCATGCAGACTGAAGATTACATCTTCAGGTTTTAAGAAGTCCTATGTTCTGCTTGTAATTTTGTTGGATGCACCACTTGATTTACCCCATTACCTTGAACTCGTTGCTTTGCTTTCCTGATGTTGGTAGACTTGGGGCAGTGAGGCTAGTTTGCATGGTAAAATCTATGTTTTAAATAGCTAGAAGACCTGGTGAGAAATACTCTGGTATGAATTAAATGATTAGAATGTATTTACATAGATAGAAGAAGTAGAATACAGGTAGGTGGTCACTGTTAAAGTGCAAGTCTTTAAAGTTGTACATATTTCCACTTCTAAATAATGTGCTCATTCAAGTTTCTTACATAATGCCCTTGACAGAGACATAGTCAATAGAAAGAACGTAAAGATAATGTAGCGAGGGAGTGTGAGCTGGCTCTGTAGTAAGCATTTGAAATTATGTCTTTTTCCTCATGACAGTTTTACTGAAGAGTAACCTGATGGCTTGGAAAATATAAGTTTAGGGAAGTTCCAGGTATAGAACTTCAGAATTTTAGTGAAGCTAATACTGAAATGGCTACTTGTTTACATAACCTGCCAGGCATTACAGGTCTCTGCATTTTAGAAAGATAAATACTTGTTCCTTTTGTTTTCTAGGTGACTGCATTAACTTTACTGAAAAGAGAAGACTACTCAGGCCTGAACAGCTTATTGAGGAGAGAATTCAGCCCCCTTAGCCGCCTCTTGGTATTGCTAGGATGGACTCATTGTCAAAGCTTGGAATCAGCAAAAGCATTGCTATGGACTCTTCACAAAACTCAGGTAAATCAGCAGGAAGCAAGTGTCAGTATCCCAGTCTGAGTCCAGATAATGCAATTTGTTTGCAAAAATAAATAAAAGCAGGGAGTTTCCAGTGAGAATGTTAATCTTTCTCAAAATGGAAATAAAAAAGCTAAAATGTTACAGTTGTGTGTAGGTAGTATTATGAGACGCTTGCCTTTCTTCCTACTCCTCAGCTGTGAAGAGAGTATTGCCCAGGAGATTCTGAAAGTTTCTCTTGCATAAGCTCTTCAGCCTTTGCCGTTAACATAAGAGAGAGAGACAGCAACGGTTGTTGATTAGTTTTGAAAAAGGCTGGGGGACCTTTGATGGGTGTCATTTCGTCCAGTGAGTCATCCCTGGAGAGTAACTAATTCTGGTCACAACTAACGCGAGTTCAGCAACAGGGTAGCTTGGAAATTTCCCATACCCATTCTCAAAATGAAGTTATAAATGACAAGAGCTGTGACTGAAAGATCCACCTTGTTTGGGGGGAGTCTTCGTCTTTGAAGAAGAGAGAGGGTTCTAACTCTGAGGGTTTAATTGCAGTTCAGATAATGTCTGCCTGCAGGCAACTGGCTTGGATGACAGAGGTGGGGAGACAGGGAGCCTTGCACTGCTGGATCATTGGGGCAGATCTAGGCTGGTATTGCCTTAAAGGGGAGTTACCATCTATTGGTAATAGACTGCAGGTCTATTCAGTAGCCTCTGCAAAGTGAAAGTCTTAGATATGATTTTAGCAGACAGGCATCTGTAGTAGAAAAGCACATGCAAAAGGAGAATAACTTTCTGCTACCCAGTATGTCATCTGTTCTAGTACATGATTAATTCTAGAGGTTAGTGTCTTAGACTGTTATTAAGAAGCATTAATTTGCATTTTGAAAGCTAACCTTGAAAAGGGATGTAGCCACCTTTCCATGGTCTGTAGGTGTGTTGAATGGAGGCTGACTGATTTTGATGCTCCTTCGGAATAGCCCTTCCTTGCTGGCTTTGTAATAAAACTGCCAATTTTCTGCACTTGAAAGTTACCATATGGATAAAGAAGTCTTATGAACATCCCATATGTGACACAGGCTTGGTTCTGCTGTCTGACTAGAGGATTTGTGGTAAAGGGATTCTTTTATTTGTCTTTCCATTTAGGATCTGTGCAATGATTCAGTACTGAAAGATTTCTGTGATGGGCTATGGGCTCAGGTGGAAGTTCTTGAATGGTGTATACAGCAAAACAGGTAAAACGATCAGAAGGACTTTTTCCAAACTGTCTTGCCAAATCTGCCTATTAGTCAATTTATGTTTGCAAGGAGAAATTGTGTTCTTTTCTGTGAATCCTGACTAATCATCTCCTAGTGACTGTATATCACAAGCTCTCAAAATTGCTTGATGGGCATTAGTTACGCTATTTGTTTTTCTTTTTAACTGCAGTAGTTTGGTTGAATCAGCATTAGAGTGGGAGATACGTCTTTAAACTTGGCTGAGAGACCTAAATCTGTTTGTGCCACCTCTTTGTTTGTTCTCTCTTGCAGTATTACTATCCCAAGGAAGGTTCTTTTGCAACACTTGCACAGTCTAGATTGCCACACAGCAGTGTACTCTCTTCATCATCTCACTAATCTTCTGGCACTGAATGAAGACGATGTTATTGAGCTTCTTCAGAAAGTTCCTGCTAGAGACCAACAGATGCAGGGTAAACGTGTAGGGTCGTGAGAACACAGAAAAACCCTGATCCGTCGAATATGTGCTGCTCAGTATTTCTGCCAGGAAGAATCTGTTCCTTTGGTCTACTTCTGTAAATAAGGAAGATACTGCTTATCAGCTGTTTTCTGGAAGAAAACTAGAGAGCATGTGGAAATTCTTTTAGAATCCTTTCGGGGAGTAAATTGTCTCCCAAGAAGGACTTATAAGATCTCTTTGATCTCACAAGGACAGATCTCTGAAAGAGTTTTTTTTCAAAATGGTAACAAGACTTTGCACATGCTCATAATATGTGCTACTCATTGTAACTTATATACTGTATAATACCTTGAGCTTGAAAGTTAAGTGTATGTTTTGGATTTCAGCCATCTGTGCACTTAAATTTAAAATCAGAGGGGAAAGTCAGATGAAATAGACAATATCTCATACTATAACACCTTCATTTTTGAAAGATACAAAATGTTTTGGTTTTTTTCCTTCTAATATTAAGTCTTAACAAATCTACTGTAATATTAAAATCAGTAAGGCTTACCTACAGGCTGTGTTTACATCTCTCTTGCCTCACTTGTCTCATCTTCCCATGTTCCAATTTGGTGCCTAAAATACCTGAGATTACTAAACACATTAATTCACTTAGAAGTGAATCTCCTTATACACTCTTCTGATTGCAGCCTGTGTCCAGGTTCAGCTTTTGCTCTTTTAATGCTGTTTGCTGATAGGGCCTCTTAATAATGATACAAAAATTCAGTCTTCCTCTGTGTACTAGAACCTAAGAAGCTGCTTAAATTCTGTCAAAACATTTCATAAACAGGAAGAGGCAGTCCCATCATATCTTCTGGGAGTTGCATGAGTGTAGCAGAAGAACTCTAGCTGTAGTTTCTCTTCTTCACTCAGATCACCTTAATTTACAGAACTAGTTAATGGAAGGCAAGTCCTCTTTTCAGCCGTGATTATTGTAAAATTCAGATAATTCTATAAACACAGTTTAATATCTCCTTTAAAATAATCTATTTTGAAACTTAAATGGAGGAGAGGAGTCATGAAGTTTTGGTTCATCTGACTTGGTGGTGTTAACAGGCCTTTTTCTCCCCTCACCCCACGTACTTCCCCTTCTTCCCGACATGTATCTGTCAGCTGCAGTAGTGAAACTGAAGTAGTGGTGGTACTGGTCGACGGTTGTGTTCAAGCACCCTTCAGATCAGTGCGTAACACTAGCTTTGATCAGTCACACCAACAAAAGAAATGACGGGCAGAAATTTCCTTATGAGTTACAGAATTCAGGAATAAGGTGTTAATATTTCTGGCGCAGGAAAGAAAGTGCTTATATTTAAAGGGTAGTTCTTCAGTATTCGTACAAGGAAAAGGGTTGGTTTAGACGTGGTTGCTGACACAGACTCACTGCATACAAGTCTTTCCACATGGGAGGCAAAAGTGTATTAAACTTGCATTTGATTACCGGTGTGTATCTTGTAGTATCTTCAGCTAACTCTCTTTTTCAAAGGACTGTATTTATCGGATCTCTGGCTTCATCTGCCTGAAGTCCTCTTAAGACAGTGGTATTGAGAGCTTTTTGGGTGCTACATATTAGTGCAGAGCTGCTGGTGAATTACGGCATTTCTGTGGCCATATGGGTTCTGCAAAGGATTCATACTTGGACGTTTCCTCAGTTCTGTCTGCTGTCTACGTTATAGTTTCCACCATTGTTGCTGTTTAGAATTGCAGTGATAGGGAGTAATTGGTTTCAAGCTGTTTGTGCTCTCAGGGCTTTTGTCTTGGCTGCTCTGTAGTTTTCAGAAGAGTTCAGGCTGGTGCTTTTCTTTGAAATCATGCTCAAGCCTTGTGGAGGACAGTGCTGAAACACTTTCTAGGTAATGCTTCAGTCCCAGAGTTTGGGTGGGAACATTATCAGTACATCAAACCACTGCTTTGCTTAAAAAGAACTTTGCTAATGCTTCCCCTGCATGACAGTAGGCAGAGGGGCAATCTACCTCTTGTATAAGAATATAGGATAGTGGATTCAAGCACTAATTTAACACTGTATGGGGTTTTGGGTTTTGGATTTTTTTAACCTTTGTACAGTAGTTGGATCATTCATCTAAACCCAGCATAACAGAATATGTGACTCTATATTGTGTTTCTGGGTGAAGGGGATGATGATGTGACTTTTATATAGTTTGCAGCTCTGATGTTATGTTGTACTAAGGGTTCATGTCTCTGGCATGTGACACCTTTCCTCAAAAAAAAAAAAGCAAAAGGGGGAAGGGGTGGGTGTAGTACTTCTCTAAGTTGCCTTTATCATAAATGTGTGAAGGAAACTGTGGGACTGTACTTCTTCTTTAATCAATTGCAGATTGTATATTATCTGTATGGCCAGCCATTGTGGATAGAATCAACCATGATACCTATTTATTACTACAAATCTGCAGAGGTGGTGGTATTCTATTGTCCCTACAGTCATAGCCAGTCTACACTATCTCCCTACTTATTTACTGTGTGATGGAACAAGATGCTGGAACGAGACAGGCTCTGTCCCTGCGTTGTAAATGCAGCAGTGTAGCTTAACCACATACCTCTAATAAGACTCACCATGAGCAGATTTTGATCATTCTGTGCTGTAGCCAGGTCCTGTAAGAAAAATTCACAGAAAACTTCCTTCTCGGAAGGGTATCCAGACCTGACTTTTCTGTCCCCGTCTGCTGTGGTTTGCTTTTTTTTTTTAAATGTTGTGAAGTAACAGTGAGATAAAGCAAAGTTGGGATGGAGGTGACACTGGGGAAGAAAGACTGGGTAAATATTGCTGTGTGGGAACTGCAGAAGAAAATTAACTTGTTTTCTTGTCTGCCTCCTACCCCCTCACAACCCTTATTTCCCTCCACAGTGGCAACACTCCCTAACACCCTGAGTCAGCAACGCAATCTGGCACTCTTTCGAGCATTTTGCGCCATGAAGTATGCTATCTATGCTCTCTGTGTGAATTCACATAAGCATTCCAAGTGCAGTGATTGCGTACGCAACCTTCTTGGTGATATCCCTGAAGATGCAACTTTTGGAGAACCAGGAGGTGATTGGCCTCCTTTCTCAGGTTCAGTAGCTTGTCCTTCTCCATTTCCTGGGCTCTGAATTATCACTTAGTATTGGGATAATATTGTACCCTGTGTACATATGATTTTTTTTAATTTGGTGGGCTATGAATGATTTGCAAACAAGTATAATGGCATTTCTTTGAGGTGTTGTTAACTTTAGTAATAATAGATAGGAATAAGTTACCTGCCTTGTTCTAAAAAATTTAAGGTAATTGTGTTAAAAATATAGTGCAAAAAGAAGGTGATGTTAGTTATAGGATGGTGGTGGCAGGGTTGCTTTTGTAAGACCTTATGATTTCCCAGAGCTGAAACTGATTTAATGGCTGAAATGGGTGTAATCTGAGTTTGCACATCGTTGCACAAGGTGATAATTGGCATTACTGAGAGGGAGGAGGCACACTACCTTTTTAAATGTAAAATGTTGGACATATATTTACTTGATTTGTGGAGGAATGATCAGCTCTGAGCCACTGGGACAGCTCCATCTTCTAGGATTTTCTTAAAGGGCAAAGGTTGGAGGAGGGAACTCCTGGAAAATGCTGTAAATGTTCTTTATTTTTGTTTTTAATTATACAGGTTGTTCTTCAGTATTTCCTCAGTACCTTGTGAAGTGTCAGCAGTTCTTAAGGAGTGTTCCTGCTCCTCTGCGCCTGGAGGTTTTGGAGAACATCTTCTCCTTGCTTTTTGTTTCCTACAGCGACCTCCATACTGAGACTTTTCTACCTGAGGACTATGTAGAGGATGATGATCTTGACAAAAGGAGTACTACTGTGAGTGTAGAAGGCAGTGGTAGTCGGCGGTCTTCCAACTCAGAAAGTCCACAGCGCCTAATAGAGGCTGAAAAGAAATTAGAGAGGCATCTGCTGGCTGCTCAGACAGTTCACACAGATACCCAAGATCTTCATGACTCGATGTTAGGTGGCAAAAGCTGTGAAACCTCTAGGCTGAGCTACCTGGATCTGAAACACTTCACCAGTGGTGTTACTGGATTTTTAGTGGATGATGTGGCCATGGATGCCTTCCTCACATTGCTTGTCAACCATCTGGAAGAAATTCAGAGTTCTCTCCCGTGGGACTCCAGTAATGTGCTTCGTGAAGAGCTAGAGCTTGTTGAGTGCTTGAATCTTTCTGCAAGCAGAGATGCCTTTGGAAGTCGTGTGTTACAGTTTTCCAAATACCTTTCTGAAGCTCACTGGCGATACAAGGTGGTGATGAGTAACAGAAATGCAGGTAGGCTTGTGTTTTGGCGCTTTCTGATATGTCAACACTGTTCTGTTACAGCTGTCCAGGCAGTGGTCTCAAGACTAAATTCCCTGAGCGCTTCACTGAGGGAGCATGTTTTGGCAGATACTAGGAGAGTGACCTAGTTGGAGATCAACTGGTCCTTGCACCATTCTCCAATAGGAGTGATCTCTATCTAATCAGAAAGTTTGGATTTTCTTTTTCTTTTTTCCCTCCCCTTTGTGGACACAGTTCTTCAGTTTGCCTGTCGTTCTGACCCTTTGTCACAAGTTATGTTGACAGTGCAGTGATAAGAAATGAGGAGATGTGATGGGACTTATGTTTGAGTAGGCAGCCCTCAGTGTTTCTGTTGGACAGGCTTTTGCTTTCTGTGGGGTTCTATACTTTTGAGACCTGATTTCTGACAAATGATGACAACTATTTGGGGAACTTTTTTCAGGGAAAGGTGTCTGGCTTTTCTTGACACTGCATACGCCTTGGTTTTTCTGTCTCGAGGGCTGGCACCCCCATTACTTGCTCACTTCCAGAATTGTTGCCTGAGTCAGGGTTCATACTACCCTGCATTACTGAAGAACCCAGTTGTTTCAGCAAAGCTTTAATGACATATCAAACTCTCTCTTTTACTGTTTTAATTCTTATTCTTTTCACCTTGTTTCTAGCTGCTTATGAACTTGGACTATACCTATTTTTCTCTATAGTTAGGATCATAAATCATTTAGGTTGGAAAGGACCCTTAGTACTCATAAGGGGTCTGTAGTAAGTGTAGTACATCTCAGGCAACGTTGGATGTGGTTGTGAAAAACACAGTATTAGTTGAATTGTATCAAAATTACTTCAAGGTGCTGGTTTAAACTTTACTGCAGAAGAGTTCTTAGCTGAGATCAACTGTGTTTCCTTTGGAGATTTGCCTCGTAGCTCTACCTATGTAGATGTGCTGATAGATTCTTTAATGTAGACAAATAACTGTTTATGGCCTGTCCAGCTATTTGGTAATGTTTTTGCTTAAATGTTTCACAGAACATCAGCTTGCAGCTTCCAGGAGACACTGCTCTTTAATCAGGTGCTCCAGCTTTAAGAAACGAAGTAGATCTCAAAGGTACAAGACAGGTGGGTTGAAAAAGTGACTTGGAGAAGACATCTCTGAAATGTGCATAATTTTGCTGAGCTCATAGCTGAATGCAATTAGATTTAATGGACTAGGAGTAGACAAATACATTGATTTCCTTTAGTATTCTAACTGGTTTGAAGTGTCTTAGTCCAGTTCCATCTAGATTGAGGTTGTTTTCATAAAGGTCACCTACACAACTAAAAGGTAATTAATTTTAAATTCAGCTAAGAAAATAACTTCTTTCATACATAGTCTGATTTGGGGCAGGGGACAACTTTGCAACTACAGTACCAATTCTTCCCGTTCTCCACTATATCCAGTGACTGGTATATTTTCATTCCTATCACAATAGTATCTAGGATGTGAATTTACAGGAACTTGTGGCCTAAATTGGCAGCCTTAGGAGAAAGTTGTGTTCCTCACCCCGTTTCTATTTAGCCTTTAAAAGGTACATCTGGTTTTGGAGTGGGATGTTCCAAAATAAGAAGCTTTAAAGTATCTGACATGAGTCACTGATGAGCCACCCCAACATAGTCTCTTGCCTAGCATTTTCTTCAAGTCATCAGTTTTTGCATTTATCATAGACATCAGTGATGGCTCATTTGTGAGATAATCTTGAAGATTTCTTGCGGTTGCCTGATCTGTTATTTGCAGTAAGTTTTAATTACCTTGTCTAGAAGAAGTGCCTTTAATGTGCTGGTTTTGATTTGTTTCCATTTTAGATGGGAAAGAGGGAACTTCCAGTCCATCATTAGAAAGTACAAGTAGCGAGCTAAGCACCAGTACCTCAGGTATTAAGCCACGAAAGTAGTATTTCTTTGTCTTGTCGATGTGCATGATGAAGTATTTGCTTAACTAGTTAACGTGAATTACTGCTCTATGCAGGACAGAATTAAAACTTTTCACTTTTCAGAGCTCTCGTTTTTGGCTGATTTTTTTCTAATTAGAATAGTATATATCTCTTCTGGAATAAGAAAATTAGATTTTTCTTCAGATTTTTGGCTTGCAGGAAGCAATATGCAATGTAGTGATGTGCAAACCATCAAAAAAGCTAATAGACTTGGTAGTCATGTAACCTAAAACATGCTTAGGCATGCTAAATTTTAATAGGTTCAATACTTAAGACTTGTCCGTTTATCCATATTGAACCAGTGCCCTAGCATTGCATCCACATTATGTAGCTGCTAAACAGTGTTACATTTGGATGAGATCCAAACTGAAAGTTCTGACAAAATAGTGAAATCAGAATTTTTAACAAGATGTTTATGTTGATCTCTTTACCCTCTAACTTCCTTGCAACTCTGCTGCTATATTTTTGTGTTAAATATGTGAAGTACTGTTGTCTGATAGTTGGCTGTTATCTGGTGAAGTGTTTTTTCCATAATAGTATACCGATTAATTCTGTTGTCTTGCAGAGGGAAGTACCAGTAATGTGTCTGGCTCGAGTAATTTGGAAAGCAGGCTGAGACCACATCAGCAAAACCCCCTCATTCCTATGATGCTTTCCCCACCAGAATCACTGTTAGTTTCTTGTGTTCTGAGAGGAAACTTCGTAGAAGCCCATCAGGTAAATGAGTTGCATGTATTTTGTGCAATTAAAAATCTGATTTGGTATTGACATTTGTGGTAGCTGATGAAATTCCTGCTGCTTCTGCATTAGCAAGCATAGGGCTGAAGCATCTGAAGTCCAAGTGAAAGGGTCATTTCAGAAGTAGAAGCAAGTGAAAGGAACAAAGATATTCCAAACCAACATCTCAAGGATGTTGAGGTTTTGGGTTTTTTCCATGTTATATAAAAATGCTTTCTCTAAACCTGGGTTCTCAAAGCGTGAAAATGTTTGATGAGAGCTGGTCAAGCTTAGTGTTTCAGCTGAATGAAGAACACAAAGAGCTCATGTGAAGCCTCATGAGGAAGCAGCATCTGAACTGCTTACTTTAGTCAGTGAATCAAAACCATGACACTGCCACTTGTAAGCTCGGCAGGAACATGCAAATGTATTCCGGAGCCAAAGTGGTGATTACATTTATTTGAAGGAGGTATGTTTTGAGGCCAAGTTCACAGTACTGAAAACAAGGCAGTACCATTTCATTGTCAGTTGAATTTGACAGTCTACATGTTTGTAGTTCTTTGCTCCCTCACAGCTGCACATACCTTTTTCCATGTTGTTTTTGGGCTTATACTCTGAAAAAACACATTGAGGTGCATCAGTGATTGGATCCTCTGCAAAAAGCAGTGACCTGGCTGAGTTTCAGAGAGCGATATCGGAGCAGTTAATGTCATTTAAGCATTGCATTAGCAGCAGGTTACTGCTCAACTCATTAGTTCTGTTTGGCGTCAAGCATGCCACTTCATCTTTTCTCTACTTACAGGGCCAAAAGAAGCATTTTGTTTTGCTTTGTTAATTTGAATTTCAGTATCGCTGATGATAAAGAATTCAAGCTTGGTTTGTGTTCTGTTGTTGGTTTGATAATAGGAACTTGCACAGTTGTGCTTATCTACTCAGTGTTTAAATTTCTAGAAGGTATTCCATGCTGAATAAGAATTTGTTTAAAATAGTTTACTTTGGAGGCTCAACTTGATAGGTTTCTCTTGTTACATAGTGTATTGAAATCATGAAGAGTCATTCTGAAAGGTGTGGTTTACGAAAATTAATTCAACTTTAGCCTTACAGCAAATAATAGCTGATCTTTATAAAAATGGTTGAAAAATGTCTCTAAGGTCCTGTTTTTCAGGCATTTAAAACTCTCTAGAAACCCCCCCCCCCATTTCAGCCTGCTGTGTCTGTGGGAATGTTTTTCAGTTAAAGTCTCTGTTTTATTCTATTCCCTCATCTCTAAAAACCCCCGAAGCTCTTTGACCTTTGAAAACTTCTCTTGACATGCTCGCTCTGTAATTACATCTATTTTTCTTTTTGAAAGGTGGCCTTGATGTTTGATCTGGATACTTCACCTTGCTATGGTGAATTGGTTTTCATGGAGCGCTACCAAGAGGCGGTACGAGAAATGGCGAGAGTGGAGCACAATATTGAGAATCAAGCATCAGATGGCACTGGAGGCATCAGGAAATCTGGCAGTGGCCGTTCGACTTTGCAAGCTATTGGGAATGCAGCAGCAGCTGGTAAGGACTGGGGTTTTTGAGTTCTTCTCATAAAAGGTGAGGGAGAAGTGGAAAACAGGAGAAAGAAATTTGAATACTGTCATAATGAATGCAACAGTTCTTCAGAAGAGTAAGTAGTGGTTCTTTGACTTATAAGGAGACTAAGAATGCTGAAATTTGCTGTTGATACCCAATTAGTTTTATCCATTCTGCAGTAATTGGTCTATGAAGCAGGCTACCTATTGAATTATTTTCCGAAAGGATTAGAGAATAATTCTCCATGACAGGATCTGAGATAAATATGCTGTTTAATTAGTGATTGTGTGTTTTGCTGATGCATGTAGGTATGGTATTTTATTCCATCTCGGATGTTACTGATAAATTGCTTGCAACTTCTGGAAGTCTTGCCCCTACTCTTCAAGAAAACTTCTGGATCAACAACATCCAGCTGGAGCATACTGATCCTCTGCGGGAAGTCCTTGAGGACCTCAGTCCTTCAGCAATGGCAGCATTTGACCTAGCTTGTACTCAGTGCCACCTTTGGAAAACATGCAAACAGCTTTTGGAAACAGCAGAAAGAAGACTGTACAACAGCCTTGAAACTCGGGGTAGGCTTTTGACTTTTGTGTTTATCAACATGGGCCTGGGAGCAGAAAATGCTTCTCTATGCTGTCTTGTTTGTGCTAACACCTGAGTCTTAATTAAATCTCATTTTGTACTTTCATGTTAGGAGTGGAAAAAGGAGGAACTAACTTTTATTTTGTTCCCCTTTGCACCATGACTTTTCCAGGCCACCGACTTGACTTTGTTTTACTGCACTCTGAAGGTGTAAAGGGTTTCCCAGCAGTTCTCCAGCAAATAAGTAAAATTCTCAACTATTCCTGCACATCGCAAGGGCAATCAAAGCCAGGTAGTATGCTTTGCTGGTAAGATTTTTCTGTCGAAATGTGCTTAAATCAAATTCTTGCCTTCTGTTGCGATGGAAATTTGAACTTTCCATTTTTAGCTTAGTATTTAAAACAAAAACAAGGGGGGGACCCAAGCTTAATTCTGAATAAACTGAAGCACTTTGAATTTGACACACTAGTTGTATTATAATAGAATTTTGGTTCTGTGGGCCTTTTTCTGTGCAAAAATATTTCTGTCTTTGTTATAGTTGCTGTTTCTTTCTCCCTCTTTGTAGAGGTCTCAGATGAGAAAGTAGGGAGTCATTTTCGATGCAGTATTGTCGACCTTCTGCAAGCTTGCTACCCTGCCTTGACTGAAGAAAGTATTACTAATGAAATTGTTTTATCACAAAATCTGGATCAAATCCTAAAAGCACTGACATGTGTTGAACGTTCTGTGGGTGAGTTAGTTTTGTGATTGTGAAGACTGGCAAATGGATCTAAATTTTTGGTTTGGCCTGTCCAGACAACTATAAATCTAGTAGTATTGCTCTTTGACATATGCATAAATATATACTTTTAAAATCATAAAGGCAAAGAGTAAAATTTATCTGTAATTCTTTTATTCTGAGCATTTGTTTTCAGAGCTAAAATTGTGAACATGCCAGAGAAGAAAGGAAAATATCAATGAGTACAATTGAGGTTATTTGTCCTATATTTCTTCAGTCCTAACAAGAAATTCTTTAAGTGTATTTTAACCTGACTACTTAAAGATAATCAGGTGTATCCTTACTGTTGCTTTTTTTTAACAAAAAGGGGATAAACTTAAAACTATTGTAACATAATAATACCTTCCTTTCATAGGGCTATCACAAAACATCTCATCATTTCCTGAAGAAGTCTTCCACAGTTGCCTTTTCTCAGAGCTCTCTTCATTATATAGCACTGGGGTGTTTTCTTATGTGTGGTTTTTTTTTCCCCCCTCCATTCACCAAATTTCTAAATGGCATGTAGGTGTTTGTAAAATATTTAAAGAATTTGTATGTTTAATGACCAAAAATTTAGGAGAGCTCTAGGGGCTAAATGTTATGGAGCACAATGACTGGTAAACATATGTGTTTTAGAATAAGCTTATGTGTTAATGACACACAACAAGGTATATTTTAGGCCTGTCTTAATATATTTCTGACTTCTCAGAGGTGTGATTACTAATTTAGATGAACCATTGATTTATTCTGCTGTGAAAATTTCTCTTGCTTTCAATAAAATTATAATGCCCAGGTTGAGATCTGTAACTGCAGAGAGGAAATTAGACTAAAGCATTTCTCTCTCTTTCTCTCTCTTTTTTTTTTTTCTTTGCCCCTTCCCTCTTTCTTTTTGGCATTTAATACTTACTTGAATCTTGTATGTATGTCTGTTCTCTTAAACCAGACTCTAAAGGGACCCTGCTTGGCACCTTGGTGGAGCAGGCCTCTCTCAAACCTACGGAGCTGGAGAAGCACCTGGTTTGGAAACAAACACAGCTCCTGCTGAGAACTCTTGACCAACATGTCCAAACCATGCCAGAGAGCAACACAGAGACGAACTTTGTGAAGGCCTTCTTTGACTACATCACTACACTGGCTGCTGTTGTGCTACGAAGCCTGAATGCAGAGCTAGGTAAGGGGTTTCTGCTGGAAAGTCTGAGCCTAGATGAAGATACCCAGACTGTGCGGCCTGGCCTAATTCTAGAAAATAATTACGCAAAAGTGTTTCCTTGCCAAACGTGCCTACTACCTGTGCGTAGTCAGATCTCTTGATTTCAACTGATCATTGCACTGCTTTTTTTTATTTTGTTTCTTAACACCTCGGCCACCTACAGCTAAGATAAAAATAGCTGATAGCAGTAGGAAAATGAGAACAGAAATGTTAACTACTGACCCAGATTCTGCACCTCGTTTAGACAAACCCCTGACCTCCAGAAATTCTGATCACTACCCTGTAAGGAGAGATTGATTTTTTTCATCCAGTGGATCAGCACGCTGTGCACTTTTCAGCTTCCTTAGAGGCAACCAGTACCCTGCTGCTCCACAGGGATAAGAAGAGAGTGTGTAGAAGGCTATGTAGAGGTAACGAGGCAGAATTTTTTTCATAGAATCGGCAGATGATGGTGGTCCATGAAAAGAAATGCACCATCAGCACATAAAGCTGTCAGAAGAACAGAACAATTCACTGTGCTAGGAGAAAAAACACTTGTCTGTTTTTTAAAGTTGACACTAATTGAGCTGCACTAATGTAAAATACCACAGTACTGATTTTGGAGAATACCTTCCCAGGAGGATAAGAAAAAAGGGCAAAGATCTGTTTTCAGACATGCTGGTTCAGTTCAGGTCACTACCATGCCAACCGTTAGCTTTTCTATGGAGATGATTCAATCCTCATTGACTAACTGCCAAAGCCAAACCAAATGCATAATATTTAAGGGCTGAGTGAGTTTTGGGGAAATTTTTAGTTTATTGGAAGATAAAAGGAAGAGGTAAACTTATAAGAATCTGTTCAGAGTTACTCGGCATAACTCAGTAGTGGATATAAAGGCTTTTCAGCAGTAGTGGCCAGGGTTTTACTCCTTTTGTAAAAGTATCTGTACATCTGTGAGTTCCCTCTGTCTTTGCTCACTTTGACTTGAATAGAGCATGGACTTACTGATCTACATCCAGAGACTCCTCAGAAACCAATACTGCACATTTTCTGTCTCTCACCAAACTTTCACCAAAACATGTCTTTGTGAAGTCGACTTGCTAAACTGTTTGAACCTAGATCTCTCTTAAAGGCCAGAGACTCTCCACTCTACCTGTTTTGGTAATAGGTCCAGTAAAATGTGAGCCAGTGGTACCAAGTTTGAGAGGCATATCATAATCACAAAAGCCTTGCAATTTACCCTGGGTTTTACCACACTAATGTGAGTGTGGACCTCTGAATTTAGTCAAAGAGGTTTCAGACTCAGGCTTTTAATATTTGTGTTCCTAAAATAAGACTTGGTGTATTCAGCTAATGTGTTTGTATTATAATAAATGTTCTGATTTTTTTTTTTTCCTAAAGATATATCTGCAGAAGTGAAAGTGGGGAACCCTTTCATACTGTTACAGCAGAGTCCATCTCAGCTGCTCTCCCAGCTTGTGTTTGAGAGACAAGTTCATCCTGACAGGTTGGTGCTTTTCAGATTATATACTTCTATAGGTTATTTGGATGTTGGTGACTTTGGACGTCAGCCAGAATTAAATTCTTTTCTGGTTGCTTAGCACAAGTAGTACAGCGTGCTGTGTCGCACCAGCCAATCACTTAATGCTGCAAGGATTGGTGTGGAGGGAGGGGCTTAGTCAGTGGCTTCTCTGCCAACGTGAAGATTTTTGATAGGGAAAACTGTGGCTCCATATTTTTAACAATTACTGTCTGTTGTGAAGAGAGTGTGCATCTATGTGGATTTTTTTTAACTGAATATGTGACAGTTCAGAGCAGTGGACTTGCAGCTTAGCAACGTAATAAAATAAAATAGACCAGTAGGGCTTCTTAAGAATACAGCTGGTCTTGGCTATTGCCCTGGTCAGTAGGTAAACTGGATAATCTAAGGTCCTTACATCACAAATAACTAAATTAGGCTGGCATGCAAAGTGACTGATTTGACAAAGTAGCTCTTAAAGATGAGCACTAATGGTGAACCGTTTTAGTATGTCGCATTTAGGTAAAAGTCAATGTTTGAGGAGTAAGTTCCTTTTCTTTAAAGGAATGGTAGTATAACCTCTGAGTTATCAATGTTGTTCTGTATAAGGTTTTTTCATACTGAGTAAACATAGGATATGTACTCTTTCCCTGTATGTACCTGTGAATAATACTAGGGGGCTTGTGTTCACAAAATATTTGGAATATTTATGAAAATATGTAATTGTAAAGTACCTTTTACATGTGCTTAGTAAGCTAGTTCTGTTTTCAATCCTGCAGGCTTTCTTTTCTCTTGGCTAAAGAAGAGTTGAACTTGAATGTGCAGCAAGTTATTGTTAACTGTTGCTGTGAGCCACTGTCCTTGTGCAGTGCAAGGCAAAACAGCCAGGCAAAGTCTCTTCTGACAAACATCAGCAACTTAGCACACCAGTGTGCCTACCATTGCCTGCCAGATGTTGAAATACCTATTCACAATTCTGCAGTGACTTCTGAGGATATCTCCACTCAGGCCCCATCCTCTGTGAATGACTTGAGCCAGCACACACTCACTGCTTCCTCCCTGGACTTCCTAAAGTCTCAGTCGAAGCTAATGGCCACAGTGGCATGTCTAAGTGCATCTAATATACAGAAAATTCCCAAATCAAGTTTATCTTGGATGGAATTTCGGGGCAAACGGGAGGTGCCCTTAGGTTTGGAACAGATTTCCAGGGAGTGTGAGGCATTGTTGAAGGAGTTCCCAATATTGGAACGATTTCTTCTTGCTATGTTTGAGCCACTTCAGAATCAGCAAGAGGAAGGTAGCAGTTTGGCTACTGTCTTCTCTGGCAAGACATACATATCTCTGGTTCTCCTAGGACTGCATTCTGCCACAGCTGTTAAGGTATTAATGGGAGTCTTTGAACAAGCTCTTGCTGCAAAGGATTGGGACAGAGCTCTGAAGGTCTTGGATCTGTACAGTCAGGATGTGGAGGAGCTGGTCAATGTGAAGGATGCTGTGCTGAGCTGTGCAACTGCTGAAGGTAAAAAGGATTAAGTCAGGCTTTTTTCCCTTCATCTGTTTCTTTTTTTCTTTTTTTTAATGAAGAATACAGCCTGGATCAGGAGGTTGAAACTAAAGTAGTGGTCCTTGGGCAAGTCCAAAGACAGACACAGATCACTTCCCTTCCTTCATCCTAAATTTGCTTTCTCTGATGGTGTAGTTTCTGTTTTGCAAATGTGCAAATCCTGGTCAATTCAGTACAAGAGAACTAGAATGCATCTGTGGTGTTTTTTATGTGAGGAGCTGAATACATCAGGAGACATTAATCATAGTACTGTTAATGGAGCATCTTACAGCAGTGTCATTGTCATACATGGATGATGTATCCTGTAAAAGGAAGTGCTTTTTGGAGTCTAAAGATAGTAAGTAACCCATGCTAACTTTGGTTACTTCCCGAGAATCTGATGCTTGTTGCTAGTCTTGCATAGATTTTTCAGCACCGTACTGTTTCTTTTGGTGGTGCAATCCAGTGAGGATGAGGATTTTTTTATTTTCCAAATTATAGAAACTGAGTTTCAAACTAGCGGTTTGTTTCCTCTGCAGATAAGGATGGTTGGCAATACTTGTTTCCAGTAAAAAATGCAGCGTTGAGAAGTAGGCTGGCCCTGCGCTGTCTGGACAAATGGCCCCTTGATGCCTGTTTGGAAATCCTAGCTTACTGCATTTCTGGTTTGGGCATAACTGATGAACTAAAAGCCAGTCTGCAGAGCAGGAAGAAAGAACTTCAGGTTTATCAAAAGGTACAAAGTCATTCTTCAAGTAACCAGTGAGATGGAATAGGCATCAGGGAGCAAATATGCTTGCCCTTTGAAAACGTTTTAGCCCTTGGTTCTTTTTTGATCATAGTAGCTTTTCAAGTCTTTCATCGAAAACAGTTCATGTGTTTTCAGTGCTCTAGTATCCAATTAACACTCTGCTTCTATCCTTCGTAACTTTCCCACCCTCCTATTAGCATTCAGGTCTGCAAACATGATTAGGCATGAACGTTTGTGTGAGGCCACTTTTTTCCAAAGTATTTGGTTTTCCATTCTATACAAATGCTAGAGCCTCTGGCAGCTTTCAGTGGCAATTCATCATTTTATAAGCTTGAGAGGTGCAGATGTACCTAGGCATGGTATACAAGACTAGTGGTCCAATAAGTGTGTTTGTATTGCAGTCAGTTCTAACTGCGGGGAAGTGCAGATACCCAAGTTAAGTCAGACTAGCTGGCCTGGAGTTGAGCACAGACTGAAAAGCCAAACAGAGGGGAAAAAAAAAAAGGAGTCATAAATCCCTGCTGAGCTCTGTCTGCTGGTGGTTCTGCTAACTGACAGTTAGCTCAGTAGTTTCTCTGTTAGTGCTAGCAATGTCTGCAGTATACATGTACTTTTTCATCCATAATTACTGCCATCTAGTCTTTTAAAAACCTTCCCTTACAAATGCGCTTTGTAGACTCATATCTCTGAGAAAATTGTGTAGTCTTTTTTTGCGTGCAAGTGCATCCCAGAAAAGGGCTAGAGTTAAATGCGTGTCTCTTTTTTGACTTTTTTCTTTGTATGAAGCAGCTCTTGATGTGATCAGCTCAGCTGTTTTATTAGACTTAAGGATTGTTGTAGATAAAGCTTTTAAAGTTTGTGCTACCCTAATACTAACTTTTTCAGATTTTGAACGTGCAAAATGAACCATTGTGGAATGACTGGCAGGATCTGAAAAAAGCCTGCACTGATGACCCCCAGGCCGTCATGAATATCATTCTGAAAGCAAAGGTTAGGCATCATTATGTGAATTTTGTTGAATTAGAATGCATTAAACTTTGAATAGGTAAATTTGTTGAAATAGCATCTTAGACCACTGATCAATGGAGATTACCTTGGGAGGAAGGATTCCTTTATTCAGTCTGGTGCTACAGAAACAAATAGAGATCTGTGTTTTAATGTCAAGATTTACATGTAGTTAATAATCCTTTTGTTTAAGTTATAACTCTTACTCTGAGATACAGCCTGTTCTTTTCTCTTAGAATTTAGAGGACTTTAATAGCATGGCTTTTGGCATAATAACAGGCTTGATTATTATATAAGTACTAATACTGTAGATCTGGCTGGCTTTAAAAGTGTCTCTCTGAAAAGCCAACTTGCTTACTGTGAGATGAGAAGGTATTCTCAATGCAGGCTGTGACTGACAAAATTGACTATCATCATCTTCCCCTTAACAACATAATTATTTACTTTTTGCCTGTGGAAGAGGTGTCTAAGCTACAAAATTTCCTGAGAATTTGATCAGAACTTTGTGAGAAACAGTTGTATCAGAGAGGGTAGAGTTTGTCCTTCTTTTATTTTTTATTTTTACTTTTTTTTAAAATTCTTTAGGATTATGAATTGTGTGAGGAATGGGGGCACTTGTATCCTGTCCCAAGAGAAGACTTGATCAACCTTCACCGTGAACACCTTCTCCACTTACTGGAGATGGGAAACATGGAAAAAGCATTGCAGGTAATAGAAAGACTCTTTCAGCCTTACATCCGTAGGTCAAGTAAGTTGAGAACTGTTTTCTTTGCCTTCTTTGTGTGCATTTTCATGGCCTTTTTGGTTCCTTAAGAGATGCTATTTGCTTAGATATGCTTTCAGGGTCCTGGCTCCCTCCTGTTCTGCTTATGTGAAAATCCAGCTTGGCAATCTAGTTGTTGGACCTAATAGCATAAATGTCACTTTAATAGACATATAAGGCCCCTTTTATTTGAAAAATTTTGATGAAGCGTTTCTGTTCTGCTTAAGCAGAAGAACCTAAAGTGAAACTAATAACAGGAATTGGTCAGTTGTGCTTCAGTGCCCAAGTTAGTGGAGTATGAATTCTTCTGGTTTTAATAATTATAGAGCTGTTGCTAATAACAGACGGTGTAAAATAAAGTGCAGGCTCTTTCAGACTGCGTAGCTTTGAAAATATTCTGGAGGCAAAGTGGAGACTTCTAATCACTACACCTTCTGTCTCCTTCTTTGCTTAATTTTTTGCTTACTTTAATTTTAAAAAATTTTTATTAATAAATGGAGCAGATAAGCAATGAGTAGTCTATAAATGGATTATCTAAATCATCCTTATATGTGCAAGACATTTGTGCAAGTTAATTTGTTTGCTGGACCATTGTAGGGCAATAATCTGTCACAGACTGCCCATTATAAAGGCTACTTTCCAGGAATGCAGTAGGGATTCACTGTATTTTGTTTGAGTTTTGTAGCTTTTACAAAGAATTGAAGACCCTGGTATTTGCCTTGCCATCAGTGAACAGTCCCTTGACCAGCATCCGAACTTGGCAGCCTCTCACTTCTTGGCTGATTACCTCACAGCTCACTTCTATGCAAATCTGACAACAGCACGCCGTAATGAAATCCAGGCACTCTATATGGGATCAAAGGTGAGTAAAAATCCTGCATTGTGGGATTAACGGTGATACATAATTATATAAGTAATTTTATAATACGTAATATATACATAATATATGTGTGTGTGGGGAGAGAGAGAGGACTAGGGAAGTGATTGTACCTTTGTACTCAGCACTGGTGAGGGCGCACCTCGAATACTGTGTTCAGTTTTGGGCCCCTCACTACAAGAAGGACATTGAGGTGCTGGAGCATGTCCAGAGAAGGGCAACAAAGTTGGTGAAGGGTCTAGAGCACAAGTCTTGTGAGGAGCGGCTGAGGGAACTGGGGTTGTTTAGCCTGGAGAAGAGGAGGCTCAGGGGAGACCTTATCACTCTCTATAACTACCTGAAAGGAGGTTGCAGAGAGGTGGGTGTTGGTCTCTTCTCCCAAGTGACAAGTGATAGGACAGGAGGAAATGGCCTCAAGTTGTGCCGGGGGAGGTTTAGATTGGATATTAGGAAAAATTTTATCACCGAAAGGCTTATCAGGCATTCGAATGGGCTGCCCAGGGAGGTGGTTGAGTCACCATCCCTGGAGGTATGTGTGGATGAGGCACTTGGGGACATGGTTTAGTGGTGGGCTGTAGATCTACAGACTGTAGTGGAGGGCTGTAGATTTTACCAGAGCATTCTCACCGTATCAGGTCTAAGATCCTGCATCTCAGGTTCCAAAGGAAAGTTAGAGATGGCTTAAAACTTCTCTTCCTCTTCTCCATCTTTGCAGTTCTTATAATTTGGGGTGGTCGTAGCTCCCAATATGAACAGAGCAGTCTTCTGTTTGAGCTGTAGGGAGTGGAGGAATGCACAGGCTAAAAGAGGGTGGGGGTGGAATAAAATAAAATTGTGATGTTTATCAGGACAGTTGCTATCTTTGTCCCAAGTGAAAAAGAAAGCATCCTCAACTTACTCTCTGCGTCAGTGACACCAGGTGTCATACATATGCCCACCTGTATGGTGGTCTTTGACACTTAGATGGCATGTTTCTCCCAGTGTCTTTCAAAGGTAGACAGTATCACTCCTGGTTTTGGACGGCCATTGCCTTTACAGAAGTCATACAGGTTCTGTACTCAGGCTGGGAATAGATGCATTAACCAGGAGATTACCTTAGTTGAATGCATTATATGTAAACAAAATGCAGTGCTTTTGGTAATGTCTATTTTGTTGTAGGACTACAAATAGCAGCTTGCTCCAGAGTGTGCCACAGGAGTATTTTGCTGGGCTTCCTGTTTCTTTACTTGTCCCTTTTGAAGACATGATTTAATTTGGACAGTTAATATGGACACTTTCCATCTTCAGGAGAATTGCTCTTATTTTCTCCTCTCGATGTTTCCTCAAATGATGGAAGGATAAGCATTGGGCTAATACTCTTTCTACAAGCTTATTTTAATAAGAGAATGTGCTCTACCCTGCTACAACATATTTGTCACAGGGTCACAAAATGCTTTCCACTCTTTAACTGCCACTGAAATGAGGCAGTGTTTTGTAGAATGGGAAAGTGGAAGCTAAGTAATTTCTGCAAATCCACTCAGGAATTCTGTAGCAGAAGTAGGAATAGGTCTGAGAAGCCCCACCTCCATTTCTTGGCTTCTATATGTTATTCCATATTCTGCATAAGCTACTGTGCTAGTTTCTTGTCTTTAATCTCATAGAAACACAGATTTGAAAGTGTATAATTTTAACATACGCTTTTTTCCCTTGTGTCTCAGGTGCTGCTGACTCTACCTGAGCTCTCCCGTGTTAACTACTTCCACCTCTCCTCCAGGCCACTGCTCATGCTGGAACAGCTCCTTATGAATATGAAGGTTGACTGGGTAGCTGTTGCTGTGCAGACACTGCACCAACTCTTAGCTGGACAGGAAATTGGTTTTACTGTAGAAGACATTGACAGTTTGCTCTCCAAGTATGCAGAAAAAGCTCTCAACTTCCCTTTCACACTAAAAGAAAAGAGATCAGGTGACTGTCCGTGAGAATGCTGTTTTTCACTTGGGAAAGAAGGGCCAATTTCGCCCCAGAATCGTTTCACCAATTGTGGCACAACATTTTTAGATATGTGCCTCCAGTCTCCCTGTAGTGCAGAACATGTTCCTAAAGTCTTTGCCTTTCTTGTAAATAGATGTTCTCAAGGACCAACAGCTTCAAAAGTTTCTCAGACTTTCCTCTGTTGCTCCTTTTTGGGGTCTCTTTTCTTATAGGATATTGTTCAATTTTATTTCATTCCTGTTTACCACAAAGTCACTGATGACTTAAGCAGTTCTAAAACGTGCAGCCAACCGCATTTTCTCCCAAATAGAATGGGGATTTAATCTTCCATAGTCTTTCCTCCTACCATAGTCCTATTCCTTTTTTCGTATAAAAGACGTTTAAATTTGTAGTTCTATTTAACATTCTCTGCACGGTTCTCCTTTCCGGTTTGCCAGTCCCTTCTCATCCATGTTGTCTTTGATTCCTCTGTATTTGGCTCTTTCCTTTCAGGGTTTTAGAACAGGAACAGGAGAGGGTGCTGCAAATCAAGTCCAGTGCTCTTGTTCTGCTGTTCTAAAAGTGCATGGCATGTGTACCTATCTGTATCTATTTATACCTACATATGTGGTACTAACTTGCTTTATGCCAGTTTCCAAATGTTGACTTCATTTCATGACTTAAAGATGCAGCTCTTGCTAACATAAAAGTATCAAACTTGCCTATCTTTTCCTGCCAAATGACCTATAACTTTGCAAGATGTTCCTTCCACTGGGATGTGAAGCATTTAATATTTGCCATGAGCATCTTGTATCAGCTAATTTTTTTTACATCTGATACTTATTCTCTGCTGTATTATTCCTGTGCCTATCAGTAGTCCATTGCTTTAATAAGGATCCCTTTATCTGTTTTTTAGGTAATTGAATTTTATATAGTTTTTCATTAATTGTTCTGTGCTAATTTTCATGAAAACATAGTAATTTGTAATTACATAGCTAGTCCTGTTTTGTGCTGACATTCTTATATACTCCTGTGAATGGATTCCTCTGATCTTTGTAAAAACAGGTAGATGTGTGGCCAGTATTGTTCTCTGATTTTTATTTTTTTTTCCTTATCCTAGATTCTCTGATACGTATCCAAGAAAGTCTCAATCAGGTATTGGAGTGTGAAGCACTGTCTAAATCGGGATCATCGGAATTATCTCCCGTCAGCTTTACTGGTAAGGTTAAGACCTTGGTGCCATTTTCTTTCAACCTGTTCTTACTTGTTTTATCCCCTATGTACGTGTGTCCCACTCTTTAATAGTAACTTGGGTCACATTTAATGCAGATTAGTAGTTCTCTACAGTTTGGCGCTTTGGGCCCAATTAAAAGAAAACTTAAAGGGGAACAAGAAGTGTATGGCTTTTTTTTTTATTTTTGGTAGGTATCTACAAAACGCCTGAAAAAATAGCACAAAACCTTTCCATTCCAGACCCTACAGAAAAAAACAAGCCTGAACAGACCATAGGAAACAGGACTACATCTTCAGGAAAAATAAAATTATCTCTTTGCCACAGCTAGGTTGCTAGCAGATGAATGGTGCTGCAGGTTAATCTTTCTGTGTCTTGACTTCCGTACTCTCTCTCTGGGTGTATAGGCAGAGCTTGTCTGGAAGCCCATCATTGTGGTACTTCTCCCTGTCTTCCTATTCTTTGCTCAGTAACTTTTTTTCTTCTGGATCTTAACTTTGGTTTTACAGTAGAAATCTCATTCGTGTTGTATTTTTTCCATCATTCTTTTGGTCCTTGAATTTATTTTTTTCTAGGATCCCTCTTGTGACCTGAGGGAAATAGCACACCTCGTATTGTCTGAGAGGCTCCACTCGCAGTCCTCCAACACAAATAAAAAGAAACAAAATAACTTAAGCCAAAACAACTGAAGAATATTTGTGGCTTAAACAACCACAAATCCTTCTATAGGTTGTGTTCAGCATCTAA
This sequence comes from Gavia stellata, assembly GCF_030936135.1. Taxonomy (NCBI): domain Eukaryota; kingdom Metazoa; phylum Chordata; class Aves; order Gaviiformes; family Gaviidae; genus Gavia; species Gavia stellata. Next base: position 38,000,070 of record NC_082600.1, read on the forward strand.
TGCAAGAGATGCACTCTTTGGAGGATATACCTTGTGAGAGATGCACAGTCTGTGCTCTCAGGGAATGACTAGCAAAGGATATTCTCAGACATCCGAGGCTGGTGATTCTTAGCAAGTGATGGGCCTGAACTAGAGCTGCACAGTGATATCCTGATCTGAGGTTTAGGGTGTCTGAATTGTTCTCTGGTTCTGTATCCTGAACTGAAGACTCTTCTTGCTCTGCCTACATGAAGTAACAGCAGCATCTTGGATTGGGCTGTATAGCTCTTCAGTTTTTCTCATAATGGTCAGTTTAGTATCTGCATGTTGTTACAAAATATGAATGCATTGTCTTCTAATGTTCCTTTGCAATCTAGTGTCTACTTGGATGAACATGAGTAAGCTTTATTGGAATGGAGATTTTTTTTTTTAGTTTAGTATTCACGTACACAGAAGGTGGCTTGCAGGGCTGCAATAACATGTTGAACTTTTTAATTAGCCTGTAGTGTAAGTGGCTCACGTCATATAAACTAAAAGCCTATCTAATACTGTAAGCTTGATCCAATGAGTATTTCATTGGCAAGGTCAAAGATCCCGAAGGCCGAAGACTTAAACTCCTGCCTCTTCGAACTGATTTCCCCACAGTAGATTGTAAAGGGGACCAGAACAGGGAGGGATATGGTGTTGCTAGCCATACCACACCTCTCCTGAGATAACAAAGAAAAGTCTTAGTCTTCAGGAATGTCAACACTGGATATCCTTAAGATTACATTTGATGCTATATTGCTTTTTGATACCATATACTGGGGTATTTTTTTTTTTCTTCCTCCTCTAAGTATCTGCTAATGATACAAGAACAGATGTTGACAAGTTGTCTTATACTTCTCTAATTGTTATGGTGAAGGTCTACTAATAAGTATGTACTCTTGCTTATCAATATTGAAGTACTGTAAGTTTACAGTCTTACAATTTTAGCTTAAAGCATATATATTCCTTACACAATGTTATTCTGCCATGCCTGATTGAAAGATAATGGTAGTCTTGTGAGCCATAAAGATCTTACAGCCTCAGTAGCTCTGTAGTGTTTTCTGGTATTCAAGACTCTATTAAATCCCGTTCCATGCTTTTCTCGGTCTGGCTCTTTTTAAGGTGTCACCATATCTGCAAGTCTCAGAGACAGAAGTCTGCAGCAGAATTTGTTTCCTCAGGAATTTGTGCCTCCTGAGAAGCCGCCACCAAAGCAGCAATGGATACGTGATGACACTGAAACGATATGTATGGTTTGCAAAACTGAACGCTTTACTATGGTAAGGAGCAAAAACGAAGTACAGACATTCCTAGAACTGTGACCTTAATATGTACACTTGCTCCTATTCTGATTCCTAAGAGACGCTAGCTACTTTAGCAAGTTTGTCTGCATCAGTATAGGCCTGACAAGATTGCCAGTCCTTTGATATTTAACCATTAGTTTCTATTTAGTGTAGTTGAGGAGACTGGCAACAGTTAGCTCCTTGCAGAGTCCTGTGAAGTGATAGAGCCTCAAGAGGAAATCTGATCATCAGAGAGGGGACAACTATGAGATCTCAAAATATGTAATAATAGCAGTATTAATATTTCAAAAGGCTGTCTAGTTGACGGTGCTGGCAAGAAGTAACATGAGCATCATATAATTCAGATTACCAATATAGAAAATGCAATCTTTGCTGTTGGTTACACTTTTCTAAAAGCTGTTGTTTCATAGCGTACTTGAGCAACTCCATTGGTGCTGTAAGGGACAAGATTAATTTTCAGTTTTGCAGGTGTGCTGGCAGTCTGTTATCTTCTAAGCAATAGAAACAGTACTGTTTTACTCAAAGCATCTGTTGCTTTTGAATTTGGAAATTACTGACATGGTGTCAGAAAGACGATCTACAGCTTCTGACTTTTCCAAGAGATTATCTAATTAGTGCTGTGATCAAAATAGGGACAATTTAAATAGGGAAAAGCCCAAGACTCCAGCAAACATGTTTTAAATACCTGTCTCTGGGTTTGGGGTTTTTTTTCTTGGCCATGCCCTCTCCAGAAAGGAATTATAACAGTGAGAATCAATCATTGTATAATTCTGAAAAGCCTTATCATGCATGGTGTTTCCTCTCTTCAAGTGGGGTAAGTTTACTCATGAGTGGAGGCAGATACAGGAGGGGTGTTCAGTATATTCTTTCTGTTGCTCACCCATGACCTCTTTTGCTTAGTTTAACAGGCGCCATCACTGCAGGCGCTGTGGCAGGCTGGTGTGCAGCTCTTGCTCCACCAAGAAAATGGCAGTAGAAGCTTGCAGAGAAAATCTGTCTCGCGTATGCGATCAATGCTATAGCTACTACAACAGAGAACATCTGCCTGGCTTGATACAAGACACAAGCACGTAAGTCCTTCCCTTCTAGTTCTCCTCAATTTCATGTACACAGTAGAGTACATGAATGGAATGAGAGAGGAATAAGCATTTGGGTTTATCTGGATAATATTATCACATTAGCTTTTTGGCCTCCAGCTCTTGGGATTTTCAGGTGTGATAGGTGTGGGGGTGTTCTTTATGCCTCTGTTTATTTTTCATATTTGAAAGAACACTGGAGAGCCAGGCAACAGTGTCTTTAATTCTTTAAGCATCAATTGAGCATTAAACCTAAGAATTGAATGCTTTGGTGCAAAACATATTCAGCACAAACTGCTACAGTGTGACAAAGTTTCTTGCAGTTTACTCAGCTCCTGGATTAACATCACATGTTGACTAGCTCTGCTGAACATATCAGTGTTTTAATGTTTTTCCGTAATCCCTTGATTACAACTCCTTGAACGCTTGGGGATTCAAGAGCAAGTTCATGATTAGATAGGCTTTGAAATTGCCCTTAATAAAAGGGGCAGCTGTGATGATGGATTTTCGTGATGTGGTTGCTCTAAGCTGAGAATTGGACCAAAATTTGCTGTGTGTGTTAGGCCAGCTGGTGAAAAGTGCAGCTGCAAAGAGTGAGTTTTACTCTCTGTGACCCTGTCAAGCCTGTGTGTGCTGGAGTAGGCATGATGTTTCTTTCTCTCATTTTATTACAGCAGAAAAGAACATCAGGACCAAATGGAAGGTGAGGAATGGAGTAATGTTAAACAACTTTTTTTTTTTTTTTGAAGTGTCCATTAGCAGCAGGGTTAAGAGTTAGGAAGCTGATACATCTAGTTGCAGCTGAAGGGTGATCAAAACTTCAGTTACAAAATATCACTGATGGTTTTCACACCTGCAGGCTGAAATTGAGCATTCCAAACTTCTGTGAATGGGAATTGAGATTTAGGAGAGATGTCTGAGCCAATATTGAATGTGCTGGATGGGGATTAAAGGAAGAAACTGAAAAACAACAGTTAGAGAAGGCATGTTGCATACTAGAAACAGTCAGTGAGAGGAGGAATTAATTAGCCCAGTACAGAGCTGTGCTGAGTGAGCCTGTTTTTACAAACTATGATAGTACAACCTGGAATACCACTGCAGTGCGCTGTGGTGTTTGATACCCCATGCTGGCTGGCATATCCTAGTACAGGATGAGGCCCCTCTCATGGGTCTCGTTGTGTCCTGAGTTCCATCTCCTTTGCTGGTTGTGTGAATATGGACTAGTAATTTCTCTTCGGTGCCTCAATTTCCACATCTAATATCATAACACTTCAGGAATAAAGACAAAATTAAACTAAATTTTTTCTTTTTCTCTGCCATTTTTCCTTAGAAGGTATTTACTGTTTATTGCTTAGTCTGGTGTTTGAGGTGATTCTGCGAAATTTTCCTACACTGATGTGAAATTCTGGCAGACCAAAACAGTGTTATTTGAAGTGCTTATAGCAGTAATGTGTAACATGGTGCAAAAACAGCATTTGTGCTACAAAACAAATGGAAATATTTTTCCTTACTTGTTGCTTTTTAAGTATTATGGGCTATTTGAGCATGGTTTTTTTTGCTGTTGACAGAAGTTTGCTTTATTGCTACCTTTGTTAAAAGACTGAAACAGCAGAAATGCAGTTTCTGAGCTGCTGATTCTGGTTAGATCTTTCCCTTTGCCTTCAACATTGCTACACACCACTGGGCCCATACAATTCATTCAGCAGGAATGAATAAGAACAGTATAGAAATCCTCAGATTTAAGAGGGAAGGTGTTTTATTCTGCTTTTCTAACTTATCTGATGAGACTGTGAAGAAGGCTTACCAAATGTTTTGGAGCCTGGTTTGTTCTAATTATTCCAGTTTCCAGTTCAATTTAGAAATAACTCTTTTCTTTTTTTTTTTATTCACCCTACAGTTCTAGAGTTACTCAACACTCTAACAAGCCTTCTGTGAAATCTAGAAAACTGAATGTTGAGTCTTTTTAAGTTTTTCCAGGGAGAAGAGGAAGTTGATCAAGAGAAAACAAACTAGCATTATTCTCCATTTCTTAGTATTGTGAGACTGGCCATTGTTTTTCTGCCAGGAACTGCAGTCGCAAACTTGAGCATCAGAGAGCTTGTGCATTCTTAGCAGCACTCAGATGGCAGACAATATTGGATTTGTAGCTATTCTGGGTTACTAATTTCAAAACAGAAACTTCCTTAATCTGGAGGAAAGAAAAATACTTTTCACAGAAATTACTTTTCTTGAATCATTTGATCAAAACTCCAGTTTTCTGCAGTACTATTTTATATGAAAACTTAACATAAGGAGTTAGCTCACCTTCTCGCAATCTTTTGTCTTAAAGCTGCTGGATTATATGTTCAAAAAACCTGAATTCTAAAAAGAAGGTACAGGCAGTTAAGTCAATTTACCCTTTCTTTTACAACTGGTTCTCCAGTTTCCCTTTTTAGCTGTAACCCACAGCTCTCATGTTTCCATTTCCCTCCTGCTCAGAAATATTTAATAACTTGACTGAGGGAAGGCTAAAGAGGGGAGGTTGCTGTGCTTGATGTCCAGAGGGATAAGTTGGGTAATCATTTGAAAACCTGTTACTGGAGCCAGTTTTTGGTGACAGGTTGTTGGTAAGAGTGAGAGTAAGTTTAGGTGCAATTTGGCAGCCTGCTTAGAAATGGAAATGTTTCTGTAATCTGTGTGCTGGACGTGTGATACTGGCAGGAAGTGGCACAATGAGAGGTTTACAAATGACTGTTTTGTGAGAGTATAGGAATACTCTGCATGATGTGTCCTTAGCGAGGTTTGTTGCTGCTTATACAATGATTCTACCTGGTGTTTCCTTTTGCCTGCAGAAACTTCTAATAATGAATATTCCACAGTGGTGCGAATACCCAAGGCAACTGAGCTTGAATGGGTTTTTTCCCTGAATGAAGAGGAGAATGAAATTGTACGCAGTGAATTTTATTACGAACAGGTGAGGTCTGGAGAAAGAGAGTCCAATATAAGCAGTTCCCTGCAGAACTACCTCAGTACCCATGCTACTCTGTCTTTTCTCTAATTGTCAGGCTCCCAGCTCTTCCTTGTGTATTGCCATCCTTAGCCTGCACAGTGATAGCATAGTGTGTGGCCACCAACTGATAGAGCACTGCTGCAGATTGTCCCAAGGGCTCACTAATCCTGAGGTGGATGCTGGTCTCCTTATGGACATCATGAAACAATTGCTCTTCAGTGCCAAAATGATGTTTGTAAAAGCTGGAAGGAGCCAGGATCTAGCTCTCTGTGACAGGTGATTTATCAGATGTTCACTAGGATGTATTGAGGTACTGTTGAGACCATTATCCTTTTTTACTGGGGAGCGGAGGGTGGGAGGGTTGTTTTGTGATTGTACTGTGGACATTTTAAACAAGAAGAGACGTTCACAATGTAAAGAATATAAATATAAGAATATATAAAGAATATAAAGAATAATGTAAGAGTTCAAATAGTAGAAATTCAAGTACGTAATTACTGAGAAAATTCTCAGAGTAGGGATAAATAATTCACCAAGACTGGGGTAAATATTCTACTTCTGGTATTGTGTATCTGCTTTCAATCTATATTTCAATATAGGATTTTAAACCTGCACTTCCTGAGAATGAGGATTTTACACTTTCCTCAAGTTTTGTCCTACAGAGCTTGAGGTGGCAGGTGTAACATATAAATTTCACAAGTACCATTTTTGTTTGGTAACATATAGCTGGCATCCGCAATCATGTGGCAAAAAATCAAATCAAATGTGGCAAAAAACCCCAATAGAAAATAGTCTGAATAGGATAGTATGATAGAGAAACCTGATATACTGGTGATTAGGAACCACTGTTCTAAGAGTTGTCTTGGACAGAAAGTTCTTTAAGTATATGATAATAGTGAAAGTGTATGTATTTGCTTAACCTTTTTGTTTTCTCCTAGCTACATCAGCAAAGTGGATGTGTTGAATATTTTGGTTGCTGCTGCCTACTGTCCGATACCATCTTTGGATCAGATTCTTCTCCCTGCAGCAGTAACAAGATTAAGAAATCGGCTTCTGGAAGCAGAGTACTATCAACTAGCTATAGAGGTAATGACAGTGGAGGGATGTCAGTGTTAATAATGCTTTTGTAGTGGCTTTTGTTTTTCTCCCTCCTGAGTTCACATAGATGTGATGTGTGAAATGGACAATATTTAAACAGTTACGAACTGGGATTAAATTTTTAAATAAGGAAGAAATAATTATCTGAAATAATTATCTGGAGAAAAATTTCTGAGAAGTCCTTCTGCTGTGGAGCAGGTTGCTGAAGGGAAGGGTAAGGGCCTTGTTTCCCAGTACAATTAAAACGTCCTTTAGGAATTGAAAGGTCACAATCATAGACTGTGCGATGATAAGCTAGTTTTTCTGTACCGGGACTGTGTTGCAATATTAACAAACAATTTTTAATTTAGGTTTCTACCAAATCTGGGTTGGATCCAGGTGGAGCATGGCATGCTTGGGGCATGGCTTGCCTTAAAGCTGGAAATTTAAGTTCAGCAAGAGAGAAGTTTAACCGATGTTTAAAGCCACCTATGGACCTAAACCAGCTGAACCATGGTTCAAGGCTAGTCCAGGATGTGATACAGTACCTTGAGTCCACAGTGAAGCCCATACTCATTGCGGTAAGAGTCTTCTGTCTGCTCTGAAGGGCTATAGCAAAGCCAAGTATTGATGTTTTAATACACATCTTATAGCAATGCATCTTACAATATCAGGTGTTAGGTTTCTTTCCTTCTTCTGTCGTGATTGCGTATTGCAGACTTGAATATTGTTGAGAAATTGTTAGTTGTTTCCTCAAATTTGTTAGTTGCTTCCTCATAGTGAATTGGTGGCTGAGAACCAGATCATGGGATTTTACAGTAATTTGGGGTATACTCAGTGGAGGGGAAAGAAGCTGTACTGGATAACATGTTATTGCTACGGTCTGAGGAAACTAAACTCAATTCCAACAATGTTGTGATGCTGCAGTAATGCCCTTTTTTTTACTGAAACTCTGATAACTTTGCAGGAATTCAGAGGAGAATTTACAAATGCTGTCCCACTCTTTTTTCCTTGTCAAAAAGCACTGTTACATGGTTTGGGATTAGCTCTGGAAGTTCTGATTAGGCAACAAAAAATTACTTTTGGTACTAAGTAACTGCAGAATCATAGCGATGAAAGACCTGTTAGTAATACATATTTTAGGAGAATAAAAAAGCCTGTTTGAACTAGGCTATTGGAGTAGCTGTTGACAGTGGAATTGTGTTTAAATAAACAAGCCTCCTGTCCCTCCCTGGAAATAGCTGTGCTAGCTACAGCAACATTCAGCACCTCTGTTGATAGGAGGGTTCCAATCTAGTGTTTATAAAAAGCATTACTGGAGTCTCACCCCTCTGAAGTGATATGTCTTTTCAGTTAGACCTTGTCACCCAGCCCTGAAGCTTTTCTGTTGTTGTTTTTAAAATAAAGTTTTCCTCTTAGTCATTAACTATTATTCATTCTCTGTTTTAATGGCAGGATGATGATTACTTTGCCACGTTGAGGGAACTTGAAGCAACACTGAGAACGAGAAGCTTGTCTCTGGAGATGATGTGCGAGGGGAAGATTCAACACAACAGCTACTATCAAGAGTGCTTGTTCTATTTACATAGTTATGGCACTAATCTGTCAATAATAAGCTTTTATATGAGGCATGACTGTATGAGAGAAGCACTGCTTCACTTGTTAAATAAGGTGAGTAATCTAATTTACCACCACTTAAATGGAAATTTGAGAAGTAGCTAAGAAGACTTCAAGGCCAGTCTAAGATGGTAATAAGCATCATGCAGCATTCTGGGTGTTTCTCTGCACAGAAGTTTCCTGAGGTCCTAAATGTTGTAATATGAACTATCCAGTGACTGACAAGAATTCAGTACAATAAAAAGAAAAACATTGGTCTTCACATCTTGTGTTTAATCTCTTTTCCCCATTGTGTTGAAACAGTGCCTTCTAGAAAGTAGAAAAGTGCTTTTTTTTTTTTTTTTTGAGCCTCTGCATCAACAGCACTTTATCTTTTTTTCTACAAAGCTGAAAATCTGGGACTGTTGTTACACAGTTCAGAAGGGACAAGGAAGATTTTGAATTCCAACATGCTGATAACAGTAGACACTTTACTCTGTATTATCGTGGCTTTGTCTCTTAGTATTGTTTGTTTAATCAAACACCCATGTTTGCACTTCTGTAACTGTTAGGAATATAAGAGAATACAGGATCACGTTCCAGAGGACAGAAATCTAGGGAAACAAAGAAAATGGTGTATGGTTCTGCCAGGCTTATCTCATATGTGTACAGTAAAAGAGGAAGAGACAGTGGACACAATCTGAAGCAAGGGAAATTCCAACCACATATAAGGAAAAGGTTTGGGGTTTTTTTTGCAGTGAGGATGTTTAGATATAGGATCTGGAGCCCAGAGAGGCTATTGAATTGCTTTACTTGGTCATGTCCAGTCAAGTTTTTAACAAGCCCAGAGCAGCATGACCTAACTTGGAAGCCATTCTTTGAGTGGGGGTTTGAACCAAATGACCACCAGAGATCTCTTCCAACCTAAATTATTTGTTAATTTTATGATCTCTGTCACGTAATACTCCTTTATGTTATATAAGGAAGATCAACAAGCCACAGTGGCTTTGCTTCAAGCTACCTTTCTGATGTTTGTGTAGGAATCCCCATCGGAAGTGTTCATTGAAGGGATCTTCATTCCAAGTTATGAAAGTGGAAAACTACATATGTTGGAGAACTTGCTGGAAACCATTGATCCAGGATTGGAGAGCTGGGGAGTCTACTTGATTGCAGCCTGCAAATACTTGCAGAGAAAGAACTACTACCATATTCTGTATGAGCTGCAACAGTTCATGAAGGTAAGATTGAGAGTCAGTGCCATATCTTTCAGTAAAATGTTGAATAGACTTCTGGTTATTTACTTTGGTGTAAATCTGCATGATGGACAGGTATATTTTTGCTGCTTTCCAGTCCTAAAAACCAGATAGGAAGGCCTGAGCCTGACTGAAGCTGACCTGCTCTGCATTTGCATGGATCTGGTGCATTGCAGTAGCTTAACTACTCCTTTAAAGAAAATAGCGTATTGCCTGCTTTAGTCTGCGCTTGAGTGCAGACAAGGATTAGTGAAGGTAGTGTACTTTGGTCCATCTTAGTGTTCAGTGTATTTCTTCTAGGATCACGTTCGTGCTGCCATGACCTGCATTAGATTTTTCACTCATGGAGCAAAGTCTTACACTGAACTGGGAGGCAAACAGGCATGGCTTCTAAAGATCAAGGACCATCTCAAAGTCTACCTGCAGGAGGTCTCAAAAAGTTCAGGAAGGAAAAAAATGGCCTTCACTTTTCGGAAGAAAATGTCGGCTACAGATGTGTCAAGGTATCTATAAACAAGAAGCTAAGTTATAGGAAGAGGGAAATTCAGGCTTTTGGGTTTTCTGGGGTTTTTTTGTTTGTTTGTTTTTTCCTCCAGTGGTTGTGTTTAAGTTGGCTTTAGCTAACACATGCTACCTATGCCTGACCCAAATCTGACTTTTTATGTAGTTGCAAGTATAGGATTCCCATTACCTTTTCCCCCAACAACCCAACCCAGGAGATGAGCAATTGTTTCTACTAAAAATATCAGTCTATGTATCATCTACCTTCCTTTAATTTAAAAAACAAACAAAAACCCTGCAGTGCATAGACAGATATATATCGATCCACAAGTTTTCTTGCTTTTACTCTTCCTTTCCTCTCCAAAAAGCAAGCAGCTTTGTGGTGCTTAGCTGCCTGCTGGGGTTACTCACAACATTCAACTATATATGTTATGGGTGCCAGACATAATTGAATCCCTGTATTCAAAAGTTGAAGTGTAAATTTAGCCAGATCACTCTTGTACTTGGGCTTTTATATCTTGGTTTTCTTAGGGGCTTTTTTCTTTCTTTTTTTTAGGCTAGACTCTAACTTAAAGGTGGGGGGAGTGTGTGTGATGAGGTGGAAAAGAGGGAGCAGACATTTATTTGGGACCCAGATTCTCTAGCTCACTTCTTTGAAATGATGTGAACAAGTGCTCTCCTTCAGCATGTTGAGTGCACAGATCTGAAAAGCATTTCATTGCTGCAAGCTTGGCTACACAAAAGACAAAGTCAAAAAGTAACTAAATTATTGTTTGGAAATATGTCTTATTTTGAAATGTGTTCAAGTAGTAAGTTCACACAAATAATAATTGACACTTTCTCTATTTCAAAATAAAGTGAGCTATTCCCCCCCCTCCCCCCCCAGGCACATCAATACAGTTGATCTGCAGATGGAAGTAACAAAGTTCCTGCATCGATGTGAAAGCTCAGGAACCTCTCAAATGACAGGTTTCTCCTTGCCCACACTCTTTGGAAACAATAACATGAAAATGGATGTTGCTTGCAAGGTACGTATTGCTATTTCAAATGCTATAATCAACAATACTGTTGATATATAGGTTGAAACATTTGATGGTTGGAGCAGCCTCTGGTACTTTTTATGGGCAGGTTATTTGTGCATGTGTGTAACCTACTGTTCATGAAAAATTCATGTTTTTTCCTCAAAGTAGCAGAGAACACCTGAGAACCTGGAGCTCCTCTCCTCAAAGTTCAAACTTTCAGAGGCAGAGGATCCCAAATCCAAATAGTAACATGCCTTTTGACTATACATCCTATTGTGTTTTGAAGCAAGGCAAATACTGCTATTATTCTAACCATTCTTAACTGCAGCTCAGCTCCATCTGTAACTTACCCAATGTCCCACAGGGAATCAGTGTGTGACAGTAGACCCTATGTTTGCTCTACTTGTTGGGATGGTGCTGTTTTCTGTTGAAGTAATGCATTGCCTTTTGGCCTCTGGGAAAAACCTGGAAATGCATTATTAGCTAACTGTATGTAATGAAAAAGGAATGTGCATCCCCAAACTCATCTGTGCCTCTCTTTTCAGGTCATGTTGGAAGGCAAAAACATTGAGGAGGGGTTTGGGATTGCATTTAGAGTCCTTCAGGTATGGAAAAATTTGATATAACAAGCACTATTATTACAAAAGTAACTCCTGCAAGCAGCAGTTGTTTAAGCAAAAGACTTTTTTTGCAAAATGTCTTTTAATCCCCAAAAAGAAAAACCTCTTGTGAGAAAAGTCACTAGTTCAAGTCTTAAATGTCCATGTATTTAGAGAAAGCTTGGTAAGGAAATTACGATGCTGCTTCAGTAGGACACTTCCAAACTAATTGGATCCTACAAAGGAATTAAGTACAACTTTTCCTTTGCTGTGCACCTTGTTCAGTGAATTAACTCTGGCAAACCACAATCACAGATGTGAGTAGAGAGCTCTGACTCAGTAGCTCTGTGTAGTTCATAATAGCTATACAAAGATACAGTGAATAAATAAGGCCAGGGCTATCTCTGTACTATTCTCCTGGCTGAGAGAGCAAAGCTGATTAACTGGAAACTCTCTCTGGGGACCTCTCCTTCTTCATGTCTGGGTAGAATTAGAGGTGCTTGTCAGTCAGCATAGTTCATAAGCCTCCAAACTTTTCTGTGTGTTTCTCATCCATATATTAGGAGCTGCTAAAAGGTACTGCTTTAAACAGTGTAGTCAGCGGTTGCCTCACATCTGGGACAGAGGGTATAGTAGGGCCACTTCTGGACAGGTGGCACACTGAAAGAGTATTTGTGGATATAGCAGGCCCTGCTCCTTCTTTCAGGTTAGGATGTACAAGGCAGAATGCCCGTCTGCAGTGACATGGAGAACCTTAGAAAAATAGCACTTCTTAGCAGCAACAGCAGTCACTACCCCCAGTAAAAATGGAGCAGCAAGTCCAGCTGCCCAGCATCACTTCTGTTTCCTTCCTTTTTTCCTTTTCTTGCCTTATTCATGGCAGGATCAGTCCGCAGCTTTTATCGTCTCTTCCTTCATGTGGGAGGTGTACAGTGGTCAATTGCCTCCTATTTCTTGGGGTACATAAAGGGTGGCGGCTGGTGGGGTGGCTGGAGGAATATAGTGGGAGCTTGCTAAGTGAGGGAGAGGTGGGTAGGGACCTAGGAAAGATCTTCTGCTAAAAGAAATGAACCTGATTTTTGCCACGCCTGAAAAGGAGGTGGTAACAGTGTTGCTGTTCTTGAGCAAAACTAAATTTTACCAGTGTGATTACAGAAAACCTTTAAGCCAGCCCTGAGCAGTGGTGACTGGAAAATCAGAGAGCCCCAAAACAGCTTTGATTGCTTGGAGCACAGTGTGGTATTTTGTCCTTAGGAGAGATTGCCTTGGTTGTATAGACTCCCTGGGAGAAAACCTGCCGAGAACATTTAACATGTTCCTCTGATGTTCCAACTACCTCTAGGACTTCCAGCTGGAGGCTACAGAAGTGTACAGCAAAGTGGCCAAGCAGCTGGTGAAGCAGCAGAAGTACAGTGAGATCCGGCAGCTCCTCAAGTGTGTCAATGAGTCTGGAGCTGCAGCAAAAAATGATGGGGATAACATTATCCTAAACTGTCTAAATGAGTTCAAGAACATTCCTGCTGAGGTAATTCTGTCCTGCATTGTGCCCCTTTTGAGGTAAAATGGGTATATACAACACAGGCTACAGGAAAACCATTCTGTGGTGCCTCTGCTGCTCTTTTAGTGAGTCCTTCATATCTTTGGGCTCTATATGCATTCTGTATGCATTGTTTAAGGCAAACCACACACTCCCACCTTTATGCAAGCTACTGTGAGAGGAAATGATAAGTAGCTGTAGCATGCTCCTACCCTGCACTTCCCAAATAAGTACCCATGATGGGAAGAGAACCTTTGCTTCACAGGATCCTGCCAAATGCTCCTGATTGGGGTGGGAGGTGTTCCCTTTAATGAGCTTCCTTTGATAACATGGAGGATGTGTGGAGGCAAAAACCTCCTGCCTCCATAGGGAACAATTTTAAGATTCCCTTTGCCTACCACAGTGTCTTTTCCATCCCAGTGAAGGAAGGAGATGCCCTATATGAAGTTCTGCTAATCAGGCTTGGGGATGAGAGATTGACCTCATAGTGTTCTCTAGGGATACCCTGCAGACATGGCAGGCAGGAGAAGCTGTGGTAAAGGGAAGAATTGGACTTCATATTTTCTACATGTGCAGCACTGGCATTAGGGACAATGTAAACACCTAGCTGTGATCTCAGCAGCCCTTCCTCTGTGCAGGGGTTTGGTTCCTGATGGGGTAAAGGTTTGCAAGCTATAGTCACTCTAAATGTGAACACCTTTTCCTTTCTTTGGATACAGGATCTCGATAATCTGATTCAGGATATGGACAGTGATGAAAACAAGGTAAGTAAAAGTACAATGGAGGAACTCCTTTAGCAAGAGCTAAACAGCCCAGTCTTGGTCTGCAGGCTACGTGCTCTCTTTCACCATCTTCTTTCTCATCCTCACTCAAGCCAAAGTTTTGAAGGCCACTTCCTAGATTGTAGAAATCGCAGTGAATTCCTCAAGGCTGTGGTGTTTGTGACTGTAGAGCTGTGGCATAAAGGTACTGATTGATGTTATCCTTATTAGTTCCTTGACAGTCCTCAGAGTGAGGGCTAGGCATTTGTTATGGTGGGAGGAAAAGTGTTTCAGAGAGATGCATTGGTGTGTTTGTTGGTTTTGTTAACCAACTTTTCACATAGATGCATGTAAGTTTCTAGTAATGGCAGACAGCTGATGAGGATCGACATACCTCCAAGATGACCGTTTCAGCTTATTGTTTCAGGATTATACTATTTCTATTGTGATCGAGAGTTAAATGATAAAACTTCTCCAATTCTGATATTCTTTTTCCCTTAGAGGAAGTGAGGCCTAAACCAGTTGGTTTCTTTGTTAGCTTTCATACCAGCCACTGGAGAGTCACAGATAAATATGTAGGTGCATGTTTATAGATGGAGAGGCTGTGGCTCAGAGTTTGTGGATTGTCATAGATCCTGAGTGGCATAGCTGGGAGTAAAATCTTAGGACTTGTGACCGTCCTCTGTCCTGCTCCAACTGACAAAGTCACTGTTGTATGTAGATTGAAATATGGGCTTTTTATTCTGCCTTTATATAAGATCGATCACTGAAAGATTTGAGCTGTTCTAGAACAAGCAATGGAAGAAAATGACTAGTTTAGACTCTTTGCTATGAGGATATGGTAAACGAATACACAAGTTAGGATTCCTGATGATAATTTTATGGTGATACAGTAAAGGATTTTCTACAAGAAACAAACTTAACAAAATACAGCTGTCTATCCATCTTTTACATTGGGATCTGCTCCATGCCATGCTCTGCTTCATAATACGCTGCTACCACCTTGTACAACACACTTCTGAACTAGCTATTTCCAATGAATCCTTGTTTAAGCTTGTCCTGTTAGTTTACTACAGCTTTCTAACCAAGTTCTGACTGCCTCTTCTGCTTCAGATCCAGGCCTACGTGATGTGCAACAAGTTGCGTTCTGCCTATCTAGTCTCAGTGAGACAGGAGAAGACCAGAGCAGTGCAGCTAGTCCAGCACGTGCGACAGCTGGCTGAGAACAGCGGAGATGATGTTGTGAAGGCCATCTGTGCCCAATGGCTCTCAGCGCACCAGCCCAAAATGAGAAATCGGCTTCCCCAGGGCACTAGGAAGTAATAAGTAATTGACGTTCACCATGATACGGAAGCGGAAGGCTTCAAGACAACTTAAAGGCATGTGGTTCAGCAATCTCTTGGTAAAATGGAAGTCTCTTGACTGATGCTGGTGGCAAATGGATGCTGCTAATGTGCCTCTGGTGAAAGGAAGGGAACTAAATTACAAGTGCCAGTCCTGTATTTTGACAAACAGTCACTACTACCTCAGGGTGTTTTTTGGCTATCTTTTTGATGGGGGGGAGGGAGGCTGTTTCAAACTGAACAAACAAGAATTTAGGTATATGGAAGAGAGCACTTCCACTTCTGGTTTGGGGGTGGTTTTTTTGTTGGTTTTTTGGGGTATTTTTGGTTGATTTTTTTTTTTGAAAGGCACTGAACTTAATTGTATGTTGGGTTTTTTTTTTAATCCAGAAAACCTATATAGAGAGGACAGAAAAAATCTCATCAACTCAATGAAATCTAGAGTATAAACCTTTTTGTGATTATGGGTTTCCTGTAAACTTTTTCAAGACTGGGGAGATCATCTTTTACATAGACTGAAATTCAGAGATTTTTTTTGTAAGCCTCTATACAAACCATTGCTACTCTTCCCCCCTCCCCCCACCCAGTACAATGCCTAGTTTCTTTAGTTCGTTTGAAAAGGTAGGAACCCATTCTTCATGGCAGGTTTCTACTTACCAGTCACACTGTCTGATGTGTGCCGTACTTACATATGGCATTTGGGCCCTTACTAGATGGATGAAGTTATAAAGGGCATAGCCTGTAAGGGGAGTACAAAGGGAATATAATCCTTTAAAATAGTTGAAAAATCACGCACCTCTTTCTTTGCTGTGGTAATAGCCAATAAATTGTTGCAATGCAGCTTTATCACTGAACAGTTGCCAGTAAATTTCCACAGTTTTTCATCAAGTATAGCAGAAAATACGGATAGAGCAAGCTGTGGTAAAGTTCATCAGACAGTCTGTATCCATGTCACACAGGGATGTATTTTGTTTCTTACCAGAATAATCTGTCCCTATCAGGTACAATAGAACATCAGACTAATTTTTTATTAACTAGACATACTGTATAA
The DNA here is from genome assembly GCF_030936135.1 of Gavia stellata. Lineage (NCBI taxonomy): Eukaryota > Metazoa > Chordata > Aves > Gaviiformes > Gaviidae > Gavia > Gavia stellata. The sequence goes on from NC_082600.1 coordinate 38,016,185, forward strand.
ACTATATTGACAGGCTTTGCTCTGGAAGTGTTATGTTAACTCAGTTTTATGAAAAAGCAGGAATCTTTGTGTAATGGCTGTGTTCAGGGATGCTGAAAAAAGCAGCTGCTTCTCTGCAACCGTGACTGGGATATAAGAAATGGGCAGAAGAAAGGTAGACCTTCAAAAAGAAACAGAACAAAACAAGGCACTCTACAAGAGTTTGTGTTTGCTGTTTACATGTATTTCAGCACAAGAGGTAGGAAAACTAGTTCACTTTTTTGTTAAAAAGTTTAGTTATTTACTTCAAAAGAAACAACAGGTTTTCTGAAGTGTAGTATAACTGTAAATAGTTTTAGTCCATAAAATAATTGAGACTGTCAAATAATTTGAGTTTTGCACTATCCCCAAGCTCACTATAGTGACAGAACAGACTTCCGTGGTATTGGGAAGGACTTGGTCCATCTCCTTTAGGGTTTCATGAGCAGTGCCCCACTGACACAAACACCTCTCTGAGATGCTCCGCTCACTAGAGCAGGGCTAGAAATGTCTCGGAGCTAAGCGGTCAGAAATGACCACATTTAGCTTTCAGAATCTCCTGACCACAGATTTTCATTTATCTCATTAGTGAGCAATACTAATGAAAGCTGCTTTTGTTTTCTTGTTCAGACTGACCTAGCTTTCCATCAGATTATAGCCATTAGGCTAATCCTAAAACATGACACTACCCATGTCTTCGATCATTTCCAGATCTCTAATTATGGGGAGGAGGCTTTACTGTTTGTGGGTATCCAGATCTGCATTGCTGTACTACCTACTTTTCTGCTCGAGTTCCTTCAGCTGTATAGAGCACAGAGTGGAGTTTGCCATGCAGACCAGTCAGTTCTGTACCTGTTTTTCTTCCTGACCTCTCTGCACTGTACCTTATGCACTTTATATAGTGTTTGTTGTAATTTGATATTCTTAACCTGGAATTGTAGGGGTCTTTCTCTTACCAGCAGAACTGGAATTTTGAACCTGACTAACTGCCTTGTGTCACGAATAGTGCAATTATCAAGGGGCTTTGAATTTCTGAGCATCAAAAAGGGATTGAGTACTGCCAGTTAAAAATAACTTCTCTATTAATGACCAAGATTTGTTTACAATGAAAAAGAGAATAAAGTATTATGACTGTTAATGTATCTTCTGTTTGGTTTTTATCTCAGCATAGCTGGGGATCTCTTTCTAGATCTCTAGTTTGCTTTTGGCTGTGCTTAGCAGAGTAATTAAAGGGGGAGAATTGTTCTGTCATGCAAAATTTCTCTCTGCTACAGTGTCCTTAATGTCCATCAGTTGGAATATCACATCTTTAGAAGTCCTCCCGGTAGCTAGGTAGCTAGCTCAGCCTCATACGTGTACTCTCACAGACTAGTTAATCCTCTTTAGAGAGCTTTGCAAGTTAATCTAACTCTCCCTTACAAGCCTCCCTTTGAGACAGCTAAATGAGCTTTAGTTCCCTTATTTTACAGATCAACCTAGAAGAAGGTATAAATGACTTGCCCAAGGTCAAGAACAGTGGGTGTGTGTCTATGGAAACGTGTAGTTATATGTCTTAAGTTATATCTACTATCAATCAGACTTCTTTGAGAAGAGCATTGACCTGCAAGGGCAAAATATTTCAGCCTAGAGCCACTTTCTGGGTTTTTTTAAATGGTTTCTGTTGCTCCTGAAAGCCACTTCCAAGATTGGAGAATTGCACACAGAGAAAGCAGGCCAAGCGTGCAATGCCAGGTAACATTCTAGTGCTACATTGTACTTGTGGATTTAGCTTCATATTCAAGATGAAGCATGAAGAGGGAGGAAAAAAGGTAGAGCAACAGGGAGAAACACAAAGGGACTTCAAAATGTTATCCAAGTGGAGTTCTCTACATTAGTAAGGCAGGTCCAGATAACAGCAACACCAACTAAACTGATTCAACATTTCTGAAAGTTGTAAAAGGAAAATGGCTTTATTTAGTATTGCTCAGAGGTAGCACAGGACTGATCTGCATAGATAGCATCCAGGCAGAAAGAATTAATCATAAAATTAGCATTTGATTCCCAAAACTGGCAGTTGGTCACAGTGGCATGCTCATATGCAAGTCCAAAAACTTCCAGATTATTTTTCAGAAGCGGAAGGTGACCCAATGAGCTGCAGCACTTGTTTTCTAACTCCTTAACTCCTTCAGAAATAATCTCTGATTATGGATCACACTCTAGGAATTTGCACTAGAGTTCCAACAGAGCAGTCCCATTACTATGTGGATTCACTCAGCTGCCTTTTGGAAGTGCAGGTGTGTGGTACTGCAAGGCCAGGCTGGAAGCCTTGGCCAGCTGAGGCCAGTAACTGTTGGGCAGACAGACATAAGGATTTCTGTGCAAGTCTTACTTTCCTCTCCTGTAGCTAACTTGACCATAATATCAAGATAGTCCTGACCTCTGCTTCAGCTATTTAGCTCTATGTAGTTTGCTGTCATTTAAAGCTGAAGTCTCAGCTGAAGTTGTTTAGTATTTTTTTAACATAGTTGAGATGTTCTTCACTCATTCTGCTTTCTTTTCTAGGTTCTAAAGTAATGCAAAGTGCAGCTGGGGGGATTTATTGTGACAACTTTTACACCATCTTTGCTCAATGCTTCACAGGAGCGATGTTAATTTTTTTTTTTTTAAATAAGGTAACTTGCCTGTGCACAATTGTGGTGTTCCTGCAGCTTTTAACCTCCCAGTCGCCTGCACTGAGACCTGGGTTCTCAAAAGATATGCCAACCCTCAGTTAACTTACTGCAATCAATGGGCATTTGGGGCCAGGATACTTTAGTGGCTAGGGTCCAGCTTCTTACAGAGAATACAGAGAAAAATCATTGATTCCAGTTAAAAACTTTACCTAATGCTGGGCACAAAAAGGCCAGCACCTGTTTCTGTGTGCTTGAGAGCATTTGTATTACATGTAATTGCCAGAAAATCTAGTATCCTAAAGTACTTTTCACTCTGCCAGGTCAAATACTAGGAACTGAAAATAATCTCACATCATAAGTTTAGAGTCCTACCTTTTTACTGTTACTGTTAGGAAAAAAATTTAAATAAAGGTAATTCTTTGTTACTTCATAATCTAAACTTAAGACTGCAACCTCCATTTCTATTCTAAAGCCAAAGAACAATAGCCTCTGGCTGTTGTGAGAGATGACACCAAGCAAAGGTTGTTCCCTGCATCACTGCTCTAATTCTCCCGCTAGGAAGGGTGACTGGTTGCTTACTAATCTAAATCCTTAAGTGTAATATTCCAGAAATTCACATTCGGTTGTGTTCACAGAGACATCACGAGGGCAGCTGAAGTATCTGCATTCTGGTCTTGAGGTCTCTCAGCAGTGCTCTTCCCAGGAGAAGCATCGCTGGGCTCAGCCAGGTACACACTTGAGGTCTGCACTGCTCAGTCCCACTGGATGCCGAGGAGCTCGCAGCTAACACTCCAGAGCTTCTTTGCTGTCTCATCATCCCGACCCCGTGGAGATACATATGCTGGCTGGCAATCACTGTAAGGGGAACATACTATTTTATTTTATTTTTTAGGTCAAAGATCTCTGTCTGCATTAGTACACTGAAATGTCTGTGGTAAGATAAGGGAGTTGCTTTCTAGCAGCTTAACTTCAAGACCACTTGAAGAAGGGTGGGAGGCTATCCAGCAAATGAGCAAGGGTTGGTGCTAAGCCACCTTGAGAAAACTTTATTTCCAGCTGGCTAGGGGCGAGTCTTCCTGCACGGCACCAAGAACTGCCAAGCAAGTCTAGCTCTATCTGTTGTCTCAACCCTTAAAGTAACCTATATATGCTCTACTATATACTCTTCAGTGTAAATTCTTATTAATACCACTAAAAAGGGCTATAAATGCTAACCAGAGCACCTTTTCTAGCAAACACTACAAAAAAGCCACTTGAACAGCACTTCATTCTAAACTATTTATCCCCTTCTATTCATCTCACTGTATTGCCATTGCATGAAAGGCAACGCTGCCCCAGAATAACACTGTAATAACCATGTATGGTTATCCCCTTTTCCATTATCCTCTCAACTGTGGCTCCTTTCTTCTCAGCTCCTGCAATCAGATAGCACTCTGTCTGGAATAGGAATCCTGTGTCCTCAGCTGTAATGCTAGATGCTCAGTAACATAGGAGTTTAAGAGAACAGAGGAAATTGCATCTTCTAAGAAAGATTTCTATCCAGCCCTGTGTTTTTAGAGCTCCAAGTGCACGGTCTCTGATGTTCCTGAAATTAATCTGGTGGATTCCACCTGTCTTGCTGTGGCATGCAGATTCTTTTCTTGATGTCTATACGTGTGCTTTATATTCTATTGCCTGGAAAGTGAAAAGGATTTTAGGCTAACATAATTTGTGAATTACTGTTGAAGCTATTAATTTCCCCCCAAGTCCAAAACTCCTTACTTTTATGAGTTTAAAATCCACCAGTTTTCTGTACTCTAGCACATAAATGCTCCATTTATATCCTGGGACAGACAGTCATCCAGGGAAGATTAAGACATCTATTTATATATTCAAGTCTGATTAAGATGGTACAAACTCCCAAGTGAAGATCAGACAAAGTCATTACAGAGGCTAATCCAGTCACATACCACAAGAGGAAAGCTCTGCAAAGAAGGAAAGGCTCCAACAGTATCCAGGTGAATTAAAAACAAAACAAAACACCTTTTCATGACCATTTCCCAAAACCAGTATTGTTACACTGCTCTACACTCAGTGGGAAGCTGACAGACACATCTGAATGAAGCTGTTCAAATGGCAGGCTTCAAATCTAGGATTATGATGACTTGGCAGTGCTCTGGGCTGTAGTTTTGGTGAGGGGAAAAAGGCATGGCTATGTGGGGTCCCAGAGTAAGTCAAAGTCAAGAAACAACAGGGTTTGTAGTGGGAGCTACACTACAGTTTACAGGACAGATTGATAAGCATCCTAGCAGGAGTCCCTCACAGCTGATGGGTCTGTCACACTGGAGAATCAAGTTATTTTGTCACATGCCAGTCCTGAAAATCTCACCTCCTTGCTCTGCAGCACCATGAGCCCTCCCAGCTCCCTGGGAGCACAGGCCCCTTCTGCTCCAGTGGGGTGAAACTACAAAGAGAACCAAAGTGGTCTTCCCAGGATTGACTCAAGTGACCTCATTAACTAAACAGCTCTACTGAAAAGTGATTTGCCCAAGTCTCAGGCAGATCAGGATTAGAGCTCTGAGCATGTGACAGCCATTCCTGCACTTTGAGTTCAGTGATATTCCTAGCACTAAAGGACCTGCTGTTGTGTGCAGCGTTGCACAGGTCAGGGATTTCTTCTAACACGACATCCACTGAACAGACCTGGAAGGGGTAATGTTCTAATACTTGTCACCCTCAATCTTACCAGCCAGCCTCTTACCCAGTCCCTTCTTAATGAAGAATGACAGTAAGTCTCATTTTACCCAGCCAACACGGTTGCCTTCCATCAGCTTGCACCCACCTGAAATACTGTCCTGTCACAGAGTCAAGCTCCTCTGCTACTGCACAGTAGATACTGGTCTGAGCTCCTTCCCAGGGTGTCTTCAAGAAGAATGAGAATATCTTCCACAGCCACGTCATTACAAATGAGTGCCGGACCAACTCAGAATGGACGGAACCAGGATGGAGAGCGTTTGCTGTGACTTTAGTGCCTATGGCAAAAGACAGTAGTCCAGGACAAATCTGCATGCATCAAACTGCCTTTAAAAAAAAAGGTGTAATATACTCCTCAATTCTACCTGCAGATATTCTATAACTTAAAGGAGGAGTCCAGGCATGGACACAGGGAGAGTAAGTCAAGTCCTCTGTAGTTACTGCTTGCTGGAGCATTCCCCGCTCCCTTCCAAACACTGCAGTCACCACATGCCTTCCGCAAAACAATATGCTAGAGGGCCTGGGTACTAAAACAACAGCAGTTTCCATCAGGCTTTTGAGAACACCAGCTTCTTTTGATTTACTGTAATACTAATTTCCTAGAGAAGACACTGCTTCTGTTTTAGTAAAATAAATACTATGTTAGTTTATGAAAAGGACTGAATGACATGGCTGTGACAGATGTTGTGACTTAAGAGGTACTGTCTAGTCCTATGCTTCTGTTCTACAGGCCATCAACATTTGAGGCAGCTGAGTATGCATTACCTTTTCTATTGGAGACTGCAGTTGTAGTTCAGCTCCTTCTGTTTTTTCAGCTTCCACCCACATACCACAATTGTTTGCATGGATGCAGCTAGTTTTTGACAAGTGCCAAAGAAAAACTAAATACATTCAACTGTGCCACACTACTGAACTCCTCTGCCCTGTTGTTGTAAAGACAATTAGTGTTTCGAGTCTCCTGGTTCCACAGACAGGAGATATTTTCTTCCTGCAAAGAGCTGTCAGTGACCCTTGCCTCAAACCATTTCATTTCTGCATAGCCAATTTCCAGACCTTTCTTCAATCCACTCTCCTCATGCATGGTGCTCAAAAGCCAAGCGGAAAAACACTCTGCTCTCCTCTGGGACTTACCTTGCAGTCGCCTTGCCAGCTCCCGGGTGAAGAGCACGTTAGCCAATTTGCTGTGACAGTAGGCGAGGCCACGATTGTAGCTCTTCTCACCATGGAGATCATGGAAGCGGATTCGGCCTCCGTGATGAGCCAGTGAGGACACGTTCACTATGCGGGCTGGGGCAGACTGCTTCAGGCGCTCCAGCAATAGGAAGGTCAAGAGAAAATGACCTAGGAGGGGTGAGAGGAAATGTCATCCTTCTCTGAAGGGTTCCCCTGCTGGAATCTCAAAGTACTTACAACATATTACTTAAATGTTATATCTTACTGCTGCCCTCGTTTCAAGTCCAGGGAAAAGAAGACACCCCCCCTGAATCAATGGCTAAACTTTTTTGGGGCCATTAAGTTATGCTCCTCAGCTTCAAAAAGCTGGAGCTGTCATACATTCCAAATGTCCCAGGTAACATGTACAGATACTTAAACTGTATCTTAAACCCATGATAAGCAAATACATTGCAATGCATCTCCAGAACTCTAACTCTGGCCTTCCATTCTTCCCTAAGAAGGGAAGATAAGGAAGAGAAAATCTGAAAGCAGGATTTTCCTCTGGCATTTTGCCACAGATATCAAATGCAAACATGACTCCACTGGCCTTACCAAGATGATTGACTCCCAGGTGCATCTCAAAGCCATCAGCAGTCTTGGAGTAAGGACATAACATTACCCCAGCGTTATTAATGAGAATATGGAGTTCCTTCTCCTCTGCAAGAATCAACAGACATCCTTATGCAGGCAAACAGAGACCAAAGAAAGACAAGAACGTGGCACAAGTCGGCCAAAAAAACCCCACCTGAGTGGGCCCGTCTGAGTTGCAGCCACATCGCCTCAATAAAATAAGGCTAAGTCTCCTACTACAAACTAGCTCATGGCCTCTGACAAGTCCCTGCTGTGAGCCACAGTACCCAACATGGTACAGAGATATGCAGGTCAGGGATTTGGCATTTGCTAGAAGAGCAGACAGCAGTCCTCAGTAAAACATTCTCACCAAAAAGAAGGATCTAGAGACTATACCTGCTAGGAATTTCTCAGCAAACTCCCAGATGGACTTCGTATCAGCCAAGTCCAGTTTTTTCACAATGACTTGCTGGTTCCCTGTCTCAGCTCGGATTTCACTGGCTGCAGCTTCTGCCTTCGCTATGTCTCTGCAAGCAACAATCACCCTCGCACCTGTAAGGGGGGAAAAAAGCAGAAACAGAAACTGAGATCACTGGAACACACTGGATGATCAAAGCTATGACAAGCAGGCTGACTACACACACCGCTTACAAACAACGTATTGTTTCTTTAGGGAACTGGCATCAGTCAGGGGAGCGGCTGGGAGGGACAAAGCCTTTCCTACTATGTTGTTAGCTCTGATCCAGCCCAAAGCTGTTTTCAGACCAGGAAAAAGCACATCTGAAGTGCCTCTGTCCAGGTTCTCCCAGGTCAGAAGTGCGTACCACAATGCTGGTATGATAGGGTTATACCTGCCACTGTAAGGGGAACATCAAGCCAGGAGCACATGAAGGTACTTGGATTCCAGCCAGAGTAATTTCTAAATGGATTGTGATTAATCTCCTTACCAGTTACCCAAAAAGCATTTAAACCAAACTAGCTTGAAATACGAATAACTAAAGCACATAGCAGTGGACCTCTGGCATTTCCCAGCTTCATACAAGCAGAACCCAGCGAAACCAGGAACTTCCCCAGTCCCCTCAAAAAACAGTTGCAGTGCAGAGCATTTCCCTGTCACAAGACACATTTTTGGAGTCCAAGCAATGAAACCAGCTGAAGAACTGGGGACTTGCACCTACGTGGTTACAGCCTCTGGAGAAGCAACACTGGGGCTCATCTGAAATAACTTTGGAGTCCCACTCACTTAAACGTGAGCATAAAATACTCCTCCCTTAGATCCAGAAAAGGGACCACTGGTGCACAGGCACACGCTCATCAGCCGCGCGGGGACGCCTGCTGATGAAGGCCGGCGACTTGCCTCTTCGTGCGAGGTCTCTGGCAGTCTCCTTCCCGATGCCCGTGTTGGCTCCTGTGATTATCACCACCTTCCCCTCCAGCTTGGCTGCTGACTTACACTGTCCCCCGGCGACATACCTCCTGCAAGAGAGGGCGGCGCAGTCACCGTCCGAGGGCTGCTTCCCTCCGCAGGGGACTCGGGCCAGCGCTGGGCACCCACCGCCCCAGGTCTCGCCCCAGCGGTCGGCTGACCGCTGCGCTCAGGGCCCCGGGCAGTCACGGGCGTCGTTACCTGAAGAGGCTGATCACGATCGTGTCGTGACCGGGCCAGGTTCCCACTCGCCCTCCAACCCTCGCCCCGCTTTTCGAACACCGGCGGGGCCCCGGCCTGAGCCCGGACCCGCCTCCCCGGACCCCGCCCCGCCCCGCCGCCCCGCCCTTGCGTCCGGTGGGACCACGGCTCCCATTGGCTGCCGCCGCCAACTCCGGAGACTGGGCCAATGGGTTCCGCCGCGGCGCCGTGAGGAGAACGCGGGCCCCGCCCCCCGGGCACCCCGGCGCGGCGGCCGCCTCTCTCCGAGCCCCGCCGGCTCCGGGGCCCGGGACAGACCCCAGCGTAAGATCCGCGCGGCCGGAGGCGGCGGGAGGCCACCGAGCCACGCGCCGCCGCCAGTGCCAGGGCTGGGCCGAGCCCCAGGAGCGCCCCAGCTCCTGTCGCGAGCGCGTGAGTGTTGCTGAGGCGCTGGAGCTGGGGAAGGGCGAATGACGCCCTGCCCCAGCGCGGGCTACGGAGAGGGAATCCGTCTTACCCGTACTCCCGTCAAGCAAACAGACAGGCAGACCTGACCGCCGTGAGAGGCGGCGCACGCCAGCTCCGCCCGCCCGCACCCGCCGCGCCGCGGGGCGGAGGCCTCCGCCGCTACTCGTACACGCGCGAAAGGCCGGGGCCGCGCTCGGTCAGACGCACCTGATGTAGGGCGCTGCCACGAGGAGGAGGACAGGGAGGGAGACGGCGGCCCCCAGCGCGGCTCCCCAGCAGGAGAGCATCGCCGCCGCCCGCTCCATGCGCACTGCCGGCGCGCAGCGGCGGCCGCCCCGCCCGCCCCGGCCCCGCCCCGGCCGGCTCCGCCCCTCCCGCCGTGCGCGGCGCTCCGCCGCTGGCAGGACAGCGCGCGCCTGCGCAGCGTCCGCTCCCCGCCCGGGTACGGCCGGTCTCCCGCCCGGGCCGTGCCGGCTGCTGCCGAGTCCTCCCGCACCGCACACCCAGCGGGCCCTGCTCCCTGCCGCGGTGCGCCCCCGCTGGGAAGACCCGCGGGCAGCGGGAGGCGGGCCGGCCCTACGCCAGCAGCCTGCCGCCGTTTTCCCCCGGGCAGCGCGCGGCTCTGGCCCGGGTCCCTCGGCACGGTCTGAAACTGCCGGTGTAACTGCACTTGCCAATCAGTAAGCCGAGAAACACCTGAAGAGAAAATCCAGCGGCTGTCTGGAAAGACATTCGAAATACATTTTCATAACCTCACGCCGAAGTTTATGATACTAACAGTAGCAAAACGCGTGGAATGACGCGTACGTGTACGTAAGCACGCGTTGAGGGCCGGGAGAAACGCGGTGCTGGGCTCACTCGCGCCTTTACCAGAGAGTTTGGAAAAGAAGAGGCCCAGGGCACTGAACGCTGTTGCCTCCTCGAAGCGTCGCGCAGCGCTACGCACCGCAGGAAAGGCAGTGACGCCGTGCGCCGGCTGCGGTGGCGGCGGCCGAGCGCCCCGTCGGTGCCGCCCCGAGGGCGCTGCCGCCTCCCCGCGGAGACTACAACTCCCAGCAGGCAGTGCGCGCCACCAGCCCCGCCGCCACCTCCCCGCGGCAGCCCGGGCCAGCGCCTGATGCGCCTTGTGGCCGCCGAGCGCCGGCGACCGGCGTCGCCGACAGCCCTGTGGCAACGCCTGCGGCGGCCCCCTCCCGCGGGGAGCAGGCCGCGGCGGGCTGCCCGCGCTGCCGCCGGAGCGGGGCGGTTTTGCGGTCGGGCGCCGTTTCGGGCGCCCGGCTGGGCGGGAGGAGGCCGCCGCCGATGGCGGAAGTGCCTCGCCAGGGAGCGGCGGTGCGTCGCGCAGCGCGTAGCCGAGGGGACGGGGGCAGGCGGTAGCCGTCGCCGAGCGTGGCAGGAGGCGGCTGTCTGCCATGGCGGGCCGCGGCTCCGGCTCCTCGGAGCACCTGGAGCGGCTGCACGAGATCTTCCGGGGGTTGCACGGAGACCTGCGGGCCGTCCCCGAGCGGCTGCGGAGCAGCGCGGCCGGTGAGGCGCGGGCGGGCGGCGGCCGCTCCTTGTTGCGTGGAGCGGGGCGTAGCGGTCGCGGGGCGCTGGGCGGGCAGCGGGCTGGGCTTTACCGGGAGCGGGGGCTCGGGCGCCCGCCGTCTCTCTCCCGTCGCCGGGGACCGGCCGCGGGGGGCTGTGGCGGTGCGTGGCCTCCTCCCAGCCCGGGGGCAGCTGGCCCTCCGCCTGGGGCTTCCCCGCGGGCGGCCTCTCGGGTAGCTGGGGCTTGCTGTAGGGCCGTCGCAGGGAGTGTTTCTCCACAGATGAAGCTGTTTTTACAGCCGGGGGGCAAAGTCCCTCTAAGGAAGCCGGTGTGTGGGGAGGGAGTTTGCCAAGGCAATTGCAGGAATGTAGTGCATCACTTTCGGGAGCCGCCTCCGGGGCGGGGCGGGGGCTTTGCTCGGTCTGGCTTCACTCTGCCTTATTCTTCAGCTGCTGCAATATTCTGGTAGCTGTCCTCTGGGGTGTCGGGCCTGGTCCCGCAAAGCCCCAGATACGCGGGTAGCGGGGCAGGTGTGCCGCTTTACTCCTCTGGAGGAGCTCCTCTTGCCTGGCAAACTGCAGCGCCGTAGCCAAGCGCTGCTGTGCTGGGCTTTCGGCTTCCTCCGCTCTCTGAGGAAGAGTTGTCATTTGGATGTTATTTCAGGCTGTTTCTAGGTGAACTGCCTAAATTGCAGTGCTTTGGGTTTTTTCTTTTGTTTTTCTTTGGTCATTGTTGGACTCTTGTTTAAAACCTCATCAGCAGAATTTAAAGCAGCTTTTATTATCACAAATGTCAGCAACTATTTGTAGACTTAGTGGAGAAGACTTGCATTTTAAATGACTGTTTTAAAAGTCTGGTTTATGCACTACCTACCCACAGACTAGAAGAAACTATCAAGCTACACGAAGTTATATTAGAAGCAAAATCTGATTTTATGGGTATTCTTTATACCATACTAGTGGGTAAAACGCTCTGACAGAACACTTCTTTGTAGGACTTGGCATGGTGCTTCTAATTCAGTTCCTAATACTTGGCAGTATTCTGAGAACCTGAAAAGGAGGTCATCTGAAAAGGAGAATTTTACCAATGTCACCGAATCTCTTTGATTAAATACTTCCTTCATATGAGAAACGTGATACACGGTTATCACGAACTCCTGTAGCCCGCCTTGGGTTTTGTACCACAAGGAGTAGGGGCTATCAGCCGCATTCTGCGATAGTCTTGTCATTCTCCCAGAATTGATCAATTTTATGTGTTTAGGTGTAAAATCATAAAACCGGTTTGTTCAGAATATACCAGTCTGGGCTAGATAACACAGGCTATGAAACGCTTAACGTTCCGTTTCTTACCTGTCTTTCCATTTAATAATGAGTTAAATTCAGGGTCGCAGTCCTCGTCATCAGCATTTCCAGAAAGTTTGGTAGAAGAAAAATCTTCAAACCTCTGAATGACAGCTTTCAAAGCTGACTTAATTTCACTAGCGGTCAACAAGAATAAAAAGCATAAAAGAAGAAATTACTCTTTCTTGGAGGAAATCCTGATTTCCTTGTAGAAAGGAGAGTGGTTGGTTTCTTGGTGAAGTAAAGCTTTTGTCAGGTCTCCACGGAACTGGGGTAGTCTTGAGCAGTGAATTCTTAGCAATGGGCTTAAATGGCGTATTTACAGGCAGCAATTTTTGCAGTGCTTGTAGATTATTACTTTTTTCAACAGATTGCAAATAATTACAAACTTATTTTTCAGACATGCTATGAAATTTGAATATGACTGTTCTTTAAATTTGTTGCTGCAAAAATGCTGGTAATATTTTTGGAAAGTCCTTCTAAGAGAGTTTAAGATAAGTCAGGAATTTGTCTATCGTGGGGGCGTTCCACTCTCCTAATGTGCGTTGTTTGCTTCTTGTACGTATGGGGAGGGGGTTGTATCTTTATTTTTGAGTTATCTGATCCTGAAAACCTCAGGAGGTAATAAAAGATACTTTGCATACTCTTTTCAGATGATTGGCATGCTCCGAAACTCAAGGGAAGATGGAATCTATAGTCCTTTGGACATCTTTAAGGGGCAGAGGGTTGGAAATGCTGTCCACTCTATATAAACAAGATAACAAATTCCTAGCTCTAGAAACAAATTTTTTCCTTCCAGATTTCTAAGAAGGCATTTTAAACAGCCTGGATCAATTTCATATATAGATGCTTTCCTCTAAATTAATTCAGTTAGCTGTACTTTTCAACCGAATGTATTTCTAACTGATTGGAAATAAATCAGTTAAGTTTTGATGAGCATGTGGGTAATGTTACTATGGCTTAGGTACTTTTTACTTTTACTGCAATGAAAAAATTCTCTCAATGTACTTTGAGTTGCAGTTTAATTCAGAGTGATATGAATTAAACTGCTTAATGTATTCTGACATTTCTGTTAGGCCAGATCCAGTATAATGCATTCAAGCCACATTGCCTGTTTTCTTGTTGGCGTATAGACAAAAGAGTCTCAAGCCATTGCAACTTGACTTTTGGAAACTAGCGTTTCTTTGGCTGCTTGTTCATAACTGCAGTGTCGTCTTAATCATCTTGTGGGACGCAAAGAAGGTAAAATACTGCTTTTTTCGGTATTGCAGCGGGTTTCAATTAGTTTGAGACAGCAGGTCTTTTAACAGGGCACTACTTAAATCAGATTAGTGAAATGACCCGTGTGAAACAAAATGGTGATTTCTGAAGAGTGTTTTCCTGCTGTTCATGTCCATGATTTCAGTTGCAACCCAGCTACACAAATAATTGCATCAGCACAAATGTACATGGTGGTAAATCATGGAGGAAGTTGAGGAGAGTGTATTTAGGAACCTCGTAAGTCAGCATTTCCTCCTGAATTAACTGGGATGTGAAACTGCATTTCCTGATCCAAGCTAGTGTGTAATGTGTTAACAGTCATAATGTCGCTTAGTCTGTAATAATTCTGTGTGCTACTTGAGAGGATAGCTTCTTGTTAGATGAAGGTTTTTAATTCTGTCTTAAGTTCTCTACAGTTCATATCACAGAATGATAGGGGCTGGACAGGACCTCTGGAGATCATCTAGTCCAACCCCCCGACCCCAGAGCAGGTTCACCTAGAGCAGATTGCACAGGAATGCGTCCAGGCGAGTTTTGAATATCTCCAGAGAAGGAGACTCCACAACCTCTCTGGGCATCTTGGTCCAGTGCTCTGCCATCCTCAAAGTAAAGAAGTTCCTCCTCATGTTTAGATGGAACTTCCTATGACCACGTTTGTGCCTGTTACCTCTTGTGCTGTCACTGGGCACCACTGAAAAAAGATTGGCCCCATCCTCCTGGCACCCCACCCTGAAGTATGTAGAAGCATTAATAAGATTCCCCCTCAGTCTTCTCTTCTCCAGACTAAAAAGACCCAAAATTCTGGGGCTTAATATGAATTTGAACTGAAAAGGAAAGGCCACAGCTTAGGCATGTTGTGTATATGAAAGGAGCTATATAAAAATGTTTTGATCACTTAAAATTATTTTTCTGCTCTCTGTTGAGAGCTCGGTAGTTTAAAAACTGCATCTTTCTCAGAGGACCATATTTACAAAAAAGTATTATCAAGTCACTTTTTATTACAACAATGTTTTCATAATGTTATCTTTAATTTTGTCTTTAAGTTAAATCAAATGAGAGAAGTTTTACCAAGATGACTGTCTGCATTTTTTCCTACCCAAAATTTTATTTAAGACTGAATTATTCTCTCCTGAGAGGTGAATTGGGCTAGTGCATATTTATCAGACTTCTGATGGAATTTGGTTTTATACAGCAGTACTCTACAGGAGTCTTCTGGTGGTCATCTTCAGTGCTTTTGCAAAAGCTTATAAAACAATTTTTTTTTTTTTGCTCCATTCAGATAATGGGAGTTTCAGAATGCTACTTTCATTGATCATGGATATTAGAGAGGTATGATAGTTTTTTGACACATGCAAAATACACGAGTTAAGGTTTTGTTTAAAAATAGAATAACAAAGGTGAAACCCATTCTTTGGCATCCAAAGCCCTAGATATAAGGACCTTGGCAAATGCTGGTCTCAAACAAGTCCATGTCTAGTTTTGTTGGCTGATTCAAACAAGTGATGTAATTCCAGAAGAGGGAAGCATTTGGGCATTAATCTGTGAACCTGAGGCGATACCTTGATGGCATCTTTAATCTCTGTGTACTCTAGAATGCTTATCCCGTTTACCTAGTTACTTTATGACTATGAGAATGCAGAGTGCCCTATCTGCAAGGAACTTCAGGGCTCACTTGAAAATGTAGATTGACTTGATGTTCTGTTCAAATCCAAATTATAGTTTCAGCCTTCAGTAATCTTGTCAAATGTGTGTTTAAAAAAAAAAAAAAGTAAGAAATATTTAGGAGTGGTTTACCAACATGTCCTCTTTGTTATCCTTTCATGTTAAATGTTTTTCAACACGCAATTCTGTCAGTGGAGATTGGAGGATAATCGGTCAGAAAAAAAATTCAGGTTTGAAAAATGACGTCTTTTGTCTACCAGAGGCAGTGGCCAGCATTTGGAAGGGTGGTTTCTGCTCCTCTCCCCCCACCTTCTTCTGATAAGTTGTCATAAGAACAGGCTGTTCCTGTTTGAGGTAAATTTTGACCTGGCGTCTCTGTAATCAGCCATCTGTGGCAGCTTCCTTGTCTATAATGGATTGAGTTCTGTTGTCATTTCTTCATAGTTTGTCTGACATACTATTTTTTTCTTCCACAGAGGAGAAGAAAAAACTAGTTCGAGAATTTGATGAGAAACAGCGTGAAGCAAATGAAACGGTAAACATAAGTCTAGACTTCTGGCCTTTCTGACCAGTTAAAACATTGATGCCTTAAAAAGGACAGTACTTCCAAATTTTACTCTCTTTATGGTTCATATACAGGCAGGCAAATGTATTTTTTTAATGTTTGATTCATTGATCTGATAGATGTGTCTGTGTTTGTCAAGACTGTTATATATATCTGTATACATACATAGATATAGACAAATATTCTTACATACATAATTTTTCTTTTGAGTGCTCGGTTTGGGTATCGCCTTCCCTTTGTTGAACAAAGGAGAGTGATAGAGATACAAATACAATTGCTACAGGTTGTGGGGAGGGCATGTAGAGAATCTTTTTTTTTTTTTTTTCCTACTGTCTTTTTTCATGTTGGTCTTAACCCATCTGATCTTTCTGTAATAGTCTGATGATTAAATATCGGGGATCTTTAATATTTGAAGTCTCTATCGTATAGGCTTCCTGGACAGTAGGTGACGTAGGACTGTGCAAAACCCCATGTGACTTTCTTTTTAAGCAAGACCTTGTGGATTAAGCTTTCTTTTTTTCTTAATGTACTATTGCTTTATTCCTCTAAGTTCCCGTGTTTTATTGGTATGTGTCTGCGTAGGTGATGTATGAGATGTAGAGTTCGTGTTGTAAGAGAGCTTATATTGGTGGACAGCTTTAAGCATTGTGAATTTGTAACAACTGTCACCAAAAGTTGATGTGAAAATTCACACATCCACAATCCGAAGATTTACAAATCCTAACTCCAGTTGCCAGGCCCGGATGTTCAGAGTATGAATTTAGTGGCATGCCTGCCTATGAAGGTCTCTGTTGCATAGACATGATAAGAAGCTGATGCCCATCCTATAAATGCTTAAACAATATGAAAGTGAGAACTGCACGTTTTGAAGCTATAGAGTGACGTTTCAGAAAATATCAAGCGTTTAAGCTGGGCAATTATTTTTTTTTTTTCCTTGAGGCATTGTGTATCTGAAAATCCATGCAGGCTGAACAGCATTAGGCAGAATGGTGTACTTGATACTAGATGAGGGGTATAGGGTTTGGGGTTAATCCCCCCCAGTCGCATAAAAACATGTGAATCCCTTCATCTGGTTGGTGATTTTTGAGTATAACTGCTGATAAGAACAGATTTGCTGCTTTAAAAAATAAACACATTTTCTTTCATTAAAGCTGCGGGAAATGGAGGAAGAACTGAAGTATGCTCCTCTGCCTTTCCGCAACCAAATGATGAGCAAAATCCGGGCATACAGAAGAGACCTCTCCATGTTCCAGAGAGAGATGAGAAGCACAGATTTGGGATTCGGCCCTGGAAGTCAAGGCGATATAAAATACGGGATCTTCTCCACAGAAAATGAACAGAGTGTGAGAATTAGATACAAATTTTATTTAACATTGCTGTGATTGTTTAAAAAAAATATTCCAGGTGTTTACAGTGTTTCTACTTTAATCCACTTAGCTTCTGTGCTTGTATAACTCGCTGTATATCTCTCTGCATGTAACATGAATATCTCAGGGAGGAGAAAGAACATTTGGAACTCAAAGGAGAGCTTTTCTAATCTAAAACAAAGATATGAGTATAATCAAAATGGAAGTCCTTGAATACCATGCAGTTAGTAACTTACACAACATTCTGTACTGAAATGCTTTATTTAATCATTCCCCTACAGCAGTGAAAACACAAAAGTGATGCTACTGACTGAGAAGAAAGGTTAACTGATCTAGTTTTAGTCTCCAAAACTAGCAAGGTGTGTGAATCATGCACTGTATAGGTTCTTCGGTAGAATTCTCTTTTCAGCAATCTCAGGGTAAATAATTTCAAGAAAATGTAAGAAGTCATCCTTTAGCACTTCATTCACTATGGATGAGAGAGAAAGAAATACACCAATTTCTTTGTTTACCAGATATGCTTAAGATATATTTGACCTAGTGAGACTGAATCTGCTTGTTATCTTTGAAGTGCTGTCATGTGTACAGAAAGTTCATGGAGGTGGGCTTTTTGTTTGTCTGCCTTGGATAAGGGAGGTTCGAGGGAGGCTCTTTCCTTAGTATCTCCTTCAGCAGTAGCTTCGTAAATTTTGGCATTTGATTCCTTTTGATTGGTTCCTCTAAAACCTGAAAGCAGGGTGGTAGATTAGATTTTCTGAAGCTTAAGAAAATACTTTC
Organism: Gavia stellata; assembly: GCF_030936135.1. Classification (NCBI taxonomy): domain Eukaryota; kingdom Metazoa; phylum Chordata; class Aves; order Gaviiformes; family Gaviidae; genus Gavia; species Gavia stellata. The sequence continues at coordinate 38,033,966 of NC_082600.1, forward strand.
TTTTGAGCTAACTTTTGACCTCAAGGTCAGCAAACATTTCTTACCCTCTAGCTGAGGCTACTGGCATGAAAAGTAGATCTTTGTTACTTAGCAGTCCATCTGTTAGTGCTGTTTGTTCCTAATCCTTTTGACTGTGTAAACCCTTAGTGATCTCCCTGGCAACCAACTGTGAAGTCACAAATTAGACTGATTTTAGATACCAATGGAAGGAAAAGTTAGCGTCAGGAAAGCAAAGATACTATTTTCATGTAAATGTTCTTTAATGGAAAAGTAAATTGTTGCAAAGACAGTTTTTTGTAACAGTTTTAACTCCTTAGCTCTGTGTCCTTCTTTTTCAAGATTGGCCATAATCTTACAATGTGAACAAGAACTCTTTCAAAATTAATGGGGCTACATCAGTTAACACAAGAAGCATGTACAGCTAATGCAAATGGATGGCCTATGGAGTCACGTCTTAACTTTTTAGTATGTCAGAAGCCTAATACCTCTTTCTTTGTGCTTAATAGTTAAGCAAACATTATTTTTCAGACTAATCTGCAGTCACAGAGGGTGCTGCTTCTCCAGGGAACAGACAGCCTGAACCGCGCCAGTCAGAGCATTGAGCGCTCACACCGAATTGCTGCTGAAACAGATCAGATTGGCACCGATATAATTGAAGAACTTGGGGAGCAGCGGGAGCAACTGGAACGCACCAAGAGCAGAGTAAGCAGAGAAACTGTGGGCATTGTATTGAAACAACCTGATGTTGGCTTAGTGGGAACTGCATGCTGGTAATTAGTCTCAGAGGCCTCCCTAGACATGCTGTTTCTACAGACCAAATCCAGGCTGCCATGTTTCTATGCTGTGCTCATAAAAGGAAAATAATTACTGTAGAAGGGCCCAAAGCACGATGGCCAAATGTTTGCTGCTATATCTGTGCAAGATTGGATATTAGACCTATAAACCTGCTAAAAAAAAAAAATTAGCAGATTTAAAAAAAAAAAATGCTGAGGAGTTGCCTGCCACTAGATTACTAGTAAAGGTTTAGATTTAGGAGGCAGTTAGCAAGTTCTTCTGTTTGTAGGTTAGCTAAGGAGGGAGAAAGTGGTGTCAGACAAGATGCCTGTTCCTCATCCTTGGGTCAAGAAGCTCTGCTTCTACTGTGGAAGCTTTAAAAAGTAGTTCATTTGCTTTGTTTACACACATATGCAAAACTGAGAATTTGATTTTCTGAAGTAACAAACTGATGAGATTTTCTGTGTGTACAAGGGATCCTGAGTGTAACGCTTTTAGGCAAGTGGCTTGCAGGGGGACACAGAGTTTGGCAAGTAAGCACGCTCAGCCAAAACAAAAAGCATACCACTTTCCTGGGGAGTTCTCTCTACTCATGGCAACAAAGCCTGTAGCTTTTTCATTTAAGTAGTTTTTCGATTTCAGTCAGAATTTAATTTGCCCCGCTCCCAAATTTGGGTTAGAGAGCAGGAAAGGAAATGTGATCTTAAGGTTTGTAGGTATAGTTTTTTGTCTGTTCTTTTTCTAATTAAAAATATTACAGTCCTTCAAGCATGTCAAGTCTATCCACAGTTGTTCATGAAGCTGTGACTTTTATTGTGAGCCTTTTAGGCATTGTATTGCTGAATTGTATTAACCGTACATTCCAACTAGAAGCAGACTTCCTTTGTGCTTCGTCTTTCATAGCAAAGATTGGAAATCTAGTATGCATTGAATGAACTTGGTAGTTCTTTTCCCAGCTTGGTCCAGTCCATTTCAGTGCAAAGTAACGTACCTACAGGGCAACAACAGCTTTTCTAGTTGTCCATAACCTCACTGAATTACATGCTTCTTAACAGCTGACTGAGAAATACATGGCAGTTCATTTCTGAGCATTACAAAGCTGAAATGGATCATCTGTTAACAGTTCAGAGCTCATATCCAGTGGGTCACTTAGACCTGTCAGTGCAACATTGTTCTTTCTTTGCTAGAAAATGAACAGCATTTCAAACAGTTCCAGAAAGGCACTGGGGAGAACATGGCAGTATCAGTTTCTTCTGGTGTTAACAACTAGAATAATGGAATAAAATTTAATGAAAGGAGCTAATACCAACTTTCTGATATTTGTAGATTAGCTAAAGGGGCAGAAAGTGATCCTAAATTGCTTATCTTTGTATGTATCCAAGGGAAAAGTGTACATGAAAGAAGTCTTATTTCCTCCTTAAAGAGGAGACAATGCTTCCAGCTTGTATTGTGCATAGAGAACAATGTTGTCTCTCAATTTTGAGAATATATGGGTAGCCTTGGTCCCATTATTAACTAACTGGAAGGTTTCAACACCAGCTACTTCCAGGTGCATCTTTACAGAGCTGCTGTATACTTGTTCAACTGGCAAATAACTTCTGTTTCTTTTTAGTTGGTGAATACAAGCGAGAACTTGAGCAAGAGTCGCAAGATTCTACGTTCTATGTCCAGGAGGTGAGTAGCCTGACTGAGTTAGAGCAGCACTCAGGTTTCAGGCAAAAAATAAACAACAGAGGGGCAGCTGGAACTGCAGGGAGGTTTTAGGGAATGTGTAAACAGAATGTGTGCCCATGTGCAGATGCTAATTTGTGTGTTCTCCTCTCTGGTAATTACTTAATGGAGTACAGGCAGTTGAACACTACTGAATTTGTGCTGCTCATTTACGATAATAAGCGATCTTTAACCATCCTGCATGATAAATTGTGGTGAGGACATAAGCAAGTTACAGTGAATGGCTAATGGTAACTTTAGATGCAACTCCTTGTTATTCAGGTTGGAAAAAGCTGTGCTGTAAATCACTGCACCATGGAGTTAAGATGTCTGATGACACAGACAAATCTGTTTAGCCCATAGTAACACCCTAGAGTAGCTAGATTGTTGTACGAGAAATGCTGACCCTGACCATATACTATTTTGATAACTAAAGCCTTGGCTGCTTAAGTGTATTTGCAGTTTCTTAACTATATGGTTTAATTATCCTTATAAACCAGTTTGTGGAGTTTATTTCCAGAAGGTACTTCTGGACTAACCACCTTTCCTTTATACCTATTGCTAAAGGAAGTTATGATAACTGTATAATTTTCAATAGTAAAAGTACATTAGTATTTTGAGATTGTGTAGTTTTACTTCAGCTACATAGTTCCAAGTAAAAGCACCACAATGTGGGTTTTAGTACAGGAGTTCAACTGATGTGTTCCTCTTTGCTCAATCGAATGAGCAGGCACATATAGAGCAGAATGGTCTGCCTTATGCAGGGTGGGGGAAGAAGAACAGAACTGCTACAGTTGAAGTAGAAGATTTAAGCAGAATTTCAGGAAAACATGAGTAGGAAACTACTGAGTTTGTCCCTTCCTGCTTGTTAAGAGCTATTCGAATAGCACTTTGTGGTCTAGCTGAAACAGGGAGTATACTTATTGAAGGTAGGGTGGTGATCAAATTGTCTAGAATTTGCTTTCATAATCAAGAGGGGAAAAAGCTATCTTGGATTTTTATTTTTTTTTTAACTCTAGAGTAATCACTAATAAGTTGTTGCTGTCAATTATCATCATCCTGGAACTAGCCATCCTAGGAGGTGTGGTCTACTACAAGTTCTTTCGCAGCAGATGAATCCTCATAAGTGAGATGAGCTTTTCCACTGTTGAGGAAGCAGATGGGACGTCTGTTCCCTTTGACTGTCTGAGGATTGAACTGTCTTATGAGACAGCATGTTCAACTGAAACTGTACTGACACTAGAAAGACAGAGAATGGGAGTAAAAGGAAAATGCAGAGACAGACTTGAACTACTGGTAAGATTAATAAGAAGGTAATAAATATTTTATTGTCTCCATTTGTATATACTTAACTAAATGAATAAATCTTGATATGCAATAAAGTAGCCACCAATCAGTGGAAAAGCTAGTTTATTTAAAAATTGAGAAGGTAACAGTATGCACCAAGTCTTGACAATCTATCCACTCAAGTGCCTCAGCAGAGCTCTATAATGTCCAATGTACCCAACACTTAGGGTTCTTAAATCCTCACTTGCTCTTCACTGTCAGATTCATCTGGAGAACTGGGTGTTGGGAGTTCATCAAAAGCGATGTGTGCGCCTTCCCTTGTCTGCCCAAAGCACGTTGCTATCACGTCAACTGCAAGACTAGCAGTTGCATTCACTTCCTCTTGAGAAGCTCCAAGCAGTGGATTGACTTCAACCATGTCTACAGCTGAAAGCATTCCTGTGGAAATGATTTACAGCTTTGTTACTATGAAAAAGGGTAAATTCTCTAACAGGGTTTCTTTTGCAGCCTTCCATTTGTTGTAGCAAGTCTGACAGTTGAGCTCATGACCTAACCCTTAGACAAGTAAAATTTGCTCTCAAGTGAGGGATGAGGTTATCATTCTTAGATGCAAGTTTGTGTTTTTAATTTGGTTCTTTCTTACACCATCACTACCTCACTCATCCATGCTTTTAGCATTCAGGAAAAACAAGTTTCATATTCTGTATCCACTTATGAGAGGAATGTTTTTTAACCTTGTTTTCTTCCCATCCAAAAATTAGGGGATATAAAATAGTCTCACCTAGTATTTTTTGGCATCCTATTCATGATTCTATTGAATCTGTTGTCTTGTTGTTTGGGTTTTTTTTTCCTTCTTCCCATACCAACTTTTACTGCAAATAACTCATTGTTTAAACAAATTAAATAAAAACTCCATGGCACAAGGAAGAAATTCCTCATGTATTGAGTCAACTGCAGTATACCTAGTGAAAGCTCGATTTGCTAGCCTTGAATCCTAGAATGGAACTTCAAACTGTTTAAAATTGTTCGCATCTATTTTTTTTATTCCAGATGCCCATTTTTACATCTGACCTCATGTGTTTAGGAATAGGGGACAGTATTATATACAAAATGACCAAGTAATTTTTGGCATTAGTTGTTAATATGTTATGTATTTTACTTACTTTTGGTAAGTTGAAGCTGTTGATGGTTAAGCTGCTTCCAAACACCTGGTGTATTGCCCAATCATAGGACTACTTTTTCCCTTACTGAAGGTTGAATTGACTTTATAGGCACCTTAGCTTTGACTACATTGATCTTATTATCTAGTTACACAGGAAAAACGTAACCAATGAGCTCTATGTAGTTTGTCCTGTCCTTGCTTAGTCCAGTACTGCTGGTGAACTCCTACCTGTGTTGTGTATTTCCTCTGTGATGTACATGCCTTCTCTGTAAGTTAATCCACCTAGAACAGGAGTCCCAGTTGCTGGAGCCAGTGAGGGATCAAAAGCATCAATGTCAAAACTCAGGTGAATTGGCCTCTGTCTCCTGCAACAGAATAAAACAAGAAAAAGAATCTCAGAACCTTGAACTTTTTCTACATGTATTTCTTACTGCCCAGGCTGATCAGCAAAGTAGCATCATGGAGCATGATGCTAAAGGTCCCCCCTAAGTCCTATACCATGTCTTACATAGATACATTGGGAAAGCACTTTTTTTTTTTAACATCTTTTGGACTCTGAAACATCTCTTAGCTCAGAACTTTCCCCAGTACACATTGGAAAGACAGAAGGTTGTCTCTCTAGGTTCACTGAGCATCTGCTCAGGTGTGATTTGGCTGAAGATAAGTACTTTAGTTCTAACCATCTTATCTGATATTAGTCTTCTTAGTTGGAAAAAGGTGGAGAAATGTATGATATAATCCAGCCTTTTCTCCTTTTGTACAGAAAGCCAGGGTGCAAGGCTGAAACATTGATTTGCAAGGCATCTAGGATGGCGGAAGCACCAAGCTTGAGGATTTCATAGACAGCTCATCAAGATGAATGGGGCATTCTGCATTTTTCAGGTCAATAGTTGAAGGCTGCCTCCAAACTTTGCCATGTAAGCCTAGGTGATGAAAAAGTAGTAAAGGATAATCTGAAACTTAAAACGTTAGTGACTTACTTACTCCATGAAGTCTAGCAACTCATGACAGCTTAATAAATTGGACACTGCTTGTCACTCAGATGAACTATTTAAGTGGTAGACTGTGTACTTCCAACTTACTGCTAATGCTCAGTAGGGAGAAGCATCGGGATTAGCAACTTCTTTACATGGCACAGCTGCAGCTAGGAAGGGTGAGCACACCTTTAGATATAACAGCATGCAGCACAGATACATGGACCTTGTTCTGCTTACAGGACTTTGTTCTACCCTGTGGTGAGAGGTTACCCTTCTAACTCTGATCCTCTCCACGTGTGCCTAGACTAGCATGATTTGCTCCCTGATCTGGTTCAGCAAACTTGAACAAGGTTAGCAAAGACTTCAGCATTGAACTTCACTAGCTGAACTGAAAGTGGCAGTTGTCATCAGGACAGCATATGTGAACATAGTCTAAGGAGGAAGCCAATCAAATGCTTCTACCTCATGTACTAACAGCTGAATTCAAGTTACCATCAGTTGATACATACATTTTCTAAAAGTATAATGTATACTCTAGACTCCAGGTTGATTCAAACATTTTGTCAAACTGCAGCAAAATGCAGAATTCCTCAAGAAACAGAAGAAATCGTATAAAACCGGTTACATTAGTCACTACAATTGTGGCTCTACCTAGTAGCTTTTTGCAAAACACTGGTTCCAGTCCAAGATGTGGAAGTCAAGGACTAAAGTCAGTGCTAAGACGTTACAATTTACTGGACACTGTCACCGTTCTGTTAGGCCACCTTACATCAAGAGTGACCTTCACTTAAATAACTTTCCTGAAAGTAGTTATTAGTGGATGATAAGAGCAGTTTAAATCAGATAATAGTTTGTTACCTGCCCATCAGTTGTTCAAATGTTCTTTCCATAACTTTCTGAATTCCAAGGCGATCAATATCCCTCATGGAAAAATACTGGATGTCATAGTTCTTCAAAATATAGCTGTTAAAATAAATTTAAGTTTAAATCTAGCAACCCTTGTGAACAGCCTGATGTGGACAGCAGCTCATGATTTCAGCCTTTACAAAAATCCTTTAATCTAAATCAACTTACTATTCAGCAGGATCCACATCCCTCAAACCAATGTACACAATATCAGATGCTGAAAGGCAGGGCTTTAGCCAGGAAAAGCCAGGAAGTTGTGGTACCTGCAAGCAAAGGTTTGTTATTAGGTTAGTTTAATGACATATATAACAAAACTATTTAACGCTTCCCTCAAAACTTTGTATTTAGTTATAACATCCTTTCTCTGTCTAAACAGAGAAACTTCTTCACTTGAGAATTTGGCTTCCCAATTTAATTCGTCCTTGCTTTTGTTGTACCATTTTACCTGAGTTGAAGGTTTTTAACTCTTTGACGTTTTCCAGTTTGAAGAGGAGGAATAAAAAGCCCAAATCCACAAGCAATAGGTAATTAGCATCAGTGAATGTAAGGGGAAATTATAAGAAACTAGATACCCAGATGGGGATCACTTAGACAGTGCATTTAATAGTAATGCTATGTAACTTAGCCAGTACTTCATATTTAAGTGGAAGAATAAAAACCAAGGCACCTTTATCTTTTAAGGAGAATCACCAAAAAGTCATGCAAACTTTGTTGCAAAAACAACATTAAAGATGGACAAATTCAAAGTGGGAACTAAAAAAAAAAAAAACCAAACCACCAAAAAACACCATGACAAAAAGTTGGGCCTCGAAATTGGGCTACATCATACTGGTTTTTAACGTAGAACTGAAGAGAGCAGGTCTAAGACAGCACATGAACGATGACAAGGTCATCATTTTTCAGTTTTGGCAATTAAGTAGTCATGGTATGCAATTATAAAAATCCTTCAGGTAGTAATAGCTACTAGTTTTAGGAGTGCTTTAAATTAATTCAATTTTCTTTTCCTCTCCCAGCTCTGAAAATGGCTACAGCCAACACAGCTGTCAAGCAGCAAGAAGGCTTTGTTTCCCTCTTACACTTCTCAATTACAAATTATAGTCTATTTACAACATTTGGATTTGTTTTTAAAGGCTAACACACACCCATAGCTATATTTAATTATGTCGGATTAAATAAGCACATAGAATAAAAGTATTTGTTACTCTGGGGCAGTGACCTGAAACTTTTCTGCAGTTCTGAATATAGAAGAGCGATAAACGAATTGGAGACCACTAGGAAAAATAATTCAGGTCTCAGAAATGAAGCTGTACCTGCAAAACCCATCACCATACCATAAGCTGAGCATAGTATTGATAATATTGTCAGATAATCTCTGGTATCAATGATTTAGTAGATTTAATACTGCCTTTTTAATTACACCTCTTCCTCTTTAAATAAAGAAAATGGAATGCCTTAGCTTCCTTTGGTAGGCCCTGGTTTTACTTTGTTGCAATAGAAAAGGAGTTGCTGATGAGTAAAGCCAAACTGGCATCAGAAATGTACAGGTATTTTCATGGTAAATTATTAATAGCAGTTTATGAGTTTAGTTTGAATGGTTCCAGGAGCCCTGACACTAATGCTTGGTTTGAGGAATGCCAGTCAGAGGACTATGTTTATAAATATTTTCCCTTAAAACAACAAAACTAATTTTAAAAGCTTTTTAAAAAAATCCTAAAGCACCACCTTGCTGTGAGGAGTACCACACAGTGCTCTTGTGAAGCTACCTGGACAAACAAGTAGCAGCTGACAGCCTGTGAGTGGACTGCGCAAGCAACACCAGGGTTTGTTCTACAGCGACCTGGCCAAATACTTTATTTCATCACTTTTATACTTCATGTTGTCTGCTACATGGGGACATAAATTCAGGAGACTATTGACCAAGCTCATTAGCCCTGGATACATAAGGGATTCCGAAAAACAGGTGAGAGAACACCTAAACTGAGGGAGTTGAAACAGCCCTGGGGAGTTCTTGGCAGTTGTGCTAATTTAAGCAGTTGCTGCCACATCAGTCCCCCGTTACGTTGTGCCAGGACAGCTGTTTGTAGGGTCATACAGTGAACAAGGGCTAGGACTTGATGTGGCTCAAAAACTAACCAAGCAAAGAGACAGTGCTCCTGGCTCAGTTCTCATGCAATTCCAGAGAAGGTTACAGCAGCTAAACTGAGTTGCTGGCATGGGGTCAAGAACAGTCTAAACAGATTGTTGCCACCAAGAGAGACCACATTACACTACTCCCTCGGTCTCATGTCCTCTTGATAGGGAATGAAGAACAAGGAGCCTGGAGATGCTGGAAGAGCAGTACCAGTTAGTAGAGATGGGCAATGAATCAGGAAGATAAAATGTAATCACGCAGGCTATTTTGCTTTCTTTTTATATCCTCAAAGGAGCTGTTGTTCCTCTGTGGTTCTACAAAACAATCTAGACAGGGAGCCAAGTGCTAACTAGCCTTCCCGAGATGATTATCATCAGGTTGATGACCAAATCTTGTGACCCAGAGAGACAGTTTGGTGGAATTATGGGAGTCCACTCAGAGAAGCATACACACATGTGTTGCTCAAAAACCCCTTCACAGCATGAGTGAAAGCAAGGAAGGAGATACAGGGCTCACCACAAAATCTCTTGTCCTCTCACACTGCTCTGCTATGTACTCTTAGACAAGATAGAAACCTCCCTGAGAGGCAAAGTGCAACTGGTTAGTTTGTCTATCGCTTTGAGAAAGAAGTTACGCTTAGCAGAGTGTAGGACTAGAGTAGCCTTCTTGCTGGTGGCAGACAGTTTTAGGATTCAAAAAGAATCCTTGCAAAGCAGTCAGGAAAGAAGGACAGTACATTTTTTGTCCCGTTACCAACACAACTGCTCTACTGGATGAGAGGGAGTGAGGGAGCCATATGCATCTGTTCACACATAAAGGTTCCTTCCAGTGAGTCAGATATGTAGCCAGACAAGCTATTGTCAAAGACACATTCTACTACTGCTAAACAGCTGTTTAAAAATTCACACTTGTAGCAGCCTTCTTGTACCAGCAGGACAGATGTTTTTTCTTCCCGCTAAACAGGCATACAATACGGTAAGAAAAACCCTCTAAATAAGTACACGCCTATTTATGTAGCTGCAAATACAGGATGAGGGGCTTGTGTCAGATGTTTCTGCATAGGCTCCCTGACAGCTAGAATTTAGGTGGGCTTGTGATGAGATCTCATAACCAACACCATACCTGACGAGCTCACCTCTAAGTGTAGCTTCATCTTACACTTTCTTCACTACTGCTGCTGGCAAGAGGCCTGCTCCGCCACTGACCCCAGAAAGCTCACAGTATTCTTTTAGTAGCTCTAAAAAAACAACAAAAACCTAGCGATTTTCTGTGCTGCTCAAGAACTGGAACCCAGCAGACCAGAAATCAATAATGTAGACACAGGAAGACGATTAAATACTTTTGTCTTACTGACAAAAGAGGAAAGCAGCATATCTTACTCTATCAATGAACTTGGTTGTGTTCTGTTCTCACCAAGACGTAAACTGTTCACCTTAGGTGAGTTCCAAAATTCACAAAATTTTCTCTTGCTCTTCCTATCTCTCCTGCAGAATTGGGTGCAGTTGCCAAAAAGAAAAAAAAAAAAAAATCACCCCCTTTAGCTTATGGGCAAGAAACTAGAAATACAGTAACCTTTTATATTAACCTTCTCATGTCCTGGGTGTAGTTCAAGAAGCCCCATTAATTTTGCATTATTTTGGGAATTCTAGGATGTTTGTAGAGACCATACAAGAATTATTAGAAAAAGTATGTAAAAGCACCACGTGACTCTATTGACTTGTGGACGGAATTCATTCAAAAGAATTTGCAGGAGAAAAGCAGAAGATCTTTACCAGATGATAGCAATCTTGCTATGCCGAAAAGGTGCTAATGCGTTAGCCATGAAGATGTTAAACATGCTTGATCTTACTTGGAGGAGGCATACCTCCATCAACACAGCACCCGCAAAATTTATCAGAGAGAAAAAAGAAATTTAAGAGAAATGACTAGGATTGCAAAGTGCCAGAGTCAGGTTTTCTGCAGCTCCAGCATCCATTTGCAACCTGCGGTTGCTGATCCTGCTTCAGCAGAAGCAGATTGTCATACGTAAGTTCCTACTGCAAAGGCCCCAGCTATTAACAATGCACAGGCTGCCACTGCAGTGTCTCCAGTAGATGCTACAGGTACCTGTAGAGGGACATAGATACAGTCCGCAGCTAAGCCAAAAAGGATACGTAGGCCTTAGGTCTACCTACTGTTTAGCATCTTGACAGCAGCAAAAACTGGCCACACACATTCCATGTGCCCCAGTAAACAGCTCTGATAATTTGACCTCTTTCCAAGACAAGAGACTATCTCTTTAAAAGCACCCTGTAAGCAGGTACAGCTGTTCCGATTAGTGATATTTGCCAGTGGAGCCAACGCCAGAGCAGCCAGTTAGAAGATGCAGGAACAGCCCCTGTCAGGCCCCAAGGTTGTCAAAACATGGAAGAACCAAACTAAGCAGAAGCAGCCTGCAAGGTATGCAGGAACTAGCTGTTACTGGAGGTGAGCTCAGCACAGCTCTCACAGGCTTGGCTGGGGGGAGGTTCCCTCTTTTGCTCAGTTGATAGAATTGCTGCCATTGCAACAGCCTCAGCACCAACACCACTCGTTAAGCGGGAACGGCACCATGGTCAGCTGCTACATACAGCTTGTGTGAACTCTTGCTTACTGTACAAAGGGTGCTAACACAAAGAAAAGCTTTTTCTCATTCTTGTTTCTAAATGTGTGTGTATGTCTGTCTATATTTACACGTGTGTATTTGTGCATAGGTGCGTGTGTATATATATGTACCTGTGTAGACACACAAATAATACATATTTTTGCTTGCACTCAGATAAAAAAAGGTGTGCATTTGCAGCAAATAAGAAAGCACCTCACACCAGAAAAAGTAAAATGCTGAGGATTTCAATGTAGGCTAACTGTACAAGCAAGATACTTACTTTATCTTGGAGCTCTCTCAAGAGAAATGAGAGTGGTTGTCCATGGAGGTTTCCAGACTGAGTTGTAAGAGGGGTGTTGATATCAGCATGCGCATCCACCCAGATCACACCAAGGTGTGGGCACTGCCGTGCATGGCCACTGACAGAACCAAGTGCCAAGCTGGAATACAGTAGCAAAGTCTTTAGTCACCATTTCTCCTTCAGAACAACTACAAGGACAATGGGAAGTGTCTGCAACTTTGGTCAGCAATGTTGTCATGTTTCAACGCATCAGACATCTGTGACAATAAAGGGTGCATCCGATACAAACTGCACGGCATGCCACTATCATTATTCCAGGAGACTAAGTAACTCTACAGGACTATACTGGTACTGACAGATGAGAAAGAGCTCTTTTCTCTCTCCACTGTCACTCTTCCCACACTCTAATCTTCACCTGTTTTGCTCCATATGATCTCTTAGAAAAATCTAGTGTGCTCACTCATCAATTCTGCTATTCACCCATTTTTTTTTTATTCCAATCGTGACACCTTCCTCCCCCAATTCATTCTTACATGCCCTACCTTCTTCAACCAATTCTCAAACCAAAGGTTATTGAAAAAGAGGAGAAACAGAGATTCACATGTTATAAGATCTATTACAAAGTGGTCTGTGTGCAGGCATTACAAACCCATCTTAAGAGTTGACATCCTGAGAGTTGAGGGGCAAAAGAGACACATCGCTAAACGTTCAGCAATAAAGAAACCGCAACAGTTCCTAAAGGGACCTGATCACACAAACTTTCCCAAAATGAAAACCTCACTTGTATGTCTGCAGATCACAGAACAGTCTGGAACTAAGCAGTACTGTCTTAGAAGGTCAGATTTTTGTAGTTGTCTTCTGTGTTCCACCCTAAAAGCCCCAGCAAGAAAATCAAAATGCTGCTACCCTGTATTATTGCCAGGAAATGACCCCAAGTTGTTGCCACCATCCCCTTATTTTTTAATTAAATTCTTATACTCCAAGTGTGAACCACCACTAATTGCTTCTAGTTCAGCTCACCTGTGATCACCTCCTATAGTCACACAGCTGTGTCCAGCGGCTACTGCTCTGCTTACAGCATCTGCCAATACCTGGCTGGCTAAACCCACTGACCGGGGATATAAAATCAGGTTGTTGTACAGTTCATCATTGGGAACTTGAGTGAAATTCAAATCTCCAAAGTCATACACCTGGCATCCTGGAAACACAGCAGTAAAAGGAGAAAGTGAGTTAAGTAAGTGCCCAGAGAAACGTTCAAAATACAGTCCTCTCAGAAAAATCAGTTGGGCAAGTATGAAAGGAGCAACGGGATGGGAATGGATTAATTTGATTATTTGCATGCCCTTGCAAATAACTGTGTCACAACTTTCCAGATTAGAGAGCTTAAGATAGTATTGTCGCTTTAATTCAGCGATGAGATAGGACAATCATAGAAAGTCACCTAGAAAAACAGTTTGGGTTTTTTTTAATTATTTCTTGGCAATTTTAACATAAAGTACAGTTTGTATTGCTGTCTTCCTTCCCAGTTAGACAGGTTGTATACAGCCTTAAGTGAGCTCAGTTGCTCAAAGACGCCTAGGACTACACATTTCACTAACTATACCTAACAGTTATTTTCCATTTTCAAACCCCACAAGAACCCAGGCACAAAAGTGCCAAGCTACCAATAAAGGAAATTGTCTTACAGTACTTCCAGGCAACTCCATGGAGGATGCACTAGTGCTTTGTCCATGGAACCTGTCAATTTTCTCAATGTAAGATGTTCTAGAAGGCATTTTAATTCTGGGGCTTTGACCCCAAACCTCTTTGAGATCCTATCATTGCCAGTTACAACTTAACTGGCTGTTGAAGCCTGACAACATTCTGGGTCTAAGACTCAGCCTTTCCTAAAATGTATTTCTGTCTACTTATCCTGAAAAGGAGCCACTTCACAGATTAGGAAACAAGGGAACATTTTTGAGTGTCTTTTCCCCTCCTCCACCCAACTGGGAACACATTTATTAATTAATTGGCTGCATTTAAAGTTTAATTCTCTTTCATACACATTATACAGTTTATCCTTTGAAGCTCTGCTGTCAGATACCATGTGCTTTCTTAACAGTCATTTAGATACCAAGACTTCTAACAGTATTTCACAGGCCAGAGCCTCTCAGTTTAGATAGGCCCGTCACTGCACGCACTGACTAGGACTGTAAAGGCCCCAGGGTGTTTACAGCTACACCAATAGCAGCTTAGTAAGTAAAGACCACCCTGAATACCAGTCATGCCTGTCCCATTTGTTTCTCAGAATCACTAGTCTGTTTGCAGTTCAAAGCATCCAGGCTAGAGCTTGACATTCTGCCTTTAGCGCCCTATGCCTAACTGGGCACTTTGAAAAATGAAGGCAAGCAAATCAACATAAAGAAACAGCCCACTTAGGGCTCTGGGCTTCCTGCTTAATCTCCATTAAGCCATTAGTCTAATGTCTAGGAAACAGGCTCTGTGAATTTGCTTGGTGGAAATAATGTAAAAGTAGCATTCAGAAAAAGATGACTTTATTATAATTTCAAAAGGAGCTTGTGAGAATTAGGTGGCTGGGAAATAGGCAGGCATCCTTTTTATAGCAGGGACATAGATGGACATATGTCAGGGTATTTGCTAGGAGAGAACCTGTCAGCTGAGCACAGCTACATGACAAAGGATTAAATAAATGTAGTCTCAGCAACTCTGAGAAAACACATTATCTGCAGAGACTTAAAGCAGTAAGCTGGACCATGACATACCACTCCCTGGTTTTCAAAAGGCAACACAGGCATACAACAGCATTTTCTCCTCCCTTAGGCAATACCTAATTAGCCAGCAGGACTAAGACTGCAGAATTTTGAGCCTGAATTTTGTTTAGATTTGAATGGGCTATCTGATCACCCATGTGACTACTACATTTTTTTACCCTCTGTTTCATTCTGCTGCTGTGCAGAATCAGAAAAGAGTTGTGAGTTCTGAGAGATGTTCAATGAATGTCAAAAATCTATTTTTTACTTGTGTCTTTCTGCAAGGCTACTTCTCATGCATAGGCACACTGCTACACATTTCGAAGTTTGATGAGAAAGTATGTGAGTATGCCTGTGAGACAAGTTTTGGAAGCAAGACTTCGAGACATTGCATCATTCAATAGGTATCAAGGGCTTTTTGAGACACTGTACAAGCTAATAATACCTTTGATCTTTGACATCTGTGGGAAGTAAATCTGCAGTTGGGAGCTGTGTGCAGTGTCCTGCACACTGCAGGACAGCACATTACACAATGTAATGGAAGAAAGGACTGCCACTTACATTTTGTTCTCTCTTACAGGACATACAAGCACATCACAGTATTTTTACCCGTTAAAGGATGATAAAGAATGAAAGGAAATTATATCATGAAACTCCACCTTGAAATCAGTGTAAAACAAAGAACAAACCATGCCATCTTTCATAGCACTTTAAGGAATCGGTTAAGATTCTTCAGGTTATGCTCAAAGCAGGCCAAACATGGCAGATTCTAGCAAGTTTGTTTGGAGAAGTAGCACTTCTGTTCAAGAATTAATTTCTTTATCCTGCCCTCCTCCCAATCCCCATTTGTAAGGCAAAAAGACTTTGTTCAGCTTCTGAATAAAAAAGCCATTCATTTCTTGCGATCACATCAGGTTCATGTAGCTTACAAGGTGGGTATGGTAGAGATGGATGGACAGACACACACTTTTGGCGTCCAGAATTCTGGGATCTTGTCCACCTTTTGGACAAATGGTACTCTCATATCTCCTGCACTAAGATGCCCCTCTACAGTTATTTTTATAAAAAAGCCTAATGTCTCTTAAAGACAATAGATGCCTTCAGTTTTTGTTACCATCTTCAAAAGTTTATTGTTGTTCAGATAGAGTTCATAAACCTTGTAACAGCTTCTTTTCTCAGCTTTGTGCTTCCCTCCTTTTTTTAGGCCCACTGTTTTTATGTGCTTGCAGAGGATAGCTCAAGTTTCCCAGGGTGATATGAATGTTTTCAGCCAACTATCAAATAGCCATCTGATTAAGATACAGTTAATCTCAGAAGTATGCACAATCCAATCCTCAAATATTAATAGTATCTTTTCTTCCTACAATTTTTTTTAATTGTGCCTAGATTAAATGACCTTAGGGCAAAAGGAAAGCTTAGTGAATAGATAGTACACACACAAAAAAAAAAAAGATTCACAATACATAGATAAACCATGTATCCTGAAGTGATTAGAAGTGTGTATATGCACATATTTATTAGGATTGACCAGAAACTAAAGAGATGAACTCAACATGTACATTTGTCTTAATGCTTACTGAACAGCAAAAGAATTTGTCAAATTATTAAAGTAATTATTGATGTATTTTCTTAGCCTCTATTTAGAGCATCTCAGATAGAAGTCCTAAATTGTTTTCCATTTCATCTGCCTGCTTGCACATAGTTTTGCTTTAAAGAAATTAAAAAACCTTAATCTTTCTCAACTACATTATGTCATCCAACATAAAAATTGCTAAATGGATAGACATGCTGTAGTGCAGTCCAATCTGGTGGATCTTGCTGTTAGTGAAAGATTTATATAATCCACTCACCAAACAATATGCACTTATTTCTTTGGTAGTTGGGGCACTCTCTATTTTAAGCTACTAATAGCTATAAACAAACAGCTTTTTAAACCAGCAAGAAAGTTAGCATAAAGAATATATATGGGCCTTTTAAAAAGCAGTAGATCCAAGTTCTGAAAACTGGAAAAAGACGTGGGCATGTAAGAAAGCCAACTTCCTTACATTTCATTAGAAAGCACAGCATCCACACCATTTTTCAGTGCAGCAGATGAGGTCTAGCCAGGACTAAAGTTCTTTTTAAATGAAACAGTACCCTATAGTACTTGCAAACTAAACACCACAAACATTTTGCTAGTAGCTAAATAATATGAAATTAAATATGATCAAAAGAAGCCTTTTGTTCCACTTTCAAGCTTTAACAGAATTTACATTAAAATGAAAAATACATTGTTTTATTCGTTAGCCAATTATCAATAGCACAGAAAATTTGTAACAACCAAGTCCATGCAAGTCAGCTCCATCAGCACTCTGGCTCAAGAGGAGATACTTTTTGAAGTGAGGAAAACAAACAAAAAAAAAACAGGCTTGATTCATCTTTTTCTGTTACAGGAGCTTGAAAGAGGTATCAGGGAGATGGATGTGTCAATCTGAATATGAACACAGTATAATTATGTAAATAAGATGCATATATGCACAACAGTCCTCCTGTTAGTATGAATGATTAGTGTATAAAGGCAGCACACGTATCTCTTCTACAGCTCAAGAGTGCAATCCTCAGTGGTTCAGTGCCCTCCTCTGACAGAGTTTCATCAACAGGGCTGCTTGGAGGCACATTTCAGCCAAAAATGAGTAAGTTAGCTTGAAATAGTTTGTACAGTAGATCTTCCCTAGGTCAGCTTCTTTTGACCAGAACAGGTTAGGGGAAGGTCACATAGGCATTCAAACAGCAGACCAGGGGATGAAGGGCAGTCATTTCTTCAGCCTGCACAGCCAGAACCAGAACTTTACCCATATCTGGTAAAGGAAATCAGTATTTTTCGTAATTAGGAGCCAAACTTGTACTTAGGTAGAAATACAAATTAAGAACACATTTAAGAAAATAAAGTTTCCTGCATGCCTTTTCAAATAAAATATCAATGTAGCACTCAGGCTCAACCCAATGATGCTTATAACTGGGACATAAGATGCCGTTTAGGCACGCTACGTGACAATGGTGATGTTCACCTCCTATCGTCTTAAAATACAGTCCATTTATTCTGTACCCATAGTAGGCAGCAGTTACTATAGCAAGTAATTTCCCTGCACAGATTTAGAGAAAATTTTCTTTTGTAAAAGCAGGTGGCTCAAGTCTGGGAGCATTTAACCAGAAAACATCTGGGCAGTAGCAGGGAAAACTTCCCCATCCTACTCTACTAGGATGCTGCACCAGAGCCAGAAGCAGCAATCTGATGGGAGATTCAGCTTTCAAAATTCAGGCTGCCTGCTAACATTACCCAATGGCATGCCACTGTAACACAGTTATAACAACTCTCCTAGGCAGCAAACAGGAATTGGAACAAAAGCATGTGGAACATGAGATAGAAATGATCTCCTGACACTGCCTGTTTACACTGGGTATTTGTGAACTAAAGGTAAAAAAAAATCCTAAATTAATGGGATAATTAAATATTTCCTCTTCCAGGTTTCTAAACCCTGCTGAACTACTTTCAAAGGAATCTGGAAATCCCACTGTTATTTCGTCATACTGTGTGTTACGTAAAACCGCTCACATGAAAGCATCACTCCTGCAAACTGTTTGCTCAGATTACAGCCCGTTTAGTGAATCACCACAGACACAGAAAGGCTTTTCAGGAAGCAATGAGTATTATGAACAATGTTTATGGACAAACTTCACATTTTCCTTCCTGTGAACAAAATAAAGGGCTACAAGCTGTTACCATCCTTCTTTTCAGTATAAGCTCATTGGCTTATGGTACGGACTTTGCAATCCTTTCTCAGAGACACCGTCAAAATGTTGCACAACAGCAAACAAATGACTCAATTCACTACGATCAGTGAGTTCCAAAGCCTATTGTAAGACAGTTTTAACTCTCCAGACTTATCCAGAGTGTGAGTGTATAAAAACAACTATATAAACGAAGGGCATACTTTTGTTTTACATGAGTATGAAATTAGGCTAGCAAGGTTCCCACTACAAGAGACTGGGACTTCAGCAGCCTAGTTTGATCATAACCTTCTTGCTTTGAAGTTCTTACACAGTGTCTGATTCTCTTTGAATGGAATATATTACCTGCTGGAAAAAAATCTCCTATTAGATACAGATATCTGATGGCTCAATAGGTTTCTGCGAGCTCTAAAATTTCACTTCTTAAGAGGGAAGTTCATGTCTCAGTTATTTCCACCCTGCCTTTTGGCATTCTGAAAGGTCTGGTTTAAGACAAAGTTTCTGTATCTGTACCTATTTAAAAAGGCTTCAGCTCATGCAACAGCAACAAGCAAATCCAATTCCAATTGCTACCCCAAGTCTGTAGTCTCAAGGTGTCCCTTGCATGAAATGAGACAAGAAATCCTTTTTCTGACACCAAATCGAGCAGCCACCTCATTCCCTTTGATAACAGTTCATAACTTTAATCTCTTATGAAATCCAGTGCGCTTGACCTGAAGAGGTCTCTCAAAACGTCAGTATCAGGTGTTGGGAAACATTTGCACTGTGGCTTGCATCAGAGATGAGACAAGGGTGCAGCTATTGCGGTCTGCCACTCTGCTGACAAACTCTGCACAAGTTCTAATTCCCTTCAAATAAACTTAACCCAGAAACAGTTCCTGATAGCAGAAACACAAGTAGGCACTTACAGCCATAGGAAGTCAAAATACCAAAACAGCTCTCCTCAACAACGAGCACCTTATGCTTTAGATTGTTACAGAACTAAGTAGTTACTGTATTAGTTAACCCAGACAGGTAACACCTGAGAGGAAGGGAGAGCAGAATATATCAGAGATTACTGAAGTCCTCTCCCCCTCCCTCTTTAGCAGCTGCAAGAAATAACATCAGACCAGCTCACTTCTTCATATTCAAATGAAAGATCTGATTTTTTTGTATTTGACTTCAGTGGCTCATTCCCTGCTTTTCACCTGTTGGTTTTACAAGGGCAATTTCCACCTTCCATCCAAAAATAATTCTCTGCACCATATTCACATAAGCATAGGTATCTTTGTCTTTTGAGTCCACAATGAGAGACAGAAATAAAGTTTCAAATGAGAAAGTAATAACAGATTCTGTGCACCATAAAGCAGATCAAAACCCAACTCATTACCTAAATTTTCCCTCTGACATCGCCCTTTGTGCCCCTCCCCAGTAACTCCTCTCCTTCAACACCATTCATGGTAAAAAAATAAAACAGCATGTGATCTGAACTTACTCCAATCCAGAGATAATTTTATGGGTGCAGAAATTCAGCTAAGTCTGTATTAAAACTAATTTTATAATATAAAAATATCAAGGATGAAGGGCATTGCCGTAAAACCAAAGAAATACAAAACCCCAAAGAGCTCTGTTCTTTGGTCCTTGAATCTCATCTCCCTTTATTGAAAGATTAGGAAGAAATAATCAGTTCAGATTTCCTAATCTGCATCAGCATAGCTTAGTTTTTTAGATGTATTTAAACTAAACTGATACGAGGAACAATTACGATTAAAGCACCTAGCGAAGTCCACCCCAAATTAACAAAGTTTCTTTTAAATCCAACTTCATGGATAATGCGCAACCTGGAATACGCACCAGCCAAATGAGAAAGGAAAAAAACAAACATCAAACCAATGGCTAACACAAAGCTTTTTATTCTGAAGCAAAAACAAGCAGATGGTGTCTTCCATCAGCCTGGGGACAGGAAGAGAATCAGAACTGACCTACGGCAAGGGATGCTCTGACTCCATGTACTTTCACTGTTGGCATTTTTCTAGTAACTTCTAAGGCTAGTTGTTATCGTGCAAATATCAAAGGGTACAACATTCAAAAGGATAAACCATAGCTGCTGTCAGAGCACATTCCCACACTTGTAGGATCTTAGCTTCCCATGCTCAAGGCGAGCTAGCCAATGAGGTCTGTTGTGAAGAAGCAACCTAGAAACAGCCTCAGGGGAGGCCTCCCCAAAACAGCTCTCCTCCACAGCCTCAGCAGGGCTCCTTCTGCCTGCCTGGTTATCAGAGTCAGCTCCTGGCTGCCTTCCCTCACAGAGTGGAGCAGCACCTGCCCTTGATGCATTCTGACAACAGGCGTCATTTCAAAGACTCACTGCAAATGCCAGTTACGACCAGTCCATTTGACTGTGCTTTGATTTTTGTCAAACCACTGATCTTTGAAGCTAACCAATCATGGCTAATTGACATTTGAGAGGTAAACAAGAGTAACAGAGTCTCTTGGATCTCGATCTATCTCTGTATAAATAAAATGAGGACATTTATTCTAGTTGCAGAAATAAGCTGCAGTACTACATAAGCATGTTTTACTGATATTAAACAGAGGTGTTTGTGCATGCTTGTGTCTAAGGGAAAGAAAGGAAAAAGAAGAGGACTGACATTTACCTGTTCTGTTTCAGGGAAAAAAGGTGGTGAGGGTGTACCTGGGTAAAAAAAGGGCATTCCCATTTCTGCTTTGTAGGGCAGAAGACTTAGCTGTTAGACTAACATCTTTATGCTATATCCTAACAGATTTTTTTCCTGAGAATGTTCCTAGCGAATTAATAGACTTAGCTTTGACAGTACTGACAGCAGATGTGATCAGAAAGAACCCATGAACGGTAGCATTTCCCATCTCAACAATGCAGATATTTAACTAAACAATGTGCTGCTTAAAATACCATCAGTTATTGAAAATTTTGTCTGTCTCCCATTTCAAATTCATCAACAGCAGAAAATGTGATGAAAGAGGCTAAAAAAGACAGATCTTGATGTTATCTACACAATAAATTTAGACTTCATTGGAATTCTACAGATTAGAGATATTTGACCGGCTCTACTAAAGTAGAAAGTCTTAAAGAGTTTAAAATACTGAGCTTTGAAGAGAAACAATTGAGGTAAGAGCTAGTGCAAAGCTGAACTAGATTCTAACCCAAGAACACAGAATTCCTGAAAGATCTTGTTTCTAACACAAACGGACCTTTGTCAAACTACAGTCTGTATGTCCAATCTTAACTCAAATATAGGGCAACCAGAATGATACATTTTATCAAACTCTTCAGGGATATAGGCAACTCTTTAAACACATATTTACTGGATGGGCTGATGAAAATGATTTTCCCAACACTGCAGCTGTAACTCTTGCCAGTCCACATCTACTGAACCCTAGCAGCAGTACTTCAGTATGCATACCTTGGTGCATAATTGAAAGACTATTTATCTTCCTCTGAAACTCTTCACCCAACAAGATTTAGAGTGGAAAAAGAGGAGATAAATGTAGAAGAAGCTGTTTCATGATTTATTGTTAAGACTGAAATTAACCATGCGAGCAGTGTTGGTGAGACAGCAAAGTTGAACTGCTATTTTTGGCAGCAGGTGTCAGTAGGAGTCCAACAGTTTTAGGCAAAGCAGGAGCGCATCTCCAGTCACATGGGGATTAGCAGCTCCATTCCTCTTTTAAAGGAGGTTACTCCTTTCTAAGTCACTACACTGACCTCCTGAATCCTATTACTGAAGAGCTTTGTTCCGGTCAAACAAAAGACTAGTAATATGATGGTCACTCTCTTTGACAAGTCTAGCTCTACTTCTGTCTGTAGGCCACATGTCTCTGCAGTCCACTAACTTGTCAAACCAGCAACTCAGATCCAAACTTTGTTAATCCATTCTAGAGTAATCCAAAGCCAAGTTTGAATAAACTCAGCAACCCAGCCACATCCAGCTTTAAATAAGGAAAAGGAGAAGGGAAAAAAAAAAAAACAAAAAAAGGAAATCAACAACAGTCAACATAGAAGAATGAATACTTGTGAAGAAGAATGAATACTTGTGAAGAAATTTTATACTGAAGTTGTTCCCATGTTAGCTACAGCAGAGGTGCTCTAAGTCACCTCAAAGGCTACAGTAATTAACGCAACAGCTACCTATTACTTGTAAAGAAATCTGAGAATGGTCGTTCTCTCCTTCAAGTAAGAGGACTAGGCAACACTCTGGATTTAAGTTTGATCAGATTCTCTGCTTAACCTGCAGCAAACAGGAGAGGTCCAAGAAATTCTCACTTTAAAGAACTTTGTATTTTGCACCTTCTATAGCTTGGGTCAAGTGTATCTGTCACCTATCTTCCCCACTCCTTCCCACTGAAAGTCCTCCACATATTGCACCCATTTCTCTTTACTGCCAGAACAACATACAGCCCTGCAAGCTTTGTACCCTCACCTCCCCCATGCCAGGGAGTTATGGGTTTCTATTTTCATATAGGACTTTTATTTCTTTGGCAAGATGGAAGAGTTCTTTAAGGTGTTAATATTTTCGTTCCCCTTAGGGGAAGAAGCAAAGCCAAAAGACAGACATCACCAAGGTGAATAAAAAGCCCCACAGGCTTAGTCGGTTATATTTTAAATTATCCCTGCTACAAACTTGAACACCCACTGTTTTTGGCTTGGGAGCTGGGCTCCTGCTACATTAACTCTCCTCCTGAGTACACCTTGAGCTACTACCAACACCTAACAGTGTTCTCTGTTTCTAATAAGGGGATAAAAGTCAAGTTAGTGGCTCAGATTCATCTCTGACAGGCTGGTACAGACTAGCGATACCATCTGCCTCTGAGCTCTCTCCTCATATTTCAGCCTAAGCATAAACAAGCTGTTCATAGGCAGTCATCATTTTAGGCAGCCAAGAATTCATCATAACATGTAGGTATAGCCACAATCTCTTTCAAGGGAGGGATACCCCCTAAAAAAAAAAAATAGAAAATGGAGTAGCAGCTCAGGACACTGCAATAGGACTATGGAAGAACAGAAATTAGGATAGGGTGAAAGGAACAATAAAATTCCCTCTCAGAGATACCAGCCAGTGAAAGCAACATGCAGAACAGTGCAAAAAGGAGGAAACAAAGGTCTAGTGTTCTCACTCTCTCTGATGTGGCTTGAGCATTATCAACGGAAGTCATTAAATCAGGCATAAAAACATATGAAAAGCCATGTGGTTGTTTGCTATTCAAAGTAACAATGTATATACACATAGACTAAAACAGACAAACGTAGTGCATGCATCTTACTACCTGAACACTACATTTTAGAGAAGAGTTCAGAGCATCTTCATTTTATGCAGGTCAATTTGAATTTGAATATATGAATGAAAAATTAATAAATCAAACTTTACAATTTCAGGCAAACAGAACACTGATCACAAGAAAACTCTTCCACTTGAAAGAAGTGAGGACAATTTTATTTGAGAGTTACTGTTAATACAGAGTTTTCATTATAGGAACACTGCCTCTTTCTCCCATCTATACTTCCTTAGACTGCCCAGAATTCACCCTCACTCTTCTACTGCGAAGCATCATTCCACAGCTGGCCTGGTTCCAAGCTTGTAATGACAAGGAAAATCATGTTTATAGCACTCCCTCACATGCCAGTGGGGAATGGGGGCATAGAACAACAACAAACACTTCGCCCTACACACAGAGCCTGTGGACACAAATGCTTCAGAAGTAGCCAATACATCTGGGAGAACAGAAGCCCTATATCTTAGATAAATGTTACTTCTTTTTAAAGGAGAAACCTGGTCTGCTGCAGTATTTTTTTTACCTGCTCCTGGAAAACAAGCAACAAGGTCCCATGAAAACTATTCATTCTTTTAACATAACAGATAAATAGAATATCCAAGTTAATAATGATAATAATACGGTTTGTTCCTCTACTGCCTTCTTCAATGTATGAGAAAAAAATTCATACTGTTAGAAAGCAGCTAAAGTTTTACTGCCAGTTCAGCATACCACAGGAGTCTAAGCAATGGTACTATTATCACATTACAGGCAAAGCTATCCTGCCAGCTTAGGGAAGAAAAACAAGACAGCCCATACACAAGAACAATTATTTGTTAAACTTCCATAAACAGCATATGTGCACAATACAAAAGGCTACATGGTAGTTTCCTCTTCAATCTACCACCCTACCCTCAAACAGATTGTCTTTGCAAGGCAAACAACTCCTCTGTGTATGCTGGTGACTGTCACTGTTTCAAGATGGGCCCTCACAGCAGAACATGTTACAATCCATGTGCCATCTAAACCTGTTCATAAAAGAGCTGCAGAGATTTAAGAAGCAATAAAGATCAACACCAACTGAAAAAAAAAAAACAAACCCTACCCCAGTGGAAGAATATGTCAGCAATAAGAAACTGGAACTGCAGGAAGAAGAAATCCCAGAGCCTTTAAAAATTTAAGGGAACAGCACTAAAATATCTCCATGTACATTATTGATTAATGAGTAAGGAGTCCATAAGCAACTAAACAGTGAAAGTAGTTTTTACCTTTTGCTTATTTTTTTAGTTTAGCTTACTTTATTTCTACCCCCACAATTTTTTGTTACTGGAATTCAGAAAGGGCTTGTATCGTCCTTTCTTTCTACCTTCTGCAAGTTCCTACTGAAGTGAGCTTGTGTCATGCAAATGAGTTTTTTTCTGTTGGTTTGGGTTTTTTTTCCCCCCAGAAGAATTCTTACAAAATGGAAGTATGAGATCTGAACTACTTGAAAGAGAACCCCAATCCTTCCAGTATAGAAATCTGTTGTCGATATAAAAATAAACTGCTGCCTACAGTCTTGCCTAGAATAACATGTCCTCCTTTCAAATCTGGTAACTTGTTAGTTTATTTTAAACTCTAAGCACAGTAACATCCAGACCTGCTTTTATTCCAGTATATAAGACCTCTTTTAGACACCCTCTTCTATGTTTGTAGAGGTTATAGATCATGCTCACTAGAATTCAAATATTGCCAAGGATGGCATACGTCTCAACTTTGCACAAAACAAGACAGGAAAAGGATGTCTACTCATTCGATTGCAAACTGGGACTTTTCAGCTTGTGAATCACAAGATATGCAGGATAAGCCTACAGGGCTGCACAGAACAATAGCTTCTGTTTTAAAGAGGTCTTACAGTTCAGAATAAATTTGCTAGAGGGTTATTAGGCAATTATCTTTCCTCTGCATGCATCTAAATCCCAGTAACACTAACCACACATAGAGAAGATAATGTAGTTCGTTCTGTAGTCCACTCCTGCAATCCATCCCCATCATACAGTTTTCCATAAGACTTTTTAGATTAAAGATTCTGCAAGAGTTCAGCTTTACAAGTTTCTATCCTTCACGTCCTGTTTCTAATAACTGTGATACAGTTTTCTGCAGGTCTCAGCTTGTAGAAGCAATAGATGCGAGAAGTTGAAACACAGGTAAGTGCATGGATTTGCTTAATTCACAGTAGTGGTAACAGTGAAAAGACCATAAACTTTCCATTCACACAGTGCTATCTGCAAGTAATTTCAAAGCAAAACTTCAGATGAGACCTCAGACACAAATCTGAGGGTTTCTCCAGAAAGTTCTGTGCTTTCAAGTGATGAAATTCAGAAGTATTTTAGGCACAAATTCATAACCAGCTACTTAACACAGAAAAAGCAAACACATGATGTGAGAAATCGAGGAACATGGTCAAGGGTATTACTTGGCTGGACACACCGAGTGCACATAACGTTTTAAATGGCCTCACGTTTCTCTAGCTCTTCTTAAGTCAACATGGCAACTGCACACGCTCCACCTGCCAATAAAGCCCTCCGTGCGCCAACACAGGAGATACACGGGTGCACCCAGCTCTTTCTGGGAAGCCGGAGGACACCGCGGCCGGCGAGCCGGGAGACCCGGCCCCTCTTTGTTCCGGGGAGCCCCACGCGGCCCCCGGTGCGGCTGTGCGCTCCCTCGGGCGTTTGACGCGCGGGAGCGGCGGAAGGGCACGCACAAGCTGGCATGCGACAAATCTCTCTTTCCCGATACCGCTGAACCGCGGCAGGCACCGCCTTCCCCCGGGCACCGATGGCTCAGGGGCATTTCGGGTTCCGTGATTCACTGGAAGGAACCGTTTCCACCCCTCCCCACCCCCCGCCGGCTCGCAGCAAGCGGCTGAGTCACGCTTCACCGAAACGTGCTGTTAAGGGGATGCCCTGAGGAAGGGGAAGATGGGGGCAGCCCCGCCAGCCCCTCCGCCCACCCCGCCGGCGAAGCCCCCGGCGCCGCGCCTCACCGAGCCCGGCCAGCCGCTCCACCAGCCCCGCGGCGCGGAGGGTAGCGGGGCCGTGATCCACTCCCCGGCGTTTCTGCGAGACAAAGAGAAGGGGAATGCGTTAGCCAGGGCTGCCGGCAGTCAGGCACGCGAGCCCCGCCGAGGGGATGGGAGCCGAGCGGCTGCGGCACCCGCCTGCCCCCTCGGCGGGGCGGAGGGCGCCTCCTCCCCCCTCCCGCCTCGGCCGCGATGCCCACCTGCCCCCTGGAGAGCGGGGCTCCCACCAGCGCCACGGAGTGCGCCTGCTTGGGCAGCTGGAGCCCCGCGTCCGCCTGCTTGCGGAGGAGCCGGGCGAAGCTGCTGCGTAGCGCCATGATGCAACCGCCGCGGAGCCGCCGAGCGATGCTCGCCGCCGCCGCCGCCCCGCTCCTTTTAACGAGCTCCAGCCCCGCGCGCGCCGCGGCCAGGAGCCGGGTCCCCGCCTCCCGCCCCTCACACCCCCGCGCCGCCCGGCCAACGGCAGCGCGCGCGCCCGGAGGTGTGTCCCGCCCCCCGCGGCGCACGCGGCTCAGCGCGCGACAACCCGGGGCGGGGGGGGGGGGGGGGGGGGGAGGGGGCGGGGTGCGCCCGGCAGAACGGGGCGGCCAACGGCTCCTCCGCAACGGCCAACGCCCCGCACCGCCCCCGGGGCTCCCCTCCCTCTCCGCCCGCCCGGCCTCGCACCTCCCGCGGGCTAACGCCGCGCCCGGTCCCCCTCCTGCTCGCCGGGGTTTTTCCACTCCCAACCGCCACTCCCCCGCGAGGACCCTGGGCCGCCTCACCTCGCCGGCGGTCAGAGCTGCCCGGCCCCCCCCGGGGCGGCGGGCTGCCGTCCCCTCACGGCCTCCGGCACGCGGTCCCCCGGGCCGGTGCCACACCGGCTCTCCTTGCCCTGCCGAGAGGACAGGCACGAAGCGTCGGCCGGGCCCGGGGGCAGCGGCACAGCGCGCACCGCCCCCCGGGAGAGGTCTCAGGGAATACCCCTTCCCTTGGTACTCCCCCTTCGGCCACTGCGCGAGACCAGGGCCCCGGGGGATGGGTCTTGGTGAGAAACGGTGGAACTTGTAACGGTCCCGGGGCAAAAAACCGCCTCAGCCGAGCTCCCTGGCTGGCCACACTTAGCTGCTGAGAGCCACCTCGCAGGACCGCTACTCCTTGGCTTTACTGAAGAAAAACTGGGCTGATGCCCTTCAGCTGATAACCTTGACAAAGCATTAAAAAAGCCACCACTCCAGCACCTGCCTTGAACACCCGATCTTGGGGTGTCTTGGCCAAAGGTGATTCACAGGTTCTGAAAGCTCTCACTGTTTCTATTCACAGCGCATTTGAAGGATTACGGATTAAGGAATTATTTAAAAACTAGTAAATGCCCCCATTTTTCCCTTCTGTGAAGGCAACATGACTCCTACTGTCAAATGCGCAACCTTACGTACACCTTTGAAAGAAAGGCTGGCAGCGTTCATGAGAACGACGACAAGGCGCAAACTTTAGTAAACTGATCTTAAAGGTCTTTTCCAACCTTAATGCTTCTGTGAAACATGGTTAAACTGGGACTTGCCAGTGACACGAAAAAAAAAAATCCATGTGCACTTTTGCTTGTTCCTCTTAAGATTTCCAAGTCCTCTCCTTGCCTCTGTATCTCGGTAATTTCCCATGTCTTTTTGTTAATATGAATTACTGTTACCACTCCTCCAGGAGCTCACACTTCTTTTCCCTCCCGTCACTGACCTTGCTCTTCACATTGCTTTTTCCTCTTCTACCCCCTACTCCGATTTTTCTTTCCCCTTCTCCCTGTCCTCACCTCCTAGGCTGTCCTACCAGAGCTCCTATTCATTTCCTTCAGTCCTTCTCACCTGTCATTTCAAACATTTCTTCCCTCTTTAAAAAACCTGTAACGCTGGTTTCAGTGTATTGCTTTTTCCCACTTTCACACCATCTATAAACTTCTTTCACCCTCTTTTTAACATCAACATTTTCTCCTCTGTTTCTGCAGTTCATTGTCTGCCGTTACTTTTTTCTCTCCAGGCCAGCTCACCTTTTCTCTGCAGAGCTCCAGCCCATCCCTCGCCTCGGCTCTTGTGTCACAGTGGGATTCTGGGCATACTGAACGCGTCTTCCACTAGTGCCCACCATCACCGACTCCTCTAGGCCGAGAAAAGATCTTGGTAGTGATTCAACGCCTCTTCGTTTCTCACGTCTGCTAAAGACTCCTTTGCTACCCTTACAAGAACAAAATAACAGGTTTATATCTATAGTATCCACCCAAGAGGTCTGAAGATACCATGAATGAAGGAAATTGCTCACAGAAAGATGGCATCTGCAATTAAAGCTAGCAGACACACTCCAGGACTGTGGGAGAGGGGGAACAAATAAAAAAGACAAAGGAGTTCGGATAACGGTTTGGAAATTACAGAGCTGTAGCTTTATGTCACCGCCAGACAAGTCATACGAAGTAATAATCGAAAAGTATTAGAGGACACGATACAAAGACTCATTAAGTCTCTGTACACAATGCCAAGTCTCCAATTTATTAGGTACTTAGATGGCAAGGAAGCAGAAAACACGCTTTAACCTTTGAAAAAAAATACTGAAAAAATCCAAAAGAGCTTGTAGTAAAGGACAGTACAGACAAAAAGATACATCTATGTAGTAAGAATTGGTAAAGGCAAATGGGGAAAAAACCCCGCCTCTCTTCCTCATGGCAAGAGCCACTGACAGCACCACCATAACCTGTGTCGTTTAAAACTGTTACTAAAAAAACAGAGGAAGCAAGCAGTGAGTTACCAGCATTTGCAAACCGCAGAATCTCCTGATGTCGATCAGGATCAAGGGAAGACGCCTGGCGAGGCTTAACCCAGCGGCACCACCCTCGGGACAGAGCGGGGGCCGGGGCGCGGCGGGGCTGGCACCGGGCGGCTGCCGGGGAGACGCCATTTGGCAGGGGAGAGCCGGCTTGAAGAGCTTCCCCTTTCTGACTGTCCGCGGCGCCGCTCCGCGCTCGGGCCGGGCCGGGCCGGGCCGACGCCCGCACTGGCGACCCCCGCTCGGCCGCGGAGCCGGGCCCGGCGCGGGAGCGGGAGGCCCAGCAGAAGGGGCCCCGCCCGCCACTCGGGGGCCTGGGCCGCAGCCGCGGCCACGGCTTCGCGCCCCGCACGGCCCCGCGCGCACGCGCCAGTCGCACGAGGCGCCCACGCGCCCCGCGAGCGCGCGGGGGAGAGGCGGGACACCCGCCGGTCCGCACCACCCGCCCCTTCCCGCGGCGAGCGAGGCGCCGGAAGTGTGTGGTTGGGCCGTACCATCGAGCCGGGCGGGCCGCTCTAGGCTGCTTTCGGTGGTTCCGCTGGGGCGGCATGGAGGAGCGGCGGTACCGCTCGGCGTCGGGGGCGCCCATCGCGCTGCGGCGCCGCCAGCACAGCGCCTCCTGCCGGGAGCTGGCGGTGCGCTGCCCCCGCCTGCAGCTCCGCTCGCTCAGCGCCGTCACCTCCGCCGTCTGGCTGGCGGCCTACGGGCTCTTCGTGCTCAGCGAGGTACCGACCACCCCCCGGGCCGCGGCGCACCGGCCTCGCCCCTTCCCGCCGCCCCTCAGACCTCTCCGCGGCTCAGGCGCCGAGGGGTGACTCGGGGGCCCGGCCCCGAGGCGGCTGCGCCCCTGAGCCTGTGTCCCGCTGAAATACCGGGGGGTAATCAGGGGCCGTGGTTGGCATCTGAGGGGCTCGGTGGCAGTGGGTGTCCCCACAGCCCGCCGGCCTGGAGGGAGCCACGCAGCCTTTGCCGAGCTGCTTCTAGGACATGGGCAACGCTGGCCGAGGAAGGTGGCCAGAGCTGGTTGAAAGGCGGTCTCTGTGTATCCTGGGCCTCCTGCATGTTCTGGGAACGCCGAAGTGGTAGATCGTGCACTTCAATTTTTTCAATAATCTTTCCCAAGGAATGAAGACAGGAGATTGCGACATGAGTCAGTTGGCAGGTTTCTGATACCAAAAGATGGTTCACGTTCCTCTAGCTGGAAGGGAAGCCACGTTTGAGTTTTATTTGTTACGAAAGCATACACCCCAGCCAGTGGTTACCACCCGCTGTCCTCCTGCTTGGTTTTAGACATGCTCACGCAGCTTGTACGCAGGTGACTGCAATCCTTCCTTTCTGCCAGGCCACCAGCTCTGAAGGTCTCTCTCTGTGTGGATTTCAGTGTCTGTAATTCATGACTGTTTCTTTTCCACGATGACAAACTTTTGGAGAAGTCTTGCATCCTTTCTGTTTGAATGTGGCCACGGGTTCTTTAACTCACATGGTGGTACAGGCCCAGCTTGAGTGGTAGGGCCATGCAGTTCTAGTCCTTTAGGAAGTGTCAGTTATAACTTTGATTCATGGGTATGCAGCCAGGAGCTCTCCAAAACATGTCCCAGAAATAGGTTGTAGGACCTTTAGGATTTATTACCAGGTCTTCAGATGACTTACTGTTGACTATAGTTTCATGAGTTATATATTATTTTACGTAACGGCAATCCCAAGATTGCAGCACGCAAAAGAGGTTTGTCCTCAGACAAAGCACAGGAGAAAGCAAATGTTCTTTAGATTGGTATTTAAGGCAGGAAGAGAGACGAGGTTTGAACAAGTTTAAACTTGCAGTTCATAAGAAGAAAACCACGAGGCCAGTGGTTTTTCCTAAAAGAGTTTTCTTCCCCTCTGAGACTCCACCCTCAGTGCTAGTAAACATTTCACAACACTTCTCTGTCAGTGACATCATCTCTATAGACATTTGTATAATACCCTGTCATTGATGAAACTAGCTGGTTTTGGTTGAGATTTCTGCACTAAATTTACAAGGGAATAGAATTTTCTTGCAGTTTTCAGTTTCAGCTCCCAGTTCTTTCAGACCATACTGTGAAGACTGATTTAAATCTCATTACACGTATATCAGCCAGCCAGGTGAATAAAAGGACTCCACCTGACTAGAATTGCCTTGTAACTGTAGCTTTAATATTATAATTTACTGTGCAGTATTACTTTCTCTAAAGCTGTGTTCAATTAATTTTAAGACCAGAGCTCTGTCTTTGCTTGGCTTGTGTTACAGAATAGTATGGTGCTTTCTGCTGCTATCTTCATCACGCTGATTGGCCTGATCATATACCTGCACTTTGTGAAAATTGACCAGGAATCCCTGTTGGTCATTGGCTCACTCGGCATTCAGGTGACTTCATCCTATGCTTCAGGGAAAGAGAGCACAACCTTCATTGAGATGGGTCGCGTGAAGGATGTGGTTATCAATGAAGCCATCCATATGGTAATCATACACAGTCTTTCTTCTTATGTATCTGTGGGTACATTCACATCCAGTATATTTTCATGAGCGTGATTTACCAAAGCAATTAAACACAGCATCCTCCATAGTTTTACTGACATCAGGAGCTTTGTTTCAGATTTCTCTCTTTATTCAATTATCTGTTCTCTCACCTTTAAAGGAGAACTCAAGCCAAACAAATAACCTCAAAAAGCCAAATCCATCCCTTAGATAATGCCACTGACACTGAGCTAGTGGTTTTAGTTCTTTGTGTTGTACTGTTCTTACAAATCCTGATGCCAAACTCCGTAAGTAGTCAAGACGGAGATAAGAAGATGGACAACACAAGAGAGGATTTTTCCTGTTGCTGGGGTTTTCCGCAAAGCTCCTGTAGAAAAGCAGACCTTACCCTTCCACCTTGTGTGTGTTCTTTTCAGGTTAAAAATTTAATAGAAAAAACCACAGGTAAAATTACTGGCTTTATTGTGTGAAGGGAGGAAAGCTATAGATAGAAATTTGTAAACTTGACTGTGGCCTGAGCTGATTGGCCTTCAGCCCAATGAGTTGAAACAGATCCTCTTTCTGTGATAACTCCAGGCACTTTGATAGCATTCTCAAACTCCAATGATTCTGTTTGTTTGTCTTATAGCAAAAAGTTATCTACTACCTGTGCATCCTCCTCCAGGACCCTGGAGATCCTCAGGGAGTATCTGAGGTTGTGCCACTCTTTCAGGTGAGTTTGACTGAATGGTGGAGAAATCCAGATCTGTAGTCTGTGTGTGTGCGCCAGTTGTCTAAGCGTATCTTTATTCTACTACAGGTAGCTGATTACAGTTGCCTTTCCCTGACTGGGCCTTCAGGGTGGGTCTTACAGCGTTGTGGAATGGGAGGTGTTAGAAGTCTCATAGAACTATGTACCGGGGAGGGTTTTTTCATTTGCCCGCCAATCAAAAAACAGGGAGCTGTGTAAATCTGAACCCAACCAGGAGTTTGCACGAACTAGAAGTCTTTGGCTTACGTAGGGTACTGAGGACTTGTACAGCTTTCTGTGTAGTCTTATGCTCGGTGTTACCATCAAAACTATGGCACTGTGCTGCAGCTGATTTTTCTCTCAGCTCTGTGTGCCAAAAGTGCTCATAAAAACCTCCTTGGCATTAGATTGACTTCCCCTGTCTCACCAGTTGACAAAGATCACAGTACAAGCTATGAGCAATTTGCTTAATGTATAATAACTTGTTTGCTTTACCATTATCCTGTCTCCCCTTTCTCTGCTCTTGCTAACTTGTTCTAAGTGTCCATAATCCCATTTTTGGGATGGATTTTCTCTCTGCATGTACATGCCTAATACAACAATGCCCTGATTCTTGAGTGGTGGTAAGAAGTACTGAAGTACCTCACATCTTAGACTGATGAGGTTTATAGCCCTCTCTGTCCTTTTTAATTCACCTGCTGCTGGTGACTATCATTTTGTAGTCCACATACAGTTTATGACTGGATACAGTTAGTTTTCAGCTAAATACTTACAGGTATAAACAGACTGCTCCACTGATACTTGCTGCTAATTCAGTCCCACAGTTGTAAAGACGTTTACTAACAATAATATAAATTAAGTATTTCACACATAGTCAAGGGAAAAAAATGGATTTGCTGGAAATCCAACAACTAATAAATTCCAGAGAGCTGCCATCTGGAACCTGGTTTTAGTTATACATGCTCCTTTCCAGCTTCAGAGACGCTGCCTGGCATTTGTGTAGTTTCTCTTTTTTTTCTAGCTCAACTCTGAACAGTTTTATTTTCATGGAAATATCTTAGTATTGGGTAGAGTTGACTCCACCAGCAAAGGAGGTACAGAAAGAGCTGTGTCAGTCTACAATTCATTACCTGTCAGTAATTCTCACTTCAACGTGCTAGTTAGTGTGTTACTTAGTTTTGAAGGCGCAGTAATTAGTAACTTTATTGCGTCTCCTTCACTGGATTCCTCTAAGTTATATCAGCCTTCAAAACCAAAATTTACCGTGTCACTGAGCCCAGGAGCAGTTCTGCGCTGAATTGACCTATTGTTCTCTTAAGCAACACTTGCAAGGAGAGGCGTTTGATGGACTTTACACAGTAATGCTGTTTTGGGAGCTCAAAAGTCCGTAGGGGCTGTGGGACTGGGAAACTTTCACCTCCTTGCTGGTTTTAATCTGGTCCAGGTTAGAAGGGATGGAAAATCATTATACTTTGACCACCATTCACTGTTTGTGTGAA
Organism: Gavia stellata; assembly: GCF_030936135.1. Lineage (NCBI taxonomy): Eukaryota > Metazoa > Chordata > Aves > Gaviiformes > Gaviidae > Gavia > Gavia stellata. The sequence continues at coordinate 38,068,194 of NC_082600.1, forward strand.
ATGAATTGATGTTTTCAGTTAACCTTCCGTTGTCCTTTTGCTGACAGTACTAGCAGAGGCCAAGGGCCAGGTGTCTAAATTCCGTATCCTGAAGGTAGATTTTTCAGGGTGGAGGTCTTCTAGGATGGTGCATTAGTGAATGGAAATCTGCTGTTCAGTAGGTCTCTAGAGGGAGTATGGCTTAATAGGTAGGTTAATGGGTTGGGAGGTGTGGGTGTTCTTCCATGCTGCCACTGTCAACTGTGAGCTGAAAAAGGGGAGGATTTCTGATTTGGTGAGAGATTCATGCTAACTGCAGAACAGTGCTGCATGTTTTGACCTGACAGCTTTAGAAGCTGGCATTTTTCATCACAGAGCAAGTATGGCTTATGGAATGGCTTTGCAGTCCTGTATCACCAGCTTACATCAAAGACATCCTGGAGTTTGATGGATTATTTCTCAACAAACATGTAAAAGGGAAATCTATTCTCCATTGACTTAATGTGAGAAAGCTAATCAATTCCAGACATCTTGCCGTTGCATTCCTTATACATGCATGCTTTTGATAGTCAGCTTTGTGTCAGCTGTCTCCACATTCCTTTTTCTGCCTGACAATCTCACTAATGGGAAGTTAAAGCTTTCCAGCTCTTTTGCAGCCAGTTCAGAGCTTGATTCTCTGCTGTTTGACTTAAATTCTAGAGCTCCAAGCCACGTCTGGACTGCTTGATAGAAGTGTACAAAAGTTGTCAAGAAATTCTGGAGAAGAGGAAGACAGCTCCCCAATCAAGTGGAATAAAATAGTAAAAAAAACCTAAGGCAGCAAACTTGCAGCAGGACTCAGAGACACATGGAAAAGCAAGTAAAACTGCCCCATGGCTTTTTTACAGTAAAGTGATGTTAGGGCTATAGGCCCGCACAGACTCACAGAGTTGTTACAGAGAATGGCAGCTCAAGCACAGAAACAAGCCTTGAAATCCTCTGCTATGAAGGCAAGTGAGCAGCACTTTTTAGACTCAGACAGAAAAGGTTTTTCATTGCCTCTCCAGAAAAGAATTATGGGGAAATAGGGCAAAGGGAGGCAAGAACATGCATCAAACGTTTACTCTTTTGTGGATCTGAAAATTACTATAAACTCATAAGGTAACCTTGGCTGGACTGCCAAAAATACGCATTTTTTTTGTTTCTATTTAACCTTTTGTTTGAAAAAAGCATATACCACTCTAAATACCAAAGCTGATGTGTGGGCTGGGATGGTAACTTCTTGATCCACAGGAGAATTTAAGAAAGACAATAACAGAAAATTAAAATATACTGTTGCATTCAATTAAGTTTAATGAAATAAACATAGGAGAGCACACTTTGACCTCTTCAGGGATCTGCTAGAAAGAGTCCCATGGGATGGGGCCTTAGAGGGAAGAGGAGTCCAAGAAAGCTGATTGATAGTCAAGGATCACCTCCTCTAAGCTCAAGAACAGTCCATCCCAATGAGAGGAAGTCAAGCAAAAATGCCAGGAAGCCTGCATGGATGAACAACTTGCTCCTGGCAAAACTCGAACACAAAAAGGAAGTACACAGAAGGTGGAAACAGGGACAGGTAACCTGTGAGGAATACAGCAACTCTGCAACACTGTCCGAGATGCAGTTAGGAAAGCCAAAGCCCACCTGGAGTTGAATCTGTTGAAGGATGTCAAAGGCAACAAGAAGGGCTCCTGTCAGTATATAAGTAGCAAAAGGAAGACAGGGAAAATGTGGACCCATGGAAAATGTGGACCCATTGTTGAATGGGCAGGGGCATGGTGACACAGGACATGGAAAAGCTGTGGCATTAAAAGGGCCACATCAATTGCTCTGAGAATATGAGGAAGATGTGTTGTTGAAAATGATTATAATAATGACTATGTGAATAAAGTTTTATTGATCTATGCTCTCGGGAATAACTTAAGGTTGGGGAATTCTTCCTTGTTGATGAGCTAAAAGTTACTGTAACCTTTACCTGGTATTTTTCTCTCTTTTTTTTCCATGACTCCTTAGAAATATAACTGAGACAAGTCAACCGAAATGTCCAAACAAGAGCTAAAACAGCAAGTTGGCAGGAGCCTAGGGATTATGCTTAATTTGCATACAATGCTGTACTGTGCTTGTCTACATAATCTGTAATTAAAATATGGGGCAACATACCATCATGCGATATGGTAGAGAGAAGGTGATTTTTTTTTTTTTTCCACGGTGCCATGAAGTTTGAAAGAGACAGGTTAGCTTATGTCACAGGCAGCATTCTCGTTGTCCAAGTGAAAGGCAGCAGCTTGGGGATGTGCCACTGGCTTTGGGGTAACATTGTCTAGGTTACTTCATTTTTTATGGTTTTATTTCTCATATGTTCAAATGTTCAAATATGTTCAAATGTTGGGGTTGGCCAGATTTTTAATTCCATTGCTGCCCTAATGTAAGTTGGTAGGTCTCTCTTAAGTTAGTGAAGCTGCACCCTAATGCAAACTGCGTTTGGTTGCAAGTCCAGGCAGAACTGGGAAGGGCGCGTGTTGGGGCAGGGGCAGAAATTGGCTATTAACAATGGCGGCAGACCCTGGGACTGTGACTGTGTAAATGACTACAGCGGAGGTCCTTTGACTAAGAGCCATGTGGTATAGTTGAGTTGCATATGGCTCGGGGCATGGTTTGGCCAGGTTGTGTTTCTTCACAGGGAGGAGAAATGGTCAAGGCCATTGAGGAGCATTATAGCAGCAGGAAGATTTGCTGAGCCGTGGGGAGAACGTGTCAGAAAATAAATTATGCCTCAGCAGAGTAGACAAAGTCTTGGGCTTAAGAGTGTGCTGGGAACATTGACTGTGCTGTAAAAATCCCATGAATTCCTGAGAACGTGCACTGAAGAAATGACCAAGTAGCTGTGTCACAGGAGGAAGTCTGAAAGATTGTTTTAGCCAGCTTTTGAAGGAGTGAACATCCTGTGCCCATGGGAGTGCACTTTAGGCATCCACTAAAGCTGAGAGAAGATCAACAGAGAGAAACAAGGAATCAGACTAGGGCAGGTTGGCACCAGGTATGTGCCTGGATACCAAACACAATCTTTGTCCATTTTTGTTTACATTGAGACTATTTTGGCTTTTAAAATATTTTCTTTCATTCTGAGAATAATACAGTTTAATTCATGATAACTGCTTTTTATTAAGAACAAACAGAAATCTCACAGTATCTCCCAGACAGCCTTTTACATACACACAGCAGTTAGGAAAACAAAGTCTTTTGTCATCTCATTCTGTGCTGCAGCAATAGTAATTGCCAAAAGCATTGGTTAAGATAAAAATTGTTTTTCTACTAAAGAATCATACAAAATAGATATCTACACAGGGTTGTTTGTTTGAAGTCAGGTAAGCTATAAATAGGAGGTATATGTGCATCCATCAAAGCGGGGTGGTCCCCGAAATACTCAAGTATTAGTGAATTTTTTTTTAAGAAATAAGAAAAAAAGGTTCTATATGTCATGCTTCTCAATTTAAAGTGCAGTTATGACAGAAAATAACGAGCTTCAGGACAGCTCTTGCTTATTCAACATCTCTGCTTCCTGTTTGCCCTGGTACAGGTCTCTAAGGACATGAGCGTTAGCACTGTAAAGTAAGTACAGCCTCTGAACTGTGAGCTGGAGATGTTTATGCCTTGAGCATCTGCAGCACCGATGACAGCTCAGCTTATTCTGAAGCAGCTTTGTTACTGGTGGCATACAAGGAGAAGTAGTCTGCCAAACAGACCTTCGGATACAGGAGGAATTGTTAGGCAAAGGTGATTGAGCGAGGAGGAATAATGCTCTCTCTATTCAGATTGATGTAGCTATACCAAGATTACTGCGTGTGTGAGAGAGAGAGAGAGGGGAAGTGCATACTACTGACCACTATCAGGATATATAGTCACTTAAAACTATCAAAGAAAAAAAAAAAGACTAAATACCTTCTCAAAATTGTTTTTGGCTCAGAAAGCTTCTACCCTTTTCTGTAACTTCAAGGGATGGTCCTTAAATTCATAACAAGTGGGTACACAACAGCATGTGCAAATCAGATCTCTGTTCATACAATCTTTTCCTGTCTTACGTCTGCTATATTGTTTCCACAACCCACCATGTGGTGGTTTGGGTTTTTTTTTCATGTTACAAAGATGCTGATAAGGGATTGATTTTTGTCTGTCCCTTGGCTCTTCTCTTTTAATTTGTGGCTTTGTACCCACCATAAGTGTGAAACAAAAACTTCTTGAAGTATTAGCTCCACTGTGTGCATTAGTTGGACATTTCAAGGTTGGTGGCAGGTACTAGGGAGTAAAAGCACTGGTATGGTTGGTTTGTTCATTTGCAAATAGCTTTGGTTTGCTATTGCTGAATTCTTTCTAATGGTTGGGTTCACACTGTTTTAATTTGGGAAAGTTGCCCATGAATGCATAATTATTATGAAGTTGCACATGGTACTTTTGAAAGTGCAGTTATTCTTCCTTAGCTTTTTTAGAATGCTTATCACAATAGGTGAACTCAAGCCAGGTAGATTTAGATTTTTCAAGAAAAATTGCTATTTTTTTATTTGTTTAAAATCCATTAAACTTCTCAATCATAACATAGTCCCTTTAAAAAAAACCCCAAAACCATTCCTTAGGAAAGTCAGAAGAACAATACTTGAGTACACATTTGCTGACTACCTCCTCCTTGCCAGGGTAGCATGAAGGAAGCAGGAGTTTGAAAGGAGCAGCTTCTGTCAAGTCAGAATGGCAGAGCTGGTTTGGAGGTTTGGGAAGATCTGTTCCAGTTGCTGAAAGACAGGAAAAAAGTACAAAATTTGCTTGCCTTGTCTTGTCTTCCTTTGTCTGAGATTACGTGCAGTTTCAAACACATCCCGGAACATCTACAACAGTGATTAACAGAAACAGTCTTTGAAGGTGCTTATCTGACAGTGGAGCACGTGACATGTTCAGCCCTGCAGCAGAGTTCTAATGTTCATCTGTTGCGTAGAATAGTGTCGACTCCTGACGTGCATCAGTCCTGTAGGAGCTGGGGCATCATCTGACACTGTTCCAGTCCCAGTCGTTCTGAGCCCTCAACACACAAAGACATTAAGTTTCCACCTTTATTTAAAGTTGAAAATAATCTTGAGTAGCACTGAACTCTTATTCTATACTCCCTCTTTCAGGTCTGAAATTACCCTTGGCTTGCATCGGAATTATTCTTGTCAGTTTAGTTCCTCTTCCTTCTCAACAGCGTCTTCTTTCTTTCACATCTGGAGCAAGGACTTGGAAAGTTCCTGTCTTTCAATTTTAGCATCAGTTTCAGGGAGGAGTCGTTATAGCTCTAGGGAAAATTAAATTGTTCTCTTGGTTGTGTTAAGCAGTTGCATAAAAACTATTATAGTCTCTGCAAAAAGACTATCTTAATAGTTGTTCTGGGAGTGGCAACACTGAATTTAAACATGGCTAAAAACTTTAATGTGATGGCTATTCACAACCAGAGCATAGAGATGAAGTTATGTCTAAACTACCTGATCAGACTATGTCATGTTAATCTTTACACGCTGGTAATAGCCTTTTCAGTGTGTATCTAGCTTATGATGCAGTGATACGCAGCTCCTAATACAGGCAGTATTCAACAGGATGCATCCTTGTGCAGGTTTCATGCCACATGCCACAGTATCCATTACCACCTGTTTTTACTTTTAATAGGACTGTGTGCTCAGCCCACTGCAGTCAGATTCAAGCCTATATACCACTCAAATCTGCCTTGCAGAGGTTGCAGTCTAATTCAGGTAAAAAGTGAGCAAGTTAGGGATTGACGCAAATGTAAGATTATTGGAAATAATGATAATAACTAAAAGGGGCTATAATGAGGAAAAGATGTCACTAGGAGTTTTAAGAGCTGGACTGAGATTCCAGATACAGGGTATGCAGTGAGCTAAAGGCAGGTGCAAAGCTGAAAATGGGAGGGATCCAAGACAACATATGTGCTTGTAAGCAAAGCAGTAAGATCAAGGAGACAGAAGAAGAATGGGTGCAAGGGAAGAGAGCAGATGAAATGTGACTTAAGCACTGTGCAGGCAAATGACCTGAGGCATGGTATTTTGGATGGATTGTGGCATGGAAAGGAAACTCCTGCACAGTCCCCAAAATCAACATTTTAAGAGAAAGAACACTGCCTCTACCCACACTAAGGAACTTTGTCTGTTATTACGGAAAAAGAATCAGAGCCTGCATTAAAGTAAGGTAAAGTAACCAGAAAAATAGCTGTCTGCAATTCAGTACAGTGCAAAAAAAAAAAAAAAAAAAAAAAAACAAAACCCAAAACCAAAAACCCAAACAAACCCCGAACAAAAAAGCAGACACCAAAATCCCCAAAGTCATTTGGAATGAGCCCTCAGAGCAGGGTGGGCCCCTTAGTGCTTCGGGGCATTGAAGGAAAAAAGCACCGACTTTCAGTCTCCCAGAGCTTGTTAGCAGGTGTTCTGCTTCGGGAGGGCTGTGTAGAAGATAGGAGTGAAGGTGTTGAACGGTAGTTAATATAGCTGGCAATAAGAAGTGTTGCTTCAACAATCTAGGGAAAAAAGATAATGATTAACTGTAAGTCAATTAGAGGTAAGAGCGCCCTTTGATTTTTAGAACCTATTGACTGCATAACTTTTGCAAATGGCTTTCTCACATGGAATTGTTCAGGTTTGAAATGAAGGTCTGTCTTTAAGAGTTAGGCAGAATAAGTCTCTTGATTAAAGGTTCTGGCTTACAAGGGATTTATTGAATGTGTATAGCTGGTGCAGCAGCCACAAGTACCAGTCCCCAGGACTTGTACAAAATGCCCAGCTGTGATGCTGCCAACTGGAAAGAAACTCACTGTTCATTTTGTAATTACCTTTGGAATTGCCATTGTGAAAAGGAGTTTTTCAGTGCTGTTTTTTCCAGAACTCCTTTCTTTCATTTGACTGACTACAATCATGAAGTCGTCTCGACAGCCTCCAAAGGTCAGCACAGAGGAGTATGAGTAAGAGACCTTCAAATGCTGCAGACAGAGAGTTTGAAAGAGTCATAGTTCTGTAAAAGAAACAGCCACCTTAAATGAGTATGTTTGCTACTTACTGCAAGAACACCAGATCTCCAGCAGTAATAAGCAGTATAGGTAATTGGCTTTATAGATAACAGCTGGCAGAGAAATCTCAAACAAGAATCACATTTCTAGTTTTCTCCTAGCTTGCTCGATGCCTCTCTGCTTCAGAGCAATAGTCCAAACTTTGTTATATCCCAGATGGTGGTAGCACATACCACTGAGATTTTGCAAGATGTATGAGCATGTTTGCTGCCTGTCAAAGAGGCAGTTAGCTGTTTCATGAAACCTTACCTTACACTGTAGCTGTAATTTTCCTTTGTTTATGTAGTGTTCAAACATAGCACTGACTTCCCTCATCTCTGACTTCTACAAATTAACTTCTGGATCCATTTGAAGTTAAAGACAAACTTTTAGTGACTTTTAGTGGACTCAGAGGAATGTCTTTCTGTGGGAGGTAAGTTATTTTTCTTAAACAGTGTTCCTCACCATACCATAGTGTTATAATCCAGTATGCTGATACCATCTTCATTCACAGCTATCCAGACTGGACAGTCTTGCAATGAGGAAGGCAAAATGGGCTAGAGAAAAAGAAAATCATTAATTTACATATTTCTTGACCACCACACAAAGATATTTCTGACATACATCTTGGGTTTTAAGGATAAGGTGAAGATGAGAGAGAATCCTATAGGCTTACTGATCTGACCTGGTTTGATTTTTAAGAGTACTTCTCTTAAAATCTGGAATAACATTTTCAGATGTACATAGAATTTTGGGACTAGTGGCACAAAAGATGCAATGATAACGAAGGCTTTGAGGTTAAATTCCATCAGTGTAGTTAAAACTGAAGGAAATGCTAGTGTACAAAACAGCAGTTCTGCTCTTCTCTGGTTCTTATATGACTCCCATCAGTCAGTCAGGCCGTGAAGCCTGTTGGTTTCTATAATACCAGTACACCCAGTACCATCACATCAATGCAATTTTCTTTCTTACAGACTTTGACAAATGTGCATCAATTATCTGTTAAAGATGAGTTATGTATTGTTATGATTAATGACATGAATCTTTCCTGAGAATCTGCTATTACGTGGCTGATGCCATTGGCTTTGCTGTTTAACTTTTCAAAAGTTATAAAATATGTTAATCATCGGAAATATCAACATTATTTAGATTCTGGGTGGAACTATTCTGTATTCTGATTCTTCAGCCTCAGTAACCTCAAATACTAGTAACCTTTTACTGCTGACAGTGGAAATAATTGTCTTTTCGAAAACTTCTTGTACATTTACTCAAGAGGTCCTTTTCATCCTTAGACTTTATTCCGTAACTACAGCAGCTTTGACTTCAAAGCAAGAGACAGGTCTTGTTCATAGTTACATACCTCAAGCTTTCAGTAGAGGAGGTTTCTGTTGGGTTGGGGAAGATGGTTAATGCCAAAACAAGATTTCTCAGACAGCCACTATGTGCTAAGACATTAGTTCAGACATGGGTAACAGGTACAGAGCTCTAGCCTGGGATGGGCTGAGGGATGGTACAAAGCTACTGGGAGAAGCACTCCCTGCAGCTGTTCTTCGGTCTCCTGCTGATGCCTCTGGGCTGGCAGCTCACCCAATATGTGCTTTCATTTTTCTGTTTCTGCAATAGGACATTAGCAGTGCTTGCTTCTCTTGTGTGGCAAGGAAAGCAGCCAGCTCTGTGTCAAGCAGACAACAGGACTGAAATACCCATTCTCCTTTTAGCTAGCATCAGCTGCCAGGTGTGATTTATGGGGTACTCTTCCCTTCCGACCCCCCCCAGTGCTATGTAAATAGTATTTTTTAAACTATCATTGCAGCCCTGATGACTAGGGAAATTCCTGCCTGAGAAAGCTTTGGCAAGGTTTGTAAGGAGAGTTAGTACCCTGTATTACGATCACCTGATGCAGCCAGGGAACCTTCAGTATTTATTTACTGAACGCTAGCAACCCCTAGTGTTTAGAACATGTTTCGCTTCCTTCTTTCTAAACCTATGTGGTACCAAACAGAGCTGTTCGTTCAGGACAGGGTATTGTTCAGTTTTTCCCCTTCCTGAAGTAGAAGCATTTTCAACCCGTGTTACCAGATATCATAGGTACATGTCAGCTCAGATAGTTCACTCTCAGGGACAGGAAAAAAGTGTGCTCCAGTTACCTTAGCAGCAAATATTTTCGTTCCAAAAAGAGGCCATTTCCGGGCCACTGTTAAATAAATTCGAATGCATTCTGGTGGAGAGCATCCCTGCAGCACCATCCACTTCGTTGCCAGCCTGTCAGCCAGTTGCCTTTCAGAATCCAAGACACAAGACAGCATTATTTACTAATGTCTTCCAAGGAGAGGTGAGTAAAATTATAACAGTTAATAGAAGTACCTATCATTGCAAGAGGGCTGTTCTACACAGCACTATGGTCAGGGCTGTTAGCACTGTCAGTTATGAGGGTTGTACAACCTGAGTTTATTTCAGCATTTTCTCCACTTCCGCAATTATTTTACTACTAGTGATACTGTAATGCCCAGGAATCCCAGTCACATACGGGTTGCTCACTGGTGTATTAAACAACTGTATATTATATTAAACAACTGTAACTACAAACATTCAGGCAGCTGTTACAGTAAAATCCTGCCCAGCTTGTCTTCACATTCAATTATACTCTCACCTTCATCTTAACTTGTCTGTAGTTTGCTCTATATGGCGTGGCAATTTATATTAACTCACTCTTGATTTGGCTCACTGGGGATGTTTTGGCTGCTATCTTGCTACATGCAGATGGAATTTGCTTCCAAAAGGAGGTAATTGCGTTAGTTCCACCCCTGCATCCCTAAGCAGCTTTGGATCTGGAAGATTATAGTTCTCTCTCATTAAAACAGTTAGAGCTGAGATCCATGGCAGCATCTGAATTCTGTACTTGAGATCTCTGCATTGTGTGTGAGAATTTCCAAGTCAGAACATCAAAAAGCCCTGCCAAAATATGTCCTGCCAGAATTACTGTATGGCCTGAAGCAGCCCTTATGTGCTGGCTTTATGGCTTATTGCAAATGTTAGGCATCTGGATTCAATTGACACTTGGGGGAAGGGTAAAACAAAAATTCAGAAACAGAATTCATCTTAGGCTTAGGTTGGTTAGAGTTTGTTGAAACTAAGATGCCTAACTTGGATGTGAAAGGCTTAAAATTCTTGTCGAGGGGAAAATTAGTTGGTGATGTGGCTCTTTTTATATTCGTTAACTGCTATTTTCTTTTAAAGGAACCTTTTCCTGACACTTGTGTTTTGTTTATGTTTCTACATCAAATAGTCTTGACAGGGCTCCTTGAAACTTCATAGATATAAAGACAGAATTTTGCAAGTAAAAATTGTCTTCAGTGCAAAGTACAGAAAAGCAAACAATTTACCTGAGCTGTTCAGGAGTAATGTTTTGCTTGTAGCATTTGGGGTAGAATTTATCTAAGACCTGGTGGAGAAGATGCTGCATTTTCGATTGTGATGTTCCCCCAGGACTTGAAGATCCTGGTCGATCCAAATCCCCATATTCCACCTAAGACAACATTATAGTTTATAGTGCAACAGAACTATGGGGGTTTTAGTGCAGTAGAACATTCCATGAGTTCCCATACTGATAACTACTGTGTTTATGAGTCATGCAAAAAGACACCATTAGGATGGGGAATTTTGTCTACAGCATTTACCATAGTAAATGTATACAACAGAGCAACTACTGAGGACATGACTGGCCAAGGAATTCTTTACTGATCTAAGAAAGTGAAAAAAGATCTCAGCCAGCTACTTTTAGGGAGACACTTCTGTATAACTGCCAAGCTTTTGGGGTTTATTTTCAATTGGCTGATTAAAACAATAGCCTATTTGTAAATAGTTTGGACAATGTTCCCAGCTTCTTCATCTCAGTTTACATTGCTTTAGTAAATGCAACAATCAGTTTCCACTCAGTAAGAAATCACTATCCTGCTTATCACGCCCACAACCCATACTGTGTGTTTTATGTGGTAAAATGCTAAATGCAAGCCTGGAGGTCTAATGGAGGATCCTACAGGACACCCTTCCTGAGTAAGAGCCTATTGACAGTGCAACAGGGAAAGTTTTTACTATTAAGTGGAATTCTAGTAGTGATAATATTTTCATATCTCTACTAAGGCACTACTCAGAGCAGTTCTGGGGATAGTCCAGCGTCACTGGTTTTTTCCAATATTTTTCTTCAGAAGGAAAGGAGAGGCACTCCTATAGCAAATTTCCCTACAGCAAAAGGTGTTCTCACAACATGTATATGCCGGTATAATGTTTTTGGCATGGTACATCTCAGACTGTATGTTTGATAAAAAACCCCAACTTTTGATGTAAAAGATAGCTGCTTAGTCAAAGATATTCAGTGTACAGCTGAAGTCCTGGAGGACAAAAGGGAAGATTTCTGCCCATAGCCATACTCACCTGAGCCATCAGAGCCACCATTTCCAGAGCTAATTCCTTATTAACAGGAAACCTTCCATTGGCTATTTCATTGCTGACTTGGAAGGCCAGTAGCAACCGCTCCCGGTCTGTCTCACCTTTGGCCTGGCTCCGAAAATATAGCCTAAAAAGCAGAGAGAATTGTGAAGGTAAAAAGATAACTGTGAACTGAAAGTAGAGGTGGGAACTTTAGTCAAGATAAGTAAAAATTAAAGTGGGGTTTTTTTTTTCCTCCTTCTCCAAAGTGAACTTTGTGTATTGCAGGGGTACTGGACAGAGATTTGGAAGCTGAGGTGCTTCCCTTATGAGCAAGATTTAGGCAAGGAAGCTCAAAATATGCTTTCTAGCTTTGGAAGCCATTTGAATTCTGAGTGCCAACCACTTCAAGACAGTGAAGCTTTATTAAACACAGGTAAAACGGTGTCCGTCTGTCCCCATCAAGCAGACAGGCAATATTTAAGGTATGGCCCTTCTCTGCTTATCCCAGAATACAGAACTGCCTCTCCTCTAAGTGCTCTAACTTCTACATGATGGCCTTGTAGACTTGTTATTTTTGCCAGCTCTGTTTTGACCACTTATACTGATACTGTTATTAAAAAAGTCTTCCCTTTGCTTCAGCAGGAAATAAGAGACCCAATTATCAGGCTTTATTTCAAAAGTTGAAGAAGCATTCTTGTAAACCAAAGCTTCCTACTATTTTTTTATTCCCTTCACACTTGCAATTTCTTTGACCTGGTACAGCAAGATGACTAATGGGAGTTGAAGACACCAGCTTGGGGAATGCTTCCAAGAACCATTCCTCATGCATGCCTATTTACAGCCCACACCATCTAATTCAAGTATTAATTCACAGCTGCATCTATGACTATATATTCCACAATACCACACAAGATAGTCGTTCCAGTGGATCAGTTTGTTTATCTTTATGTCAATCTAAGAGTAACACCACCATTAGGACCACAGTGACCTTACACACATGTCTTATCAGAGTCCTTGGTGTTAGAACAGCCCAACCTTGGAAAGACCTTATCAAAACATCCTTGCTGTCCAGTCTAGGCACATTCCAGTCCAACAAAATAATACTGCAAAGTTTCACTCCTGAAACAAATACTGCCTTCTAGGCCAAAAGCAAAAACTTCTGCTTCCACCTTGGTTATACCAACTAACAAAGTTCACAGAACTTTGTTTCCACCATTACAGTCAACAAAATCTTCCTATGTTCAATACAGAATTTTGTCTCTTTATAGTTTTGGGGTGGCCTTTGTTTTGCCTGCAAACAGAATTCACATGCAGAAAGCCATTCCTTGTTCTCACACACAGCTCTCCATTCACTGTAATTCAGAATTTCTGTCTGTATTATAAATGATGATTTTGTTCCAGTTTTTGGTTTAGATCTTTGTCTCGTACTTTCATTCTCTACTATGTCATCATCTAACTTTTAACATTTCTTTCTTTATAAAGTCTGGGCACTGCTACTACATGTCTCTTCTACAGCTTGTGCCATTTAGAACATTGTTCTTGTATCTTTTTCATCTTAGTGATTCTTCACTTAATTGCAAATTTCAGCATATTCGTTTTCACTGGTGATTCTTCCCCTAGGTCTCTCTTCCTCTGACCTAACATGCGTTATTTAATTATGTTTTAGGATCTAGGCAAATGAAATTGTGCCAAGTATGTCTTATTGTGCTACAGCTAGTTCTTAACCCATTTTAAGTCTATTCTGCTATTGCAAAGTGTTTTGGATTTTACCTCTAGGCCATATACCCTCTTTTACACATGTACCACACACAAAACTTAACACATCTCATATAGGATTTGAACACATCTTAGCTAAAATAGTTTTGGCACTAGCAGTACTATAAATTACTGGCTATCTACAGAGATATATCCAGTCTAGAAATGTTTCATTAACAGCAGTAGTGAGGCCAACCAATGAAGCACAGTACCTGTTCTTATAGGTCAACTTCACAATTCTTGTGCCACCTTCATATTTCCCGGGATGCAATTCTTTTAAGGCTTGTTCCCATTTAGAAATGACATCACAGATCTTTAAAAAATATCATGGAAAGAGGACAGACAAACTGAGGTGAAATGTATAGTTAAGGCTTGAGGAGAAAGTAGGTGATAAAAGTACTGTGGAACACAGAAGATAAAGGAATAGACTGGATCAGCATAAACACAGCCAAAAGTGGCAAAACAATTCCTTTTTCTATTACACAGTATGTAAAAATTAAAGCGTTGCAACTGAAAACTCCAGCTCCAATCTGCAGGGGGACATCTGTAAGTGAATTCTGGTCTGGTAGCAACTTTGTGGCTATGTCTATCTTAGCAAGTAGCAAAGCCCAGGAGGAGCAGATCTGCATAGTGAAACACCTGTTCCTAAGACGCTATGCCCACACTGTATGAGTTTCAAAGGGTTTTCCTTTGGACTAGCTTTAGTCTGATCAAATGGCCTGAAAGCCCACTACTATGTTGGATCACATCTTCCAGTTCATGTTTCACGTAAAAAGAATCCATTTCATGCTCTCTTAAGATTGTTCCTTAATGTGAATCAAAGCATGGTTAATAAGAACGATTGGTAGGTTTGCTTCAAAAGTGCCCTCCTGAGCCAAACTAAAGCACTAACATATCCTCTGAATAGCAGCTGTCTACATGCTTGGCTAAAACAAACCCTTGGATGTGAATGTCCAAACTTTGGGAACATTTGGTCTTAGATTCCAACTTTATAACTCAGACATATTTTTAGTAATAGCATTGTTAATCTCTTTGCTCCCATTCAGCTTCTCTTGGTTATTCCAGTCCTTTTACAAATGGTCTAATAAGGGCCCCTCCTTCTCTTTTGATAGCATCTCAATAAAAGGAATGTGAACATAAGAAGCCACATGAAATACATAATCAGATATCCTAATCCCCTCTAAAGAAGCTATTGAGGTTGCCTTGGCAAGTAAACAATAACCAGTTAATTACCAGTAAAAGTGATGCCTTTGATTGTCTCAAGCTCCTTCGTTTACTCTAATATCTCATCTCTCCAAATGGTTATTCAATTACCAGCAAAGCTCCAGATTATCTGATCTATATCAGGCCATGAAAGCGAAGGATATAATTTGGCACTGTCTGTGGTAGTTTCCTCTTCAAACCATCTAATTAAAGTTATTGGCATCTTCTCCCTCTGTTGCCCGGTGTGAAATTTTACGCTGTGTAAAACAGAATGTTTATGTTCCTTACAGGTATCAGGGCCTCTTCAAAGTTGCCACTACCACTATTCCTCCATCAATGCTGTACAACAAATTATTCTCCCAGAATTGTACCAAAACCTGATGTGTCTTATTCATGGCTGCTAGCCTGCTCACTTAAGGCAGTCATCCAGCTGCAGCATGGGTAAAAATCCCCATATGAAAGACACAGATGTTAATACTTTATCTGCTTTCCTTTTCCCTTGATCTGAGGCAGTCCTCTCTTTTTTAAAGTGAAGGTATAATCAGTAGAGCTTTCTCCCCTAAGTACACTCATCAACAATGAAAGCCTGAATTATCTGGAGATAGCAAGGAGATACTTCATAATCCAATAGATGAGATTTATATAGACATGCCAAGAGACTCACAGCCTAACATAAATTTGTCTCAATTAGGAGTGTCACATTTTATGGTAGCTGTGATACCTGATCATGCTAGCTAGCTCAGTCATGTTTTAATTTTGTAGTCAAGATAAATTAAACTTTAATATGTGCTAAAATCTGAGTTAAAGACTTTAAGAATTGACCAATTTATCACCTACTAAAAGAGAATGTGCTTTGTCTTAACTAGTATCTCAGACTACACTGAGCTAATTATAGAATCATTTAGGTTGGAAAAGACCTTTAAGATTATCGAGTCCAACTGTAAACCTAACACTGGCAAGTCCACCACTAAACCATGTCCTTATGTGCCACATCTACATGTCTTTTAAATACCTCCAGGGATGATGACTCAACCACTTCCCCGGGCAGCCTGTTCCAGTGTCTGACAACCCTTTCAGTGAAGAAATTTTTCCTAATATCCAGTCTAAACCTCCCCTGGTGCAACTTGAGGCCATTTCCTCTTGTCCTATTGCTTGTCATCTGGGAGAGGAGACCGAGACCTACCTTGCTAGGACCTCCTTTCAGGTATTTGTAGAGAGCGATAAGGTCTCCCCTCAGCCTCCTCTTCTGCAGGCTAAAAAACCCCAGTTCCCTCAGCCGTTCCTTATAGGACTTGTGCTCCAGACCCCTCACCAGCTTTGTTGCTCTTCTCTGGACACGTTCCAGCACCTCAATGTCTTTCTTGTAGTGAGGGGTCCAAAACTGAACACAGTATTCGAGGTGCGGCCTCACCAGTGCCGAGTACAGGGGCACGATCACGTCCCTAATCCTGCTGGCCACACTATTTCTGATACAAGCCAAGATGCTATTTGGCCGCCTTGGCCACCTGGGCACACTGCTGGCTCATATTCAGCCGGCTATAGACCAACATCCCCAGGTCTTTTTCCACCAGGCAGCTTTCCAGCCACTCGTCCCCAAGCCTGTAGCCTTGCATGGGGTTGTTGTGACCCCAATGCAGGAATTAATATCTCATCTCTGAATACTAATCTAGATAGAAAATACCCAAGTGTATTTGATCTTGCTGCATATTAAGAAAAATTTATTAGCCATTTAGCAGCTCTTCAAAGATCTATGCTGAATGGGGGGAGGGAGGAAATACCTTCATGTTGCCCTGAAGACAATGTTCCAAATTCCTGCCAGAAGGATCATCTGTGAACAGAGAAAATCCCATGTGGGACGGCTTCCTCATTCCTGTCTCCTGGTTCAGTCGTTGGATGAATTCATCAACTGTTGAAGAACCATCAAAACCTACAACCTGCAATGAAAGAGGAGCTACTTGAGGATAACTTTCAAGAAACATAACATTGATGGGTATCACAGCTAATGAAGCCTGGTTTCCTACAGACTGGTGTCTCATGATTGACTGCCAGCTCCAGTAACTGCACTTGCATATTGTCTCCCTTCACATTGCATTCTTTCTTGTACTGAGACTCTTAGGACATCTCTCCCTTTTCCCCAGCTACCTTTTCTTCCTAAGACCTGTAGAGCTGGGGCTGGATTCCTTTCATTTTCTCAAGAAAAATGGCTAAATCGACAAAGAGGAGAAATTGTGTCTATCTCCCAATATCTGATATGTATAATCACCATGGTTCCACCTGCGCACATGAAGGAGGCAGGTTATGGTGCCTGGAAGAAAGGCAGCTGCAATGGCTCACCTGGTAGGTTCCGTTCATGAAGTGCACTGGGATGCTGAAGGGGAGTGAGTGGTGGTAGGGATTTCTCAGCAAGATGGACACAATCTCCATCCGGGAGGGCTTGGCTTCCCGCTCGCCAGCCTGCACAGTGCGGTCTACTGATCTCTGGCAGTAGATGGCATACTTCCCTATTTCACTCCTAGGCAAAGAGGTGGAGATAAGCCACAAACGTGCTTTAAATGGCATGTCCTCTTCCATTTCCCATGCCATGACTAGAGCATTCCTCCCTCAGGCTTTTGCTCAACCTAAGATACATATCTGTGCAGATACCCGAGTTCATCTCAACAGACTAACAGCTCAAGTGAAAAGCTACAAAACAAACCTGAGCTGCAAGGATCTGTAAAATTAAGGTAGACAATAGACTCTGGGAAGCGCAAGAGCATTCTCTGCTCCTAGATGGACTGGACACAGTATAGGAATATCCTCTTCTGTACCCTGTTGCCATCATAGTATCCATTAAACCAAGACCAGTTCACCCTCGCACTCACTGTCATGCCAGCAGAATGTAATTACTGGTAAGTATTAATAGTAAGTTGTAATGCATTAGTCTCACTTACAGGATTATATGTTGTGTTTATCAATTTACATGGTCATACAAATTATAAGTTTCCATGTATTAACCCTATCTGCCAATCAAAAGACTCAACAGAGATTCAAAGCAGGCTCAGATTTGTTGATAGTTCAATACAGTATAGCGACAGTTACGAATATGATCAGTTTACTGTCTGCTGAAGAGAGAGCTCTATTGAACAGCACCAAAAGGATATAAGTGTCTCTAAAGCCAGGCAGGAACATTCAATTACACCTTTTGCAAAAAGGTTAAGAATGTATATACTGAATAAGTTCTGAAATTGAAGGATCTGTATGGATTTATAGTGGTGCTATCACTTTGCAGGGAAACTAATTCCATTCAAGATGCCTTCAGGAGCTCAGTACATGATTAAATCTCCAGTTAAATCCCTGCGAGCAACATGGAAGTCAGGAGCTCTGGCTTTTCACTGTAGCAATATATTGCTCACCTCCCCAGTAATGCGTTTGAACAATTTTCAAATGGAGAATCTTGCTTCAACGAGAAGCTGTTGTGTCTGACTTCCAAATGCTCCTGAGCCCTTTGTCTTCTAACCTAGAACTGTGCCCCAATTTTCTTCCTCTCTTAGAGATTGGATATATACTCTAAGGTCACCTTTCATGAAAAACAATACCTAGAATGAAGATCTAGTGTAAATCTAGACCATAGGCATTATGCAGTTTAAACATTCGAGTGTCTTGTTTGCTGTAGGAAACAGGGAAAGCATATTTATTTAAACTGGTCAAGAAACAGCCATACCCGCTCCGTCTAAAGAGACATAAGTATTCCTAAAGCTAGGCAGAAGGAGCTAAGCTAAGTCTCATTTAGCAACTGCTCTAAATCTAATCTTAACTACAGATGAATATAAGCACAGTTTGCTGTAATTTCTGTATGTTTGTTTCTAGCCCTAATAATTGTTTCATAGCCGGATTGTATAAATACATTTCTTCTTTGCTTCTGCTTAAAGTTTATTTGCTGATAAAGGTACTTTTGGGCTAAGAACCTGGCAGACCATCAGCATAGTAATGCTTGAAACTGATGCATTAAATCAGTTTCACGGAGCCCAGCACATCCTTATGAAATTCGATAGTCCCTAACAGCAGAGCAGCTCTGCTACTGAGTTGAATGGCCCGGTTTGGAATCTGGTAATGCCCAAGTTTGAAGAGATGGCTTCTAGTACTAGCCAGAAGATCCCTAACATGTTGCCTTAGCCAATGGAGAGAGAGCCTGAACATCGAGGAGCACCTGATATCTGCATTTTTGCTTCTGAAAACAAACAGCAAATGTGAGGCAACATACGAGAAAATAAAAAAACCTTGATTGAAGGAGTACACAGATTTCCTTTGCAATACCAGGAGACTTTTAGCTTGAGTTCCAAGTTGGACTTAGGCTGAGTATTTGAATATGAATATTTGTTTGAAATGAAACCACTCTTTTACCTATGTCTTAAGCAACAGTATTTTCTTACAACAGACAACTAGACATCTCTAGCTATGACCTCCCTGCCAAGGACCCAGTGAGATATGCTGAAGACCAGCCATGGAAACAAACAAAGAGCACAGCATGAACACTGGAGAACAACTTATTGCTGTTACAGTAGATCTTGCACTGTTTTCTTATAGGGGAAAGTGTTACACACTAAAGAGGTAACAGAACACAGTACTAGTATATATTTTAGGTTTTTTAGTTTTTCCTAACTTTTTATGGTTCCCCGAGTTGTTCTCTGCCTCACTTTTGTTCTGTCAGTATGCCTGCTAACCTGACAGCAGAATACAATCACCTAAAATTCTAATAATTCATTCTAAATTATTACTTTGGTCTGTCTTTCTGTCAGTAAAAGAAAGTAGCTGCATCAGCAAAAAACCTCCCTATGTAGCTCCAGTTGTATCTGCAAAAAGTTCTTTTCCACTCAGTTTTGTGAACTAGCTTAATCTAAGTGACAGATTAATGTGAATGACTGAAGAGGGGCAGCTTGATACTATTGGGAACCTTCTGTCCCCTCCCTCAAGTTATTTTTGCAGGTGTTAGTTACAAAATTGCTTCCATCTTTATCAGTAGTGAATGCAAAAGGCATTAGCTTAGCAGAAGAAAATGCTGTTGCAGTCTTTACCTGGGGTCTGCATGTCGCTGCAAGTGCTGTTTGATGTACCAGAGGAAATGATGTTGAGGCAGAAATAGAGGAGCACACAAAGCCAGGAGTTGCCAGCACTGTGAACATAAAACTGGACATCAGTCTTGTTCTGTACTTCTTGCCTGTTGTCTTTCATAGACTACTGCAACCAAAATGTTGGATGGTGATCAGTGCTTTTGGAAGTGACCATTTTTAGATATGTAGTTCAAGATGCTTCAAAGGAAAGTGATGGTCAGAGGACAGGCTGCTCTTCAATATCTCAACCTGGACGCTAATAAGAGGTGTTCTAAATGATTGGCCACTTTTGAAAATATTGGCTAACGTAACCAGAGCTGAGTGAATGATTAAGACTTAAATTAATATTTTTTTCCTATTTGCAACTGCAGGTTATAACAAAGAATACACTGGGGAATTTTGTTTCAAATTAGACCCATTGTTTTTCAACCAGATTTTATTTTCTCATTTGAGCTGGGAATATTATAATGAAGTATCTACATTCATGCTGTAACTTATTCATTTGATTACCCAATAATTATAGTGCAAAAATCAGATTTCATGCTTAATAGTAATATTCATGATTTGCATGCTGTTGATTAACTAAAATGGAAAACAAAATTAATACTATGTGGCAATTATAGCTAGCCAACACGAGCTACAAATTTTGATTCTGAATATGGCCTGAATAGACCATTTGCAACTGGTAAATGGTTAAATTGAAACTAAAATTTATTGTGTAAGTAGTTACATTCTCAATGTTTTTCTTTGCACGTCAATGCCGAGACTCTCTTTCCTCCAGCACACCTTTAGCATTTGCACAATTTTTTGAGAACTAGTCCCATTGCTAATTATTAAAAACATGGAATTAAATAGAAAGTATTTGCAGAGTAGAAGTGACAAAAGAGGAACTGACCTGAATGACTGAGTGGTTCTGGGGCTGTCGGCAGCTGGTCTGTTTAACAAGCTGACAGTAAATTTCATTCTGCAGCTCAGTATGCGTCAAGCAGACCTGCAGTGCTGTCTGGGCAAGTGACACGTGGTAATCAATACAGGGTGCCTCCACAGGGACATTGATGAACAGCTGACAGGACTGTAAAAGGGTGGAAGTTAGTCAACGCCATGAATACAGTGACTCTTCTCTGGTATTTTCCAGGACAGGTTCCCCAGATGTGTTACAGACAATTAATTAATTCTTCTATATAACCCTGAAAGGAGGGAGGAGAATAAATACTTATTTCCTATCCCTCCCTCTTTAGTTATGGCAACTAGAAAATTCACTTAACCTCCCCCAGCCTGAGGACCTCACAGGTCAGCAAGAGAATCGAGGGGAAAATGTGCTTCCTGCCTTCCATGCCTGGGTTTTACCTTGATAAGACCGTCCAGTCTTACTGCTGATCTTACACTTGTAGAGTGCAAGAATCAAATCCCCAATGGCTTCACCATTGGTCTTACTGACACGAATGAGTTTGCCAGTAAATTGTTTCTGTTTCCTTCAGTCCAACTGTTGGAGAGGAAAGAGGAAGGTAAGGTTAACTTTGAAGCGTAAAGCCTGTAGGGGACATTGCTCCTAAACCCAGATTCCCTACAAGGCAAAGTTAAACTTCCAGAGAATGAATGACACCCTAATATCTGACTGTCCTATTGTACATAAATGACCCGGCAGGCCTGTCTAAAGCAACCAATGGTGACAGTAAATGTTGTGACAAACAACATGACCTAACAATGTTGTTGCCTCAACAACAGAGCAAAATAACTGAAAACCATGCAATGTCCATTTAAATACCTTAAAAAGTTTCAGAGCTTCAGTCTGTAGAGCCTCCGATGGCAGAGTGGTGAGGGATGTGTGCAACCCATCTTTACTGTAGCACAACATAGGATGTTTCCACAGAGGAGAATCTGAGGTAGCAGATGGGTAAAAACATGCAGTGTCAGAAACAGAAGATAACAGTGTCCACTTTGAAAAGGAGCCTCACTGAAATGGCAAAGCACACAAGGAAGCAGCACTGCACTAGGCCACATTTATCTTTGGTGCCACTTCACTGATTTCAGCAAAAGCCTGCCATGAACAAGGCACCAGCAGCATTAGCCATCAGCAGAAAGAAGTATTGCCATCCTCAATCCTGCCATGCCAGAGCTTTTCAGCAGCTGGATTCTGGTGAGAAACTGCTCAGCTGCATGTTCAAACAAGAGACACAAACTCTGCCAGGGCAACTGCCTGCAATGGGGCTCTTTGTTAGTGCAAGTCATTATTCAACAGTAAGCAAGGTTCACATATAGGTCTAGGAATATGTGAGTGTGCAGGAAAAGAGTATTAAGTATGCATATGTTAATACACATTCGAGAACATAGTGCATAAATATACATGAACGAGTAAGTATCAAAGTGAGGAGGAACAGACGAGCATGGATGTACCTGTGAGGGTTTATATGTGCAGAGGAACAGATGTGAAGGCAAGCATGTGTGAGTATATTTAGAGGAGAGAGCATGCGTTTGTATGGTCAAGATTCCCAGGAAAGGAAAATCAGGACCAAAAATAACAGGAAAAATTAAAGCTCCAGTTCTTTATTTTAATTTGAATTAATGTTACAGAAGTTTCAGATGCTTTGATAAGTGATGTGACAATGTGACAGACCTGTCTAGTTTCACTACAATGTCTGTATTCTCTCTGGAGATGTTACTGTGGAACTAGGGGAAAAGGACACTATAGCACATGCTGTTCTGCTGAGAATCCCCTTCCCTCACCTTTGGCTGGATTAAAACTGGGAATTGAAATTACCCTTCCTTATGCTTTGCTACCGTGGAAAAAAGTTTGTGGTTTCTACTTACTAGGGTCTCCTTCTACATCCAATAGTTTTCCAATGAGTTGTTCATATGACGTGCCCACTGTGGCATTACTGCTACCAGCCGCTACGGTCAGATGGTACAGCCAAGTATTCTATGCATAAGGATGAGAACAGTATGGGTCAATTCACACCTTGTTTTCTACAAACAGGTTCAGTCTGTAGGCCCCATTTGTTCACTGATACCAAAAAGACTCTTGCTCTCCAAAAAAGACTGCCTTTTATACCTTCTCCTGTTTGGTGCGAATGAGTAAGTATGTGGGACTCTGGTCCTGTGGGTGAATCACCAACGTACAGTGGGATGAGAGAATTCCTCCACCAGTGGCTTCATAATCTTCATCAGAGTCACAGGAACGGTCTACTTCTTCCACTTTGGACTCACGCATAGGCAGATGCCCTAGGGGACACTATAAGGAGGAGAAGCAAGTTAGGTAAGTGTAGCTCATCTCCCACTATGGACAGGGAACACTGGGAAAGAAAACCCAATTCAAAAACATTAACAGTTCTATAAAATACAAGGAATAAACTATAATTCAGCATTTAACTAATGTAATTATATAATCTTGCATTTCTGTAGAATCTCTTCTCTTTCATCAACTAAAGTACTTACAAACTGTGTTACTACTTTTATTATTTTTCTTGGGAGAGCATCTACAGGTCAGAAGGAGAATATGCAAATAAAAAGATGGCCTTTCCCATAAGGTACTGCTTTGTTCCCATTACACTTGTCAGTTGTGTTTACATCATCAGTTCTGCAAGACAGAATGTGTTTTCTGATGGTCAGTTGCTCAGTGTCTTGAGCCACTGTTTTCCGATGCTGGTCAGACTTTCTGCTTGCTACTGGAAAGTAAGTACTTTTAAAATTACATAAATAGGTAGCTTCAGACAAACAGAGGATATCTGCTGTGCTAACTCTGGAGGTCAGTCCCAAGTATGAGTCACAGTAGTCCTTGATATTCTAAAACTTGGGTTTCAACATCACCAAGACAAAGTAATGGACCATTGGGCCAAGCTTCCAGAAATGGAAGCACATTATGCTGATTAAATGACTTCCCTCTTCCCATATTATCGCTGCTACTTATTTTCATAACAGTATACAGAATATATCAGGGCTACATAAAAGTCTGCTCTAAAGGCTTCACAAGACCAAATGGAGAAAGTGAGAAACAAGATATACAGTGATCTGAGAAAAAGCAGTCACTTGCCTTTTAAGTCTTTTGTCATTTTAGCTTAAAAAAAAATTTAAAAGAAAATACTGATTCTCTTTGTAGAGCAGATACTGTTAGAAAGGGAGAAATACAACCAAGGAAGAGCTTGAAGCATGAGACACAGAAGCAGTAAAAGGAAAGAACGCGTCATGAGAAATGGGAAAGGAGGGTTCAGGAACAAAAGGGGAAAAGGAATTACCTTATCTTCATGATTTCTATAATAGTAGAAAGTTTTTCCAATCAGTGCACACCAGACCAGCTTAGAATGACCATGCTTGACCTGTAAGGAGGACAAAGAAATACATATTTTAACATCAGCAGTGTTGCTGGAATGATTTTCTAGGATTTCAACTTTCAATTCAACTCTCCCTTAAAACCTTGCATATATTATTTGTTCTATGCTAATATGATCTCCTCTCAAAAAATACAGGGCACCACTTCCAAGAGCAGATAAGTACATCCCATCTAAGTAGGTGGGATGGGTGCTTATGGAAATGGATCTAAGAGTTTGTGAAGTATTTTACTCATTCATAACAACCCATCATTTCTGTATCCTGAAATACAATATTAAGAATAACTGTTTTAAGATTATAAAAAGGAGTCATTTCATCTCAGCAGGAAAAGACCGGTCAACACATAGTCTAAGGAACTGTTTCCCATTGCAGGTGAACAAGCTTCAGATGCAGGTTGTCTTTAGCCATCTTTAGATGCTGGCCAGAATTATATTACAAAATCCATAGGAACTTGGTATGCAAAACTAATCTATGGAAATAGCATAAAGCATAAGAATTTTCAGCTATTGTACTTTGTACTAACGCGCATGCAGTCTGTTATGATGTAAATGCTAATCTAGAACCATACAAGCAATTTCTTTGAAACTCTCCTATATCACCAAGTTAAGATCAATTAAATGTGACATTTAACAGCATTTCCTGTTGGTTATTTTTTTATTATGACATGCTGTGAATTCTGTTGAAGAAAAGCATACATAAGCTAGATATTTGTTACTACTTACTGTTTGACAAAGTCAGTATTCTCTCAGTAGCCCTGTTTGTCCTATTCCTTATCATTTACACAAATGTTCCTCTCTGAAACACAGAAATCTACTGCCACTTTTCTTTCTTTCCCCACTCTTCTAGGGAGTATTAAAATACTAATTTCCCGCTGACGTTTACTGTGCAAACCAAGAAGCTGTTACACTGTCAATACTGAGCTAAACTGAATAAACCCAGAAACAGTATTTTACCTTGGTGAGCCAACCTTTCACAGTAGGTTTAGCATCACTATGAGGAACGCCAACCGGACTGGTCACTTGGACTCTCAGGATACTCTGTAGGACATGAATCCATTCCTCCAGGATGTTGGGAGAGTCTGCTGTCAGGAAGTAGGTTCGCTTTTCTGTCATGAGCTGGAAGGAAAAGGAGTGAGTAAGCATAAATCTGCACACCTACAAATCTTTTTCTTCAGCTGCTGAGTTTCATTATCCCATACAGGGGTTTTTTTGGTGGGTCAGGAGGGATTTTTTTGGGGTAAGAAAAAAGGTGCTAACCCTCAAAGACCAAGCGAAATAACTGAAACTCAGGTGAAAAATTTCTCATGAGCTCTCTTGCCATTTCTGTTGGCTTTGTCTCCTCTCTCATCCTTTCTTGTTTCTCAGTGCTGCTGCTAATTTTTCATTTTAAAGGTGACTACATAAACAGGTTTTTTTGCTGCCTTCACTTTGTATTGCATTCTGCCTCCAATAGCTTGTGACTCTTCGAGAGGAAAGATGCTATGAATTTAATAGTATTAAGCCTTAGCAACTTCAGTTCCATAAGGGCAGAAGGTAGCTCACAGGTCAGGCCATGTGTCTTTCAGTCAGATTATGAGAGAAACTTTAATGCTGCCTTTACAATGAAGTCCTCTAATAATAATGACTTAAAACTGAACCCAGTGATGAGCTAACTTCTAATATTTTAGAAGTCAAATTCTAATAGGAATCCAAGACTTCAGATTTTTCTTCAGATCCTTCAGACATGTAAAATCAGGCTGGAGATCTTGTGAGAGGATTCTTTCAGAAAGAGGAGATCCTAGGTACTATCTGGTTTTAATTGTTATAAGAATCACTTTTTCCCACAGATTTCAAGCTCTCAGTCCTAACTGCAAAAAAGGAAAGTGCTGTGATGTAAACCAAAACAAAACAGAACTATAGGAGAATTTATTTCAATTTGAAAAAGCTGTATTTGGGTTACAATTTAGCTCTTTCCCCATTATTTATTAAACTAACTGCCTGGCTTGTGCCAGGAAACACAGGGGACAGATAAAGTTAGCTCATATCAGTTGAGACTTTTCAGCCCAAAATAACTGCTTTCTCACCCAGTCACTGAGCGTGTGGTTATCCACAGGATGAAAAAGCAACACTTACCTGGAATGTTTGGGACCCTTCACCTCTGACAATTTGGCACGAGGAATTCAGCTCCATCTGCCCTTGTGGTTTGCGGATAACATCACTCTGAGGAAAGAAAAGCAAACAACTTTTTCAGTAGGAAAAAACCTCAGATGGGTCTTGGAGTACTTAAATACAGCATAATATGCATGTGCAGGTTTGGTGTCTGCATTCACGAGGTGGAAAGGACAGCTGAAGGTTGTCAGGTTGAATATGAGACAGTGTGATCCCATTGCAATGATGAAGCAAAAGTCTCCTCAGTAGTGGCAGATAATATAACAAGGGTAATGGTGACAAATACTGTCTTACAAAGTTCAGATTGGACATTTGGGAAAAAAAAAACCAAACCAACAAACAAAAACCCAAACCCTCTCTTACTGTGTAGGCAATACAACACCAAAGAGGTACCCAGACAGTGGCTGAATTTCCACCTTTGGAAATTTTCAAGATTCAGCCAGACAAAGCCATGGGTGGTTTGATCTGCAGCTGGTGACAGTCCCTCTTCAATGTGTCAGTTGTAGTCCAACTGAAGTCTGGGTCTTCCAGAAGTCCCTTCCAACCAACAGTCTAAATTCTGCATATTTATGAAATTATTTTTATATGTATGTATGTATAGACTATATATGTATAATTTGCTTGTGGATTCTGATGGATAAACCTAGTATCAGAAATAAAGATGCCTTGTGCCCTAAGGTGTATTTTTGTCTTGTCAGAATATGACACCAACTTATAAAAATAAAAAAGTTGCAAATAAATATTCTCAGTATTCCTGACTGGTAAGCAAGATGTGTATATACACAGAAATACTGTGTAATTATGCAGGTATGGACGAAATTGCTGTGTACAGAAGAAAAAAGTATGGAAGGTGAATATCCCTAAATATAATTCTCTGTAGTGTAGCTAAGTACAGCAAAATAATGAAGAACAACAATAAACATATTTTACTGTATATATAAATTTTGAGTGCATACTGCTAGAATTTTTAAAATAACGCCACTTCATTTGAAACAGTTGTGAGTTATAAAAAGTATTTGGAAAGGTTTGAATGCACAAACATGCTTTCTCAATACTGTTTCATTGATCACTGTAAGACAGCATTTTGCATGAAAGCTTATTTTCAATTTTACCCTAGTTTTCTAATACTTCCATGTCCATGTGGGAAGATGAAAAATGAAAGAATCCAGCTTTCTTCCCCCTGAAAGCTGTAGTTTTCCTCAGAGCCCTGTATACTGACTGATGAGTACATATCTGTGCCCTCCTGGTATTGTAATTTATTTTTCCTTTATTTTCATCTTAAATGTGACCAAAGCTGGGCCATAGTATGCCTTCTGCTTTTCATCATCTGTATGAAGTTAACCAGTAGGTGCCAAGCTTCTGTCCTTGTGAACAACCTTTCATCTCCTGGAAAGTTCCACCACAAGGAGCTTCCCTACCTAAGCAGAGACCCATGGTTGAACCTGTGGGTCAGAAATAAAGCTCTTTGGCAGGACATTTTGGGGGACGCTTGCCCATGGCTCCCAACTCTGCCAGTGGTATCAGCCTGGAACTGGTTCTGCAGGCAGCCTTTCCCTGTGCCTCCACACAGGAGTAAATGTATCCCAGTGACTCACCGGAGACTTGTAGTACATGATTTGTCTGTTTCTTAGAACAAACCATCGTCTCTTCCACATCTTCACCTGGCTGCCCATTTTCAGCAAGTAACCTGATTTCTCCATGGGTTCCTGGAAGGCAAAGAGCAAGGGGGAGGGGAGGTTATCTTGCACCTCTCAAAATAAAAAAAAAATGAAAGAGTGCTGAAGTCAAGCTCAGACATTTGCTGCATCTCCATCATTTTCCGCTTTACTCTGTCAGATAGGAGTAGCAGCCATCTAAGGTCAGTGCTCTCTGCCCGACTTGGAGAGAGTCCTAGACTATCTGTGTAGCTGCAAATACCATATTGTGTTGTTTTAGTAAAGAAGGCATCCAAAGATAATTTTGATGATTGTTTGATGCTCCAAAAACTTACTTGTTTTCCTACCACAGCAGTGATTTTCCAAATAAAAGTGAAGGCTGTCTCTAAGCCATGATTAGAGTCCTGTTCCTTGTCTGCTTGATCTTTTACATTCAAGAGTACAGAATTTAATGCTGCCCCTGTTTGAGTTTTTTGTCTTGGCCAAAATATTCTATCCTTTCTCCTTCCTTCCTCTGAATTTCCAAACTTGTTTTGTCACAAAAGCGTAAGGCCATCATTAAAGTAGAATATGACTACAGGAAACCAGTACAGGTCATCAGGAAAGAATAGAGCCCTTGGTGCTTATACTTTTATTTAACCATGTAACGGAAATTACACCTTCTTTTGAATCATCAGATAGCGTCTTTTGATATAAACCAACTGGACCAACAGCTCAGTCTGTTAGAGCATCACTTTACAGGGGATAACTCGATACAATCGTAGTTATGCATTTTCTCTTTCAAGGCCCTGTTTGCAATCCCTTTTTTGTTGCATCCCTTCACAACTGCGAGGTGGCAAGACTTACAGTGCAGATTCCACCATCAGTGGAATAGGAAGATGTTCGTTGTAGCTTATGTTCTGGCTCTGAATAGTCACCATCCAAGGAGTAGGCATCAGGAGGGATGGCATAGTCACTCTCAGAGCTCAGTGAGGACATAGATACACCTGTTCCAAATGAAGGAAAGAATGAGAATCATGGCTAGACAGAAGCATGCACTGAATAGTGTACACTGTGAAAAAATTTTTGAGTTCACCATTAAGGCTTTTTTGTTCAAGAAGAACAAATCAGATCAGACTTCGGAAACTCAAACCCCACTAACCAAACTTCTGAGACTTTTTTTTTTTCCTAGGAAGACAAACAAGTAGTGAGAGTGAGTTTTGGATACTGTCAGTGAAATAATTTTGCTGCTGAATAAACAGAGATTAAAAACAGTATTAAAAAAAATTTTTAAAAATTAACAGATTTGTTATCTAAAGGACAGACATGCCGTGTTCAGCCTGGAAACATCCATTATAAAGCCTCAAGCCCCTCTCATCCAAACTAACAAAAAGGCTCCCTCACCAGCAATGGGGCTTTTCTTTCTGTGAATCTTCCACCACTGGTTCGTGGCAATGCGCAGACACATCAGTGACTGCTTCACAACAGAAGTTAAAGACATGAAATAGGATTCTATTTTATTGACTACCAATTGTAATGAAAACTCCACTCAAGGATCCAGTTTAACCCTCCCAGCAGTCAAGAAAAAATGTCCTAGCCAAGACCCAAATTACCTGATGCCTTTCAAAGACAGGAAAGATTTGCTTACTGGTCAAGAAATTACCAGCCAATGACAGAGACAAAAACCATTTTCTTTAATGTGTCAGTACTAGCTTGCTTACAAGGAGAAGTCACAGAAAATGTATGGATGGCTTCACTGGATGTGATAAATCTGGGAGATCAATCTTTCCCACAGTCTTAGCTTAGCAATTGCCTGGATGGAAATCTACCAGTGGTAAAAACCCATCTAAGAGGACAGGTTTCTATTGAGTAGCTGTTGATGTCTGCACACATTCTGGGAGAACTCCTTATTAGCATCACCAAGGCTGAGCATTTGCCTGTCACTGGTGATGCTGTTCAGGACATCTTGTCTCACCCATGAGGACAGAGTTCATGCTGCTCGGTGGCAATACTCCCACTTTACCTCTCTTCACTGCACGAGGGCTGCCTGGCACGCTAGCTTTCCTGTTCTCGGATCCAGCAGTAGAAGTCCTGAAGCTGGCATGGGAGCCACAGTCATCATCAGAGCCTGAAGACTCATCTAAGAAAGGCACATTGCTGATCTGTGTGGCTTTCTGGAAAACAGACCTGTATGGTCAGTGTGTGAGGGAAGAGTTTCCCCAGGACAATCCCTGCTCAAAAAGGAGACAGAGCAATCAATGCAGGCCCTTCATTTTCACACTGCCTTGCCCACGACTGTCCCAGGGCTCCTTATTGCCTCCCTTTCTAGTCTGAGAACTTCTAAGCTGGACTCTCTAGTCTGATCTATTTGGATCTCCTCTGGTTACACCCTCCCTACAAGGGTTCCACAAGCCCTGTGCTTCCCCATAAGCTCTCAAGAGTCCTCTTCCATTTCATTCTCTAGGCTACACCCACTATTACTCCCCAGGTTTCTACAGCTTCATAGTGCACACTGCAGCTTCCTGGACCCAAACTTGCTGCAATGTTCTGTATTCCTAAATACATTTATTATTCGCTACTCCTGCATTCTTTTAGTGTCCAGTACTTCCTGGCATTCTCTAATTTTCTTTCCTTCACTGCACAGCTTCATCCCATTCTCTCTCAAATTACTGGCAACCCTGGACCATGCTTTTCATAAGAGGAAAAGTGAGGTAACTCCTTACCCCCTTCAGCGTAGTGTAGACTGGCACTGTGACGTTTCTGTAGATGAGACAGGTAAATGGCCCAGAAGTTGAACACGAGAAATTGGAAACTGGAAAAATTCAGAGAGAGAGCAAGAGAGCAAATAATACAAACTGGTGAAAAGGAGAAGGTTTTAACGGAGAGGTACATGTATGTGTGTAAGAACTTATGTAGCCTCTTGGAACATCAAATAATGGAGGACTGCCATCATGGAGAGTTTGGCCTGAGAAAGGCCAGGGGATGTATTACTAATTACATACAACTCCCAGAGACAGCTGCAATGCTCCCTCCATTTAGCCTGTAAGACATCTTACCCACCCTGTGCTCCCCATGGTACAATGGCAACCCAGCGCACCATGTCCAAAGAGGTAGAAGCCGTAACAGGGGAAGGTGATGGTGAATCACAAAACTAAAAGAAGGTCACAGCCATGCAGAGACAGAACAGTGTCAAAGTGAAAGTGATGAAGGAGATAATGGAGTCCCTGAAGATATCACTAAATGTAGGGGCTCAAACAGCCCAGCATCAACCATCCCTGAGATTAGATGTATCCTCCTCCCTTCCTTGCTTTATCATGGCTATCTAAAAATCAAAAATTTACTTTGAAAACAGGCAAGAAAATGAAGAAATATGAACAGCCAGAAGCTCAGGTCCCATACTGTCACTGTAAACTCCCTCTAAGGATGGATCGTGTCTAGAACTTACAGCAGCTGGAAGTATCATTCACCGTGGCCACTTCAGACAACCTCATGCCAGACTTGGCCACAGCATAGATTCGACTCTCCTGGAACAATAATACCATGAACAGCAATGGTCAGTCAAAAACATGATTCCTGCAAAAAGAAATGCTTGTGTCACAGAATCACATCACAATCACACCTTTGGGCAGGAAGGAGGGGCCCTCTAAGAAAGATTGCTCCATTCCACCAGATGTTGGGTGAATGATCATTAGTGGAAATGTCCGTCTGTGTGCAATTCCCTGAATCACAACAGAGTTGGCTTGTAAATGCTACAGAGATGATATCCACAGACTGGAACACCTACATGCAATTATCAATAAATTACTATATCACAGCTTGGAAAAAGCTGTTTTTTCCACTTTATGAACAGTGCAATAAAATGAATCAAGAAGAGACCTAAACCAGGACAATTTATTGAGCCACAACCTGTAAAGGATTCCCATTCTCTGATACGGGAATGAAAGAAATGCCTGGAATGATCTCGATAAGCCTGTGTCTCAGTTATAACAACATGTGGAGCTTTCAGTTCAAAGGATCTCCAAGTGCTTCATAAATTGATAAAAATTCCAAGAGGTGAACCCAAACCTGTAACTAAATGCAATGTTATGACTAAGACATCAACCATTCTAAAATGGATAAAAATCAAAGCTAGGAATCATCTTGCTGCTCCTTACAGCATACAACCAATCACTCTCAGATAACACACATAATACATATATATGGAAGTACCCAAGACTGCAAAGTCAAGTACACCAAAAAAAGAAATTACAGACTTAGTATTTTCTGTATGTATATGCATTGTGATTTAGTCTCTAATGAAATATTGTGTCCATATTTTTCCCCAGACACTTCCTATTCAAGGCACATAATGGACATTTCTTACTGATTAAGTTGCTATTTAATATTCTATTCACACTTTAGTGTTTGATATACTTAAATTTGCCCTACTTGTATACACCTACTTGACTCTGGTCTGAAGACAAAATAACGGATTTTTCCTGTGGTGTTCTTGACTGTAATACTGCAATGCTTCATAAAGACTAATACAAAATGTTACAATAACCCTGGGAGGGACATGATGGGTGCTAGCGCTAGCTTCCAGAGAAGGAACTCAAACATAGGTTCTTTGAAGTATCAAATATCTTTGGAGTACCCATTTCAAGATGTCCAAGACCTGACTTTTTGAGAATTTAGCATCGTATAACACTGTTTGTAATGAAAACAACTGAATACAGTTGCAGCAGTGGAGTGCTCAGCGCTTCTTTAATTAAATTTACTTGCCAAACTCAAGTTAGACATTCAGAAGGTATGTGTGGAGCTGATGATCACCTGTGAAAAATTTAGCTTAAGGGACTAGAAGAACCTTACACTGGAACTCTAGATCAGAGAAAGGAATAGTAGCCAAGCTCCGAGATGTATTTCCCTTCTTCCAAGTGAGTACACTGTTCATGACACCTTTCTGACTTCTGCGGCAAATAAAACAGACATCTTGGAAACTGCGGTTTCTTTTACTACACTATGCAGCTTCATCCCCAGCACAGTTCCATATTATGGACTGAATGAAAAGAGATTCCTTTGTAAAAACAGCTGTTTAAATTAAAATTAAATTAAATTTAAATTAAACAGGGGTTTAAATTGGTATCATAAAGGACACAGCAAAGATCACAAATAATATTAAGTTTTCATAGAAAAAAATTATAAAACATGAGGATTAACAATGAAAGCTTGATTTTGCACCTTCAACTTCTTTGCCTATGTCTTTAAAAAAGCAAATTGACAATAATGGAATTATCTCTTTTGATACTACATTGATTTCCAGCAAGTTTATCAAGTTAGATTGACACATTAGCAAACAATCCAACCATCTGAACTAACAAGTACCTGAAAGTGATAACAACAGACTCCTCTCTCACATGAACTAAGCAATAGGACATGTATATTCACTTTATCAATGGTTTTCACATAGTTTTCCTGATAGCAGAAGTATACCATGAGATACAAATGCCGAGATCTAATCCATGTATCTATTCTAGCATTCACAGCTTTTTACAACCCTGAAACTATCTGGTCTGATCCATTCACTTGCATTTATGACTCACTTTTCTATCTTAAACAAATGACAATAGAACTAAAGATTAACTTTTGATGACCTGTAAGTATAAACCACAATGCAGCACCTCTTGACTTTTATTTTTATTCCTATGTTTCTTGAGTACTATTTTCTTCCATGGACTTTTTTTTTTTCCTTATAAAGGGAAAAGAACAAAAAAATTTGTCAGTGGAACCAGCATGCCCCATGATCTGGAACTGTCAGACTAGGTGATTCAGAAATGTGACTGACGTCCACAGGAAACAATTACTTGAGACCAAGAGCTGTTGTAGCCTAACTGCTGTGCACTACTCAAAGATAAGCAGCACTTCTCAGACTGTTGTCCTTGCATTTCTTACCCATGATGGGAATCTGTGCAGCGGTGGTGTGGGAGGTTTACCTCCTGGGTCAAGTATGCCAGCCTCAGAACTCACAGCTTCTCTTTGCCCTGCAGATAAGCGGTTGCTTTCCTCACATGCTCCAGCTTCTTCCCTCACTGGGACACGTTCTGTTTCCATCTTCTCCAGTACCCCATCATCATCAATATCTGTCTCCTTCACTTCCCCATGGCAGACTGGAGAGTCTGTTATGGGCTGGAAGGTGCTAGCCTCTAAGCTCACTACACGATGGAAAGAATTAGCTACCGGCTGAGGTTGGCTGTAATGTCTCTTGGCTAGTTGGATACTGTCTCTTGGCCTATTGGGAGTTCGTATTTTTGGAAAGGTCATACTACTGCCAAGGCTGCATTCCCTCCCTGGACAGAAAGAATGTGCTGTAACAGCTGATGTTGACACAACCGGGGGTGGCTCAGCAGTTTGGAGATGGCCCTCAAGCATGCTCATTATTTCTCCTGAGGAAGAAGAGTCCAGCCGGTGGGAGTGGAACCTGGCACTCAGATCAGAGAAGCGGGTGCTGTCCAAAGCCACTTGTTGCAAGGTTCTCACAGCACTACGGTTTCCTTCCAAAGACGACTCGAAAGTCAAAGTCTCAAGGATCCTTGTGGCCTCAGCTGGAGGGTCCAGTGATGAGGGATCAGAGCACCCTAACCCGTGTTCAGAACTTATAGCTGGAAATACATCTTTCTCTGTGGAGAGATTCCAGCTTGATGGGTCAGACGTGAGCTTCAGTGTGCTCTGGGAAAGCAGAGATTTATCTTCTCCATCCTCAGTAAAGGTGTCATTGGCAAGGACTATGTTTGCTGTAGAGAGGACACGTTTCGTAGGTCCTGTCTGACACACCTGTCTGAAATCAGGTGCAAGGAGCACAGATTTCTGGTCTGTCTTCTCAGCAAGAGAGGCCTGTGATGCTCTGGGCTTCAGAGAATCACAGCTCCAAAGAGATTCAAAGGGAGGAATGCTGGTCATATCTACAATGGAGGAGAACATACAGTTAGGGCATTCAAATGCTTTACTGTCTAAAATGTTACTTGCTAGTGTAAGTTGTTCATGTCAGTTGTATTTCAATAGCACCCTGGCCTGGTTAGGACTATACAGAATGGAAAGGAGATGGCTGGGCACAGCTATAACAGAAGTGCTATATATTTGTAACTGGGAATAGTACAGAAAAGATCAATAGGAAATGATTAATCGCTGTTTCTTACAAAAGAGGAATTAAGGGGTGCCTAATGAAGTTATCAGGCAGCGCGTTTGAAATTTACAGAAGGAAGGGGGTTTTTTTCCAAACAAAAAAGGAAAGAGAATGCTGGAGTGTCCAAAAGATAGGCCAGAAAAACTAATTTATCAGTGGTACAAGTAACAGTTTATGCAGAAGTTCTGTCCTAGGAACTTCCGAAAACACTGACAGCAGAAGCTGGAAGGGTACATGGAGAGAAGGACAGCTCTACTTGCAGTATTTTCTATGCTCTTTCCTGAAAGCCAACCAGAACACAGGATACCGGCCTAGGCAAGCTTTCAGTCTAACGCAGTATAGCAATTTTCACTCTTACCTATTCATGATTATGTGTCTTCTCTTAAAACAGCCATGAGAAGGAAGTGCACCTAGCCACACAATACTTTGTCAAAAGCCACCTAAGTGGCCAGAACACTGCTTAGCATGGCTTTCGACTTCAATGGACCTGCAGCGATTTAAGCCATCAAATAATCTGGTATGGTTCCTCCCATTCCTAGGGGCTAGATGAGGCTTCCAGCATCTGTATAGAGAACCTTCTTAACCATCACACAAATCAGTGAGGTTACTCTCTTTTCAAGAATTTCCCTGGAGCTTTTGCTATCCTTTTGTGCTATATGACCCAAGCAGTGCTTTTTGTCAACAAGTTTTATAACAGTTACTTACACATTTTTGCTGTAAAAACTTCCTTTTCTTTGTTTATTTTTTCTCTGCCTCTTCAGTTGCTATATTAGGAGATGACATAAAAGATAGATCCTAGATTGCCCCCGTTGTTCTTTGTCTATTTAGTACCTATACTTTATAATTCTTCTATTTTCTTCCTTTCCATAATTGCTAGATTTAGACTCATTTCTACAAGTTCTGCTGAATAGCAGCTTTAGGTTATGAGAAAGTGTGGATAAGACTTAGAGTGGCAGAGGATGTTACTTCACTTTATGATTTTGATTGACCTTGGCATTTATATATTGCCTGAGTGAAAAGAACCAAGTCATAAGATACTTTGGAAATTTCATAAATATGGGTGAGTTTGTCTCTGCACAGCTACCACTGAAAATGCTGCCTGAACATCAAACTCTACAGGCATTGCTTAACCCCTAATGGGATTTACAAGGAAGTAGAAACAAACTGAAGACACAAAGAAACAGAGGGAAGAGCAAACAGCAGAATAAATCACTGTTGATTGTGGAGAGGATGAAACCCGCTCTTGGAAACACAGATGAGAAATAGTCAACCATGAGAGCCTGACCTTGGCACTTGAGTCACAAGGAACTAAATGATAACAAAGCTATTCCTAACACATAATGCTGGCACTCACAAATCCTGGCACACATTTTCCCTTGCCCCTGAGGTAAATCATTAGTGTAGGCTGAAAAGAGGCCATTCATTTTAAATATTATTGGTGTTTTTGCAGCTTCCTAGATGTGACAGGAGATGAAGCAGAGGAAGCTGTTACTATTAGTATGGCAAGCAAGAAGAGATTTGTCTCTCTGCAGAAGCCTCTGAATTCAGCCTGGCACAGCAAGACTAGTAGGGGATAAGAGGAGAGGACAGAGCTGTTTACTGACCAGAGAGTTGGGATCCAGGGAACACTTAATACCAGATTATTAACGCAGCTTACCAGCCATTCTCTTTTTGTAAACAGCCAGAGCCAGAGGGGATGAGAAAAACGCAGTCATAAAGCATTTAGCTAGAAACATGGTGGGATTTAGAAGGAATTTTGCCCTATTCCCTTGCTGTGGAGTGAGAGAAATGCCAGGAAGATTTCTGCGGGAAAGAAATGCCCCCTGCCTGCGTGCCCAGCAAAGTTCTGGAAACCAGCTCATCTTACTGTGACCAAACCAAGCTCATTAAAAAAAACAGGAAGAAAATGGTTAAGAGAGAATTTCCTCTTCAAAATGTGTTGCAGTGAAAGGTGCTGATTTCAAGCCCTGGAGACCAAAGCTCTCTATCTATCCACCAAGCAAGAACCACAAAAGCACAAGCACCGTAAGCAGCTTCCTGCAACCCAATCTGATAAAACAGAGGAATCCAGATTCTAAAGGCAGACCAGACAGCTGCTGCCCTGGCCCATTCAGTCCTCAGTTACTCAGCTCACATGCCAGCAGAGGCTTTGTGGAGATGAGGGTAATTCACATGTGAAGGTAAAGTGAAATACCTCAGGAACTTCTACCCTGCACCACTGAAGTGAATGGAGGGTTTTGCTGTGTATTTCAATGAGTACTTCTAATTCAGGAACTCAGTGGCTTATTTTAATGGCAAAAGCAGACTCTGAAAAAAAGGGGTCTGTGTTCAATCACTGGTGGGAAACCAATTAAGAGTTTAAGGCAGGTAGGCAATGTTATTCCCATCTTAAAAACAGACCCACTGAGGAACAGAGCAATTTACTGCTTGCTCACTGTCACAACTGCTAATTTATGACAAAGTTAAGAATACAACCCAGGAATGCTGACTTCCACTCTTGTGGTAGTTACTAGGCTACAATGCCAGGTGAACACATTTACCTTGCAATGTATCCTGAAGGGCTTCAATTTGCTCCGTCAGCCTCTGATTACAGTTTTTCAGGTGGTAATTTTCTAGCTCAAGCTATGAAACAACAATAATAAAAACTGAAAAATAATGCAAAGCTGTATGTGTGTGTGTTCCACTATACAGAACATGTCTTCATTTTTATTACATTCAAGTGTCTGAACAGAAAAAAGGATGGGTGAGTCTACCAGTCACCTTGAAATCCTTCTCCTCAGCAGCTCCACTGGACAATCCACTTAAACACTTTGCTGTGCTTTCTCAAATAGCCTCTGTATACACTAATCACACCTATACTAGTCTCAAATAGGTCTTTTAATTTCCTTCCCTGTTATTGTTTATCATTTACTCCTGTTCTGGAAATAACTGTCATGAAAGAGACAATCAAAAAACTATTACCCAGGAGGAGCATTTTTCCCCTCTCACCCTTTGTGTCACACAGAATCACAGAATGACAGGGGTTGGAAGGGACCTCTGGAGATCATCTCGTCCAACCCCACCACCAGAGCAGGTTCACCTAGAGCAGACTGCATAAGAATGCATCCAGGCGAGTTGTGAATATCTCCAGAGAAGGAGACTCCACAACCTCTCTGGGCAGCTTGGTCCAGTGCTCTGCCACCCTCAAAGTAAAGAAGTTCCTCCTCATGTTTAGATGGAACTTCCTATGACCAAGTTTGTACGTGGTAAAAGGAAATCCCCTGGATCCAGCAGATCCAAAAACAAAACAACCCCAAAACAAAACAAAAAAACACACCAAAAAACCCCATTAAGGGTGCATTTACATTTGCAATTAGTGCACAAGTGATTCTTTGCAAATTTGCCTTATGTCTTTGCTAAGTGCCTCAGCATACATTCTTAAACGTAGCAGTAGTGCACCTGAGGAAGGGCTCCCTCTTGATGGAATCAAAGTTGAAATTGCACCCGTGGTGCTGTCTAGAGCAACCCATTTGCAACACAGATGCAAAGCCCTTCTGTTGGTGGTGGTCCACTTGTGCATGGTATGCACCTAGAATCAGCATCTGGCACAATGACGTAAAGACACAATGTGAATGTATGGTCCTGAATTCACAGCAGGTCACACCAAGTTAACCCCTGTGCTTCCTCCTTTGTGCTGCACCAGTCAGTAACGTAGATGCACCTTAAGTTATCTCATATAGAACAATGAAAGAGAAGCAGCACAGCAGCTCGGTAAATTATCTAGGCAATCTAATGAGATTACAAGTCACATTCTAACACAATTAGTGCCCACAAAGACTGCTTCTTCCAACTCCAACAAATTCCCTTTCTGGCATAAACTGGGAAATCTATGGCTTTAACTTGGAATAAAAGGGAAAGACCACATAGCCCCACTCCCAGTTGTAAGCTATTACCACATCTTCAAAACTGCATGCTGACCCATTGCTATCTCTTAGTTTTTCTAGAGGGTACTGAATTAGGCTCAGATAGAGGCATAAGTCCACAGGGTGGATAGGAGGAAGAGGTTAGACATGAGAAAATGCTGGGCAGTAGGAAAAGAGCATTGTTCAGAGATAGCAAATTAAGGAAGAGCAAAAGACGTGTTTGTGTCACAGCTGCTTTATCAGAAAAAGAGACAGAAACTGTACCCAGAGAAAAAAGGGAGAGGCAGAGGAAAGCTAGGTGAAAGCCACTTGTGACCGGTAAATCTTCTTCAGAGACTGCTTTCAGGCATTAGTGACTTCACAGTCATTTATAGTTTGCCCAAAGCAATAAATAGCCCTCAGTAAGAGGGACGACCCTAGCTCTGCAACTGAGCGTTTTTAGGGCCAAACAAGCAGAAAGCCTCTGTGGCAGATTGACTGTCCTCAGACTATTGTTCTATGTAGGAGCCCGCTGGCAGTACAGCCATGGTACCTAGGTATAGGCCTTGAAACCTGGCAACAAGCTAAAGACTCACCTCTCTCAGCTTAAATGTTACCCACTCTTTGATCTTGGCAGCTTTCTCTTGAACAATTTTGGCTTCCTCAGTCCTCAACTGCTTCTGTGCCAAAAAAAGGTTAGATGCATTAGGAGAGTACAACTAAATGTTCTCAGCCAGTTACCGCATCAGGAGTGACTTAAACATTGAAGCTCCCATTCCAGACGTAAGATTTAAGACTGCTATTTGGATATTATTATTTAGCTGGCCTCTGAGAAAAATCAAGCTCTAAGTTGTCTTAGATGGTCCCTGGAGTCAAATTCAGAGGGTTGTTTCAAGACGTTGTTGTGGAATAGCAAGATCCAGCTCTGGTAATGATTGTCCACCTACCACAGTTTCTTTTGAGTAGTCTGCAACTTTTCCTGTTTTAGATGGTTTTGCAACATTGCTGTTTGCTGTCAAGCATCTGTAGTGTTCTCCCAGCCTATACACACACACATTGTTGGCTGAAGTTAATAAGAATTAAGCAATGTCTGTAAGTGACTTATAAAACAATGTAATAATTCTAAGCAAAAGGGATTCAACTGCTGCAAGCACAGGTGTATAGACTTTAAAGGTGCATGAGATGGAGACTAATACCAACAATTTATTTAACACACACACTACTCTCACTGAGAAAGTAAATTAAAAAAGATAGCAGACTCAGGATTAAAAAAAAGCTCAAAAACTTGACCTTGAAACACTAAGACCTACTATGAGGTTTTGAGATTGTGTAAGTGGTTGTATGTTTACATATCCATTAAAACAGCTTCTAGTCCACACAAAGGTGTCGTGGGAATACTGTTGATTTGCACAATGAACATTTTTCTCCAAGTATCTGCTTGGGCAATATTGCTACATCATTTTTGCAGCTGTGTTTTCTCAGGTACGTTTTTTTCCTTTTCTGGGAATTTACTTTGAAAGTTGCTGGATTGATACGATCACCTGAAGCCTTTTGTTCATCTCCTATATGGCTTCATCAGAAGCAAATGTCACTGAAAGGTCTCCTATCTATGCAATGATTTAAACAACTACAAGGATAAATCAGTTCCAGGACGAAGGGGGGGGTGGAATACACTCCGTATGGCACATTCAGCCCTGGTTTCTCTAATTAAATGGACAAAGGTAATACCTTCTGATAGCAGCTGGTGGTTTCCCTGCTAGATTTTTTTTCTGATGTGAACAAATACCAGCAATTATGATAATAAAAATGTCAGTGCTTCCCCCCACCTCCCTTTTTAAAATTTTCACATTGAAGAGTGTAAATTAGCTTAATGTATACCATATAAATACACAGTAGACTCCAGGTAATTCACCACATCTTCATATCGCTTTTAATCACCACATGCTATTCATCACCACAAGTGCACATTTAAAAGCTCTTATTCAAATATATTTGCTGACTTTAAAATAGACCTTGGCAACATTATGGGTAGCAGTAACATTTGTAGTTGAGCATAATGCTTCAAGAGGAGGATTTATTTAGTTTTTCTCCCTCAATATGGTTGTGTGTGTTCTTAATCATCAGGTACCAGCCTTTGCTCGAGTCAGAATATTAGACGTGCCTACTGGTCTGAAATGACCTGGCACATGTAGCGGATCTACCATAGTTCTCTGAATATCCATCATATGGGGAATGCCTTTGAATCCCTAATGACCTGGACTTGTCTCAGATCACGGACCAAGAGGTAAAAGATTCAGAATATTGCTATGCAATGCCAAGATTTTATTTAGGATCCTAAAGTAGGATAGTGACATGACGACAGCATTGTCACAGAGCTTGGTAAGCCCTGCCTCTAAGCAGAACCAATTCACTCAGGCACAGCACCCGTAGATGCAGTTATTGTGCTTTAAGATCCAGAAGCAGTTAGAGATTCTTTATGTCCCATGCTATTGTGTTGTCCAGACATGACCTCAGTGTTCTCTTATTAACACTCCGAACTCCACAGCTCTCCCCACCCCAGTGAAAACAAACAGTATGCCTTACAGGGACCCTTAGTGACCTTTCAGCACTGCCACCATCCCATCCCATTCTG
Organism: Gavia stellata; assembly: GCF_030936135.1. Classification (NCBI taxonomy): domain Eukaryota; kingdom Metazoa; phylum Chordata; class Aves; order Gaviiformes; family Gaviidae; genus Gavia; species Gavia stellata. Next base: position 38,109,512 of record NC_082600.1, read on the forward strand.
AAACTAAACCAGTGACCCTGATAAAGAGTGTTTCTTGTCTGAAATTGTCAAGCTTCAGCCTTCATTTCTAGAATCTTGTTTTGCCTCTTGTTGCTAGAATAAAAAGATTTCTACTAACAGAACATTTTTCTCATTTGTGTTCCTTGATTTTAATCAAGTCACACCTTGCATTTTTGGGTAAATCAGAATTTCTTCTATCTTTGATTGTAAGAGCTGCTTCCAGACCTTGATCACTCCTTCCAAACACCTTCTTTCTCCTTCAAAATGCAGAAACTTCATCTACATTCTGCCTGAGCAAGCTGGCCTGGGGAAGTGACCTGAAACCCAGAGTATTACAAAGACCTGATGCCTGACCTCCACACCACACTTGGTCTGAGTAAGTTCAGACAGCTTACCAATCTATTTTGCCCTTGAAATAGGTGACAATTAGTTAAATGTAAAATGTAACTCAAATGGCAAAACATTTTTTGTGTAAAATTCTAATGAGCTATTTCCATTTAAAAGTAATTTACTTCGCAAAATATAAGAATACCTCATTCCTCATGTTAAAAAGACCACAGGGCAAGGCCTTTACTAGAGCTGAAATACAAGCCCTGCTGTAGATGTAGCTCCTTCCTTCCTCCAACTGAGAATGGAAAAGACTAAGAACTATCCATACTGGGAAACAGCTGCTCTTTTATAATAAGGACATCTGACAAGAGATGAACTATGCTAAAGGATTGCTGAAGACTGGGAAAAGTCCCTTCCCAAGAAGCAGCATGTGCCAAGTCAGAAATGGGCTACATAATGATTTTGCAGAGCAGTCTATATGCTAGGAAGACAGAAATACTGTGACCAGACTCCAGCATTACAATTCAGAGTCTCAACACTAACATAAGGAAGTCCTTTAAGGACATTGATCAATCTCCTATAATAAAGAGACAAGGGCTACTGAGGCTGAATGGATGTTTTTGTCTGAAAAGAGAAAGGAAGGAGAAGATCTTGCACTGAGCAGAGCATCATTTTACAGCTGAAGGCAACTGAGAGGCTAATATGTAATGGAGACATAATCCATACCTTCAAAACATACATTACAGAGTCCCTCCAACTCATGAAAGCTACAGGTCTCCCTGTAGAAAATATCTTTACCTGTTTTGCTAGCTGTGTCTCCAATCTGTTGATCAGATCTTCCTTTCCTTGCACTGTGCCCATCAGCTCTTGGTATTTCCTGTGAAGAGTGCTGTCTGATTCACTGGCCTTCACGTTGGCTAGTTTTATCTTCTCTTCCATAACTCTGACCTGTAATGACAACCAGAGGGAGATAAAAAACCAAAATAATGCAAATGAAGGAGCTGCTTGTTTAGTAGCGAGACCCTAACTGAGAGTATTTGTGGGTTTCACATTTTTGAAGTCGGGAAAGGAAGCAAAAAAACCCCTTTCAAGTCACACTTAGTTTATATCCACATATGTGAAAAGAACATTGTCCATTCATTTGTAATGCTGAAGCAGTAACAGATAAACACATTATGGATTGTGAAATATTTGCATGCTATTGGTCAAAGAGACCATACAGGCACTATAGTCTACATAGACATATGGGCAAGGTACACCACATTTTCCTGCTTGGCAATACTGTGGTCAGCTTTTTACCCCATTCACTACCGAGGTATACACCACAAAACCCCGGCCATTTGCTTCAGATCAAGATTTCTATAGGGAGATGTATTACAGAGTTCCTTCCTCCTCCTATCACCAGCTTAGACAATGTTTTGGCAACTTCTGGCTTTCTGAGAAGTGTTTTCTCCAGACCTGCTAAGGAGTTACCATGTTAGCTATTTCAGAAGCTTTACCTATCCTTGAGCTCCTGCCTGTGCCAACACTTGTTCATCTCAGCAGGAGAAGCACTAATCTAATGCTCCGTCACTATAGACAAAGTTTCAATGCACTAAAATCTAGCTGCTGCTGAAGCCTTTCAGGTTTTTAACAAATTTTTAAAACCTCTTTGCTTTCTTCAAAACCTATGTCTCTTGATCTGCTAGTCTGTTTTATCATTACTTCATCCTACTGCAATGGGTTATAAGACTTCATTTCTAAAGGTGAATGGATTTCCGCCAACTTAAGTCAAACCTGCTAACTGCAGCATTTGATGACGGAAAAATATCTGGTTCCAACACATCCCAGAGAGAATGAATCTGCAAAGAAACCAACTCCAGATACCATTAATTTGCCATGAGTTTGGAACCAGGAAGGCAGAATGCAGGCAATGATCTGAGCACTTCACAGAGTCTGTGCAAGAGAGTTACTCATGCTCTGTTGAGCAGCCTACACTTCATACTTGCAGAAGCTGTGTTTTGTTCTCCTGTCTGCCTGCATTAGGCAGAGAAGCAAACTGCCTCTTCCTCATACTGAATCAGAAAGGTAGGCGCCCAACATCCGAGCCAGAAAACTAAGCCTGCTGAGTTGGATGTGTTTTCATTAGAGTTTAGGGTGATTATAGTAAAAAGAAATGGCCCCTCCTTTCTGTCTGATGCCCAAATGCTGACTCTGTACTAGAGGCTCAGAGAGGGGACTGCAAACATGTGATTTCCTTAATTGAGGTTGGCAGCTACAGGGAGCCCATTGAATTAACAAATCCAACCCCCCAGACTCCTGGAGAGAGAGATAACAAGGGATTTTACACTTGATGTGGAGCCCTCTCATTTGTCAGTTGCTTCTTATTCATGGTGAATATACTTGTTAGTGGAAGGGAATGGTCCTACTACTTATGCTGTTACTTCTTCAGGCTGTCAGGCAGCAATGAAGTATTTCTCTAGGAATGCTTAACTCTAGATGGGGATAAGGCTGCTGGAAAGGCAGACCCTACAACTTTGAGGGTTGCTAGTCTTTAGGACCTGCCAACACATGGCTGCAGAACTGCTGGTGGCAGGTGAGTGAAGGCAACCCTCATTTCTGCTGGTGGCAGGTGAGTGAAGGCAACCCTCATTTCTCCTACACTTTCCCAGCCAAGTTCTCCCTTTCTTGCCCATGCTCTGACCTAGATGTGACTTGCTCTCCATCTGCTCCCTTTCTGTCATTGCATCTTACCATATCATGGACACTCTACTCATGTCATTGAGGTGTCTGCTAGTATGAAACCTTCTTCATTGGCCTGTGGTGATAACTATTTTTCCTGCTGGTGCTGCCACGGTGACTACGTTACCTTTGCCTGGCTTGGTTGGGTGTGGACTTACCGATACCAGTCTCAAGAACAACTCTTGTTCTTGGTTGGTAATTGCTTATCTAGCATAGAGGCGAACAGCATGGTGACTAGATATAGCAACTTTCCTATATTTAAGCTGGTCAGAAAAAAATCTTGACATCAATATTGAACTAGCATGCAATAGTACATTCTGCAGACAGAACACCTTACCAGGTGCTTCGAGTTCTTGATTCCCAGGCAATATGCTTCCCAGTGCTTATAACACTGCCTATTCAGTCCTTCACTACTGAACTCTTCTTTGACAGCCATTCTCAGCCATCTTGCACAGCTCTTAGTTCTGCGCTTTAATCTCTGACTCAATGCTCAGTCCTGCAGCTCTTGTCCAGCTGGAGAGAGTTGATTCACTTCAAACCTTCCCTTCAGCAGTGGTCTGCAGTGATGCAGGAGCTCAGACCATCTAGCCCCTCCTGGCTCTTTTGTTTTTATAACGCTCCTCACAGCGCAGACTGTATAACAGTCTGCTTCCCAAAGGTCCGTTATTCTTTATAGCCTGTTCACAAGTTAAAGGCTCTCTCTCTTTTCTCCATTATTCAATAGGCATAGAAGGACTAGCTTAAGCAATATGCCTTATTTTTATATGGTTACAGTAATATGCAATGAATCCAGCTCTTACTGCTTTTCTCCATCAGCTCCCAAGCCAGAGCAGTAATTACTAAAAAGAAAGTCCAAATCAACTGATAGGTTTTGCAGGCACACCCTTATTTCTTTTGCAGAACCTTTTCTACTTGTAGAGAAGTCCTTACCAGTACTCTTAAGTATTAGTTTTCTGAGGACCTGCCAGGCAGCTCTATCTCTGCACTTTAATCCTGAGGTACAACATCCCCTTCATTTTCCATAACCAAGCATGCTTATCATGGATGAGGGGGTAAAGGCTGTGAAGCTCAGAGGCAGATACAAGGTGCTGGGTTTCACTTAGGGTTGAACCTATTTAGGCACCTGTTCATAGCTCAGGCTCAAAGACTGGTAAAAGTAGACCAGAAAATCCATTCACCATGGTAAATCAATGTTTCCCTAGCAGAGCACAGCACTGTAAAGTGCTGTCTGTATGCTAGACTGGAGGGAATTTAGAGTAAGTTCCTACTTGGCTTGTACCAGAGCAACCGTAAGAGAATCTCTTACCTGTTCCTCTGCATCCTCAGCTCTTTGTTCTGCTTCTATCACTCTCTGTTCCAATTCCTGCATCTTCAGAGCCAGAAGAGGAGGGGAGAAGGGGAAAGGAAGAAAAGAAATTAACATCACCTGGAAATTCACCTGTTTTACTCAGGAGTCTTCCATTTCTTTGCAGGTCTCAGATCTTTGGCACCTTTTGGGTTAACTGGACAGCTTTGATCAGAAAAAAAAAAAAAAGCCTTTGACCTTTTCCAGTCTTCTGCCCTACTTTGAATTTACCGGAACTGTTTTCTCATTAGTGAGCTTCACCATTCATTACACGGGTCAAGGGAATAGTCCCAAAGTCTTGACCCTGTCTCTACAATTTACACACCATGGGCTATCCCTGCAAGAAGCCTGTCTACAGCACACCATTCTTTCCTGTTTTTATTTCAGCTAGGATTCATTCACAATGGTAAATAAAAATGAATACATATTGGAAAGCTCACAGCAGGTTCTCTACAATGCCACATTATAAACAATGAATACTTTGACTTCAAAAGCATCACATGTTCATAACTGACAAGATTAACAATGATCTTAATTTTCCTGTGCTTCTTTTCATTTTAAAGAGCTTAGCAAACTGACAATTCTGTGATTATCTAAGTGTTGCTGCTATTGAAGTTAAAGGACACGAAATAGAATGTTATTCCAAGTGTATATGAATCACTTAATTGTCAGTAAAGTGCAGATGTACTTGGGGTTCCTCTAACAACTTACCATTAGAGCCCAGCCTTTTTTTTTTTTTTTTTTAAATAGCAACTTAGGGTCTCATTCAGTGCTTGCAAGGTCGTCTTCCATCACCTGCCCTGCTTCAGTGGGTTTCAGATTTAAGCCCAGTAACATGAAGTCAGTGACACTGAGTTTTATCCACTAAGCTGCAAAATTTGAGGAATGCTTCACAGTTTCCAGCATTTACTTGTGCTTTACTAATGAAGGAATAACATAGAAGCAGCTTCAGAAGATTAAAAGAATCATGCTTCAAGCAGAAAACAAACTATAAAGGGAACTGAGCTCCTTTTCTCTTCAATGCGTTTTATCATTCTTGATAAAGCACTGGAGCCAAGTATTCAGGTCTGTCACTATGAGGACCAAACCAATACTTCTGAAAACAGGACTTATTCTTCTTGGGTTGATCATCCAGAATGCAGATATCAGCATTCCTGTGTTTCCATTTCCCTTCCTTCAGATCGCAACAAGACAACTCTCCTTTTCATACATACACATTGAACATAAGAGCAGACTGACACCTATTGACAGACATATAGAAAGGTACATATACGTAGATACCTCAATGGTCCTATAACTAAAAAAGCCATGCCATAACAAATTCAAACCATGAAGATCAGAAAGTGCCACATTTAGCATGATACCTCTCAGGTTTGCTTTTTCAGTGGAGCAATCAAGGACATCACAGTCTATGGAGCTCAATATCCAAATCAAGGACATTTCTTTGGCAGAGGAACAGAGAGAGATGTCACAGAACATTGCACAGACAGCCAAAGTTCCTCTGACCACAGACACAGCCTCTGAGAGTGTGGGTAGAGACTGAGCTCAAGGCAGTCTAACACTGACAGCAGCGGTCTGGGTTATGACATGAGTCTGTGTCCATTAGGAACAGTGATCTACCCATGCACTTATCTATTAGACTCTGGATAGTCATCACTGCAGACAGGTAGCAGCAAAATATATTGGTGAAAGACAGATGCTAACTGGAGACATACTACATCTTGTGAAACAAAGACTGTTTATGACAGTAGCTTCAAAGTCAATGGCCTCTGCTAGTTTTCTGATGAATTGTCAGTGTCTACATTGACAGCAGACTTCAGATGAATCTCTGAGCCTTTTCCCAAAGGCTATGATCTTAGACTAATAATTTGATCCTCCACAAGGCAGGCAATCTCCATGAAAGACTCATGTTATTTTAAGAGAGCACTGTTCTGACTGAAAAACTCCTTGTTGTCCCAGCCTCATGACTGCTTTGTATTGCTAGCAGTCCTGGTTCCTGATCAGGACCGAGAATGTATGTTGGGACTGTTCCTGATCGCTAAAGAGTTATGAAACTTCTTGTGCAATCAGAGTCTCCTGGCTAAGTTCCAGTCAAATCAATTACTTTTGTCACCCTAATACCCATGTAGCCTTAAATGAACTTGTACTTTTCTTAACTTCCTGTACTACATTGTTGGATTGTCCTATTATGAACTATTAAATAATTACTGTGTTTCTCATGTACACAAAATGATTACTTCACCCATCCCCGGTGTCAGCTCTCTCACTGGGGCACATTCAGATTTAATACATCCATGCTTGTAAGACTCTTTCAAATCCCTCAATGTGTTAATAATAATGCTTGGTATTTACATGGGTCCTTTCATTCAAAATGCTTTATAATTTGACAAATGCTACTAAGTAACTTGACCCAGGTCACATAAAAAACTTAGCGACCAAGCCAAATTCAAGTAACTCTTCTCCCAAACATTAGCCCAGACAGAGAAACAGGCCCAGTTGTATAGCCATGCTTGCATGAGACAAAAGAGGCTTTTTCCAAATGTTCATTGTTTATTGAAGACAGACAGAGGCAGATTAAAAGCTGCCCAGATGGCCCTTCTAAAAGCTGCAGAAGATCCTCCTACCAACCATTCACACAGGCTTTCCCCTCTCCTGAGGGCTCAGAAGATGCTAAATAAAATTGAGCGAAAAAAGTTCCTGCATGCCTCAGCCTCCTTTTCTTCCTCTTGTTCTCCTCCAGAGCTCACTCCTAACCAGGTCATCGTGCTGCCAAGGTAACAGCCTGCTATGTCGTTCACCAACAGAGGAGTATCCCTTTCTTTGTGCACGTACAAGGAAGTCAGAGCAGAAACAACTGGCTATTTCCAAAGAGACCAGATTCCTGCTGATGTCCACAACAAGGCAGGACCCAGGAGTCTCGTGCCCTGCAAGGGTCCAGCAGGATGGCAGAGATTTGTCTTGGAGGCCAGAGGCTGGGGTCCCTCTGCCGTGCCGACCCGCAGCCAGGCTCTCTGCAGCTTGAGCGGCACTGCTTGATAGCTGAGACCGGGCTACCAACATGGAAGTTCACACCACGTGAGCTAGGGCACTGGCAGTTAAACCGTTGGGTTTTAAATTCCTCATGTTCTGAACAGCGATCTGGATTATTCAATCTAAGCGGATTTTAAACTGTTAGCACACATTGTACTACCAATGCCAGGCATGAGTGGTTGCGAGTTTTGTTTGGGTTTTTTTTTTTTTTTTTTTTTTTGAGTTAAAATAGTAAGATCTGCCGTAAAATCATGAAATTTGTTATAAAGACTAGTTTAAAGTGTGGGGGTCAGGTTGCCAAGCCTTTCAATTGGTAGCTTCCAGCCCCCTGAGACAACCTAGCTGGTGATCAAGTATCACATCCCTGTTAACACTGCTCTTCACTTTCTCTGGCAAACACCCCCCCCCCTTTTTTTTTTTTTTTTAATTTTCCTGTTGCTGCAGGGGCATTGCCCCTCAGGGCAATGCTCACCACAGGTTGGCAACACAGCTTCAAACTGTGCCCACTTCACATTTTAAGATCTTCTCCCCCACTCCCCCAAAAAACCTTTTTGAAAATGCAGTACTCTTTCAAATAAGTCTGAATCTCTTCATTCTCACAGATAGAACCAGAAGAAAAAAATTAAAAGTCACAGTTGCTATAAAATCCATAATACAAATCCCTGGAGCTGGCATCACTATGCATAAAGCATGCACCTCCTTCGGTTCTGCATCCCTGCCCATCTGAGGGGGAGAAGGAAGCAGCATGGACAGGAGCCCCAGTTGCTGTGACTGCTGGGGAGCACTGTGGCCAGTGAGGAGGAGGGAAGGAGGGTCTCTGAGCAAGTCTTCGCAGAGCAGTCAGGAACCTGAGGCACAGGACACTTCCCAACAGGAGTGTTCAGCATGGGCATTGTGTGCTGAGCACCTGCTCTCGTGCCTTGAGTCCACCCACATCAGAAGAGCCTGCCGGAGCTGCCCCACAGTCCCTTCGGCTCTCCCCTTCCCGCACGACATTCAGAGTAGGGAACTGCAAACCTGCTAGCTCTTTGACCCTTCAAACCAGCCTACTACGGTGCTGTACAATTAGTTACAGAGTAACCTGATCACTGAACCAAGCTGCTCCTTAATCTTAACAAAGGGAACATCGCTTTGACTGAAAGGCTGGATTAATGGCAGTCAGGCCCCTTCCTTGAGGAGCCCCCCAGAACAGATGAAAATGTCACTCTCTGCCATGGCTCACAAACCTCCCTAAAGAGATCGTCAAAAGATCTCTGGCAAGTCTGTTCTCCAAAAAGAAAGTTTGATAGGTGGGTTTCTTTGTTTTGCATAGGGGTAGTCAGGAAGTTTCTCAAAGCACGAGGACACAGGTTCCATAATGCAGCAAACAGTATTGCACATGAGTACTGGTTGTCTTTACTAGACCCGCACCACATCAATACATTTTTTTTAATGTGCCTTTATCTAAATGGACTTTACAACCATTTTCAATGTTTTCCAAGGTAAGTATATCACTAAGGTCCATCTCAGAAGCTACCTTGAAAAGATGAAGAGAGTGCTTAGAATTGCATAGTTTCTTAAGATATGAAGGGTGGAATGAATGTCTTATGCAGTATACAGCATTAGCAGAAACATAATTACAGTGAAAGCAAGGATGAAAATCGCTCCACTCTGAAGTAGATGTCATTTAGATGTTTTTACATCCAAAACCAACAAACAAGAATATACACATAAAAGTTACATAATACAAAGTGAAGCAGAAATGAGTTTAGAACATATCTGTCATCAGGTACAGCTTAAAAGCATTTGGAGTAAACTGCAGTCAGTTGTAAAGATTTCAACTTCATTAGTAAACTGTTACTGAAAGAAACTGTTCTCACTTCCAGTAGTAATTGAATATCTGAGCAATCTTAGACTGGACTGTGATAATGTAAGCCACATTTTGAAACAAAGAAGGAACCCCACAGCAACCTACAAACTTGGATTTTATGCAAATTAGAGGTTAGTGAAAAAGCTTAATTCAAATTGAAAAATAACTCAATTTAAGGTAAAGAAAAAACACCAAAACATCCACACCATGTTGGAAACAAAAGCCCCAAAACCCAAACATTAAAACCCTCAAATCTTTGCCAGTCCTCTCCCCTAGGATTGCAAATGAGTTCACTTACTGCACTTGAAAGAAATTAGTAGGAGATGCCTCTAAAACCAGACAGATGCCATGCAAGTTTCTAACATCCAGATCTCAAAGTATCTCAGTCCTGCTCTTCAGTATCCCCAGGATGTTTTGACCGGATATGCAGTGTTATCCTAACACTATGTCAGTACATATACCCCTGTCCAGTCTTTTAATGTTACAGCATAATTTGCACTCCTGTAAGCTTTCCTATTGCAAGCCAAGTCCTGATCCTGCTGTTCTTATACAAAATATCTATCTCTGCTCTGCAGCTGCCCCAGTCACTTTAGATATCCAGAACCTTGCTGGTACGGTGTTTTCCAGTAGAATCTGAATACCTGGAGATTTTCCAGTAAAGGCGGCCAAATTCTTATTTTCACTAATGCCACTTTACACCACTCTGACAGGCACATCTCTGTATGTCAAGTGATAAGCAGAGCGCAATGACATACTGTAATCAAGGAAGAGATCCCCACTGCAAGTAACAGTTTTATTGGATGGCTCTGCATTTAGGAATTTTTTCCTTTCATGACATAAGTCAGTGCAAAGTAGAAGCCACCACTGCCTCACCTTCTCAGCTAACAGCTCTCTGATCTTGCTTGCCTGCAAGCGGAATTTGAAGAGCTGGGACTCCAAGGCAAGGCATCGCTTTTGCCAGTCCATACAGCTGCCATTCTCCACTGTGAGTTCTGCCATTGTGAAGTTAATCATCCACTTGGGATCTCGTCTGAGGTGCTCTAAAAATCCTACAGAAGAAAAGGGAAAAATACATATTTTAGACCAGCAAACTTTTCACCTGTTGTGCCTAGTCTTCCTTGGTCCATCTTACAGGACTGGTAACAAAGGCCGCTTTTTCTGCAAGCAGAAAATGAAATGGTACTATCCCAAGTTATTGATATTGCCCTCTGCCAGAGATCACTTTTAATGGGTAACAGATAAATATTCAAATAAACTTTTACCTTTAGAGTGAGTAAATAATTTACTAATGCATCATACTGTATATTCCACAAACAGTCTTACTGCCATCCTTGTAGCTTTGCTCAGCATCTACCTATAGACTAGGACTATTTTTACTCCTGCCTCCTTTGTACCAGTATGGTTGTAAACTCTCAAGTCACTAAAAGTGACTCTTAAAGTTAACTCAGGTTACACACCCATTATTAACTTGGGGCACCAGTGCCTTATCTCATACAGACTGTGTGAAGAGGTTGTGATGTATGAAGCAACAGTATTCCCAATCCCTAATTACTTGATACAGTCAGTCTAGAAGAATGGAAGAGTAGCTGTACCACAGCACCTAAACAATCAGTCTGTTGAAACATAAAGAGATCCCAGCCAGGAATAAGCTAGGGCTGAAGGCAAAACATGATGTCTACAAGGACTTCAGTAGACCTGCAAGAGATATACACACGTCCAAGAAGTGGAAAAAGCTGTGGGTTTTGAAGTTGTTTTATTTTCTTACTCAGTAACTGTTTAGACATTTCAGATACTTTGTGCTCATTTTAAGAGAGATGTAAAAAGGTAGGTAGTAAGTGTCCTTCAGCAAATCCAGGCATTTATAAGCACTCACAAACAGGTTTATAATACCAGCTCAGTGTGTGCAGTCCAGCAGCCAGCTGTATAACCCTACAATAACAAATGTTTACAAAGCCAGAACAGTTATTAGTTCATCAGCTTCATCAAAACACCAAAACCCATACTTAAGGGACTTCTTACCTGCTGACAGGCAAACTCAGCGCTTTCCTGAACTGGGACCAAAGTAACAGGCCAAGACTTGGGAGAGAGCAGTGGAGTCACTCAGTCTCATTGCCTCACCTGTTTTTTTGCAGGGTGGGAAAGCTTAAGATGTCCCTCTAGTTGTACCCGCTAGCCAGAACGCCTCACTCATATTTTGTATGTAAGAGACCTGAGATTCAAGTTACCCTAAGTATACGTAGTAGTGTAAGTATACATAACACAGCAAGCCACTCTATCCAGCTATATCCCTGCTGTTCTGAGTTAAGGAAGACACATTTTAGCTACAAACATTACCTGTAAGTTACTTTATACACAGGTTGCTTTGTTCAGTAATAGAAAGTCTTCCAAGCAGTGAGTTGCCTGCCTTTCCAATGATTTGTAAATAGTATTCCAGGTCAGAAGCTAGGTTTAAGTAAAACAAGGAAAAGGCAGACTCGCATTCAGTACTGCATCACTGAAAACACTCTGCGATAGGGAGGAAGACTAGCATTCTACAAGCAGCACACCCACAGCTTTACAGAAATACAGGGGCCATCCTTTTCCACAGCCCAGTCCAGCACATCGCTCTCATCTCTAGCCTAGCTGCTTGCCAGGCATTTAACCAGGCTACTTTTGGCACACTTCACAACATTGTAGGGTTTCCCTCTAAGGTTGTGCTATCAGTCATTCTCAAGCCGAAGGAGTGCACTAGTCATGGAAGGATCTTACAACACCGTTTGTTTACAGCTAACTCTGTTCTGGACATAATACTTCAACTCTCAAATGAAATTTTGTTCTCTTTCATATAGGCATAAAGAGATTTTTAGTCTTTATTCATAGAGTTTAAGTCCAAAGAAGACATATGAATTAATGGGATAAACTCTAACGGCACAAAGTAAAATGAGTCTGATTTACCACACAGCTTATGCCAGAGCAAAAGTAATTTCCTCAGACAGTCCATAACTTCGATGAACTAAAATACGCCATTCTGAATGGGAAGTCTAAGACTGGGATAGATGTCCTGAAACATTGAGTCTCATTCCTTCTCACTGTAGACAACTGCATCATATAATTCCTTTCATAATTGAACGCAGCCCTTCCCTAGAACCGTGCAGGCAGTTTTGCTTCCACTATTCCTGTTGTTCTAGAACCTCACCCCTCTAATAAGCTACCTTCTAATTACCAGCATAAATGTAATCATAACCAGCTTGTATCTGTTCATTCTTGTACAATATTGCCCTTCAGCTTAGCTAGTTTTTTTCCCTCCCTCATATTTACCCCTTGGTATATTTATAGATATCAAAAGCTTCTCCTTAAAGACCTCATTTTGCAAGGCTAGAGATAAGGGGCTCTTTTAGAATCATAAGAAAAGCTCACCACTCTCCCTCGGCACCTGTTCCAGCTTTAGCGCACATCACATAAAAAAAGTTGGGCTTTGTCTTTCTCACTCCCCTTCATAGACATGGGTGACCACAACTGCACCTGGAAGGCAATATGCAGCCTCACCAAAGCATTATGTAAAAGCATTTAGTACTTCCCACTCTCCTAGGGAATGCCTCACCTGACTGCATTTGCCTCTAACAACCACATTACACTGGTGGTCGACATTCGCAGGCACGCCAACACAACCGGAGCAGAGGAATCTCAGCTGGCTTCGCCTTTGCAAATGCCAGACATGGGAGTGCAGGGGGCCCACTACAAAAATACTGGAACAGATTAATAAAGCACAGGTCTGTGACAGATCTCCACAAGATCAAGGATCTCCATGCTACGGTCCATCACAAAATTTAACAGGCCCATGGTTACCCTATGATTGATTAGTATATCCACATCTTTTCCTCCTCTGCTGTTTCTAAATAGTGCTCTCCCAGGTTTTGTGCCCACTTTATTTCTACTTCTAATGTGCAATTTTACTTTGTGTCATTAGAGTTTATTACATCCTTACTAATCCCCCAGGTCAGTCAACTCTTACAGTAAAATACCTACCTTCTAACAACCCCCTCTTCAGCACAGTGTTGTCACATTCTCTTACATCATTTCTTTGTCTATCTTATCATTCTTCTATTAATCCCCATCTCCTCCACTTAAGCCAATAATGTCCCCATGTGTCATCATATCAAAATTATTTCTGAAGGCCAGAGATTAGAATTACAGCTTTTCCTCTCTAGCAAAAACCTTACCCCTTTTCAGAGAAAGATATTGTATCACAATGTCTCACATTTACCCCTAAATTACAACTTGAAATTTATTCTGAATTCTCATTTACGGTTAAATGCATCATTCCTTCTCCCGCATTTACCTAAACACAAGCAGTTCATCTGTATTTTATGAATTACAATATCAACTTTATTTTGACAGACTGACTTTAAATCCTTGCTAGTGGACCTGCCATTTCATATGTCTTTTTTCCTAATCCTTAACCATCTTAATCAACTAAATTATTCAATTCTCCCCCTCCCCCAGATATTGGGACTTCTCATATCAGATAAAGAATTTATATGGTTATATAAACCATATTTATATAGTTATATAAAACTGACTCTTTTTTCCCCCTTTGGCATATGAAGAAGGTGGGAAGCAGAGACTTTCAGGTGTAGTATCCTTACTTTAGGAACTTGGAAAATAGGAGGCAGACGCTTTGTTCAAATAAGCTGAGATTTTCAAAACTTCATTCTTAAATGCATACAGACACTTCTTAAAGAGGAGCTTGATTTTCAGTGTTAAGTTTCAAACAACTTCCAGTGAAGATAATGGGAGCTACAAAGTCCTTAGAACTTAGTGAGGGAAAAATGACTGAAACAACTGCTAAATGCAGACATGAGACTTCTAGTTTTGACTATATCTGTAAGTTTTGATCAACATCGGAGACAGTTCTGACACAATGCTACATCCAAAATAAATATTAATATATTTACTTGGAGTGCCCATATCCAGTTGTAACTCTGATGAAGCTAAAATGTATACCAGAATGTCATGGGGTTTTTTTTGGTTTTAGAGCAGAATCAGGTAGTGTCCCAGATGTTGGTGGATCCAGAATAGTATTCAAAACACTTCAGAGACTTTGTATATTTCCACCTGAAAAGTCTTTGGAGACTAAAAAGCAATTAATCAACATGAAGACTTTCAGGTGCAGATATAAAGGCAAGTAAAGTGTTTGCAGCTTTGTTCATTCAGTGCTAACAATGCAGACAAGCGAAACAGTATTGTCATATTTCAAATACAAGTGTCTCCTCCGGAATCAGGCTGTTATAGGGGATTCAGTCAGCACAGAAGAGTGCGGCTCTTAGCACCTGCCAGTAAAGTGCTCCAGACGCTGCCTGAACACCAGAGCTCAATACTGGTCTAACTTTCAGCTACCACCTTACTACAAAAGGAATTGAGTCGAAACATGGTTAAGTGTAACACATGAAGGGAGAGATATTTCCTCTCATGACACGGCATCAACACCAAGAGGGTCAGCAGCATGGGCGATGGTCAAAAGTCAGCGTGGAACCCCCATGCTATTAATCAACTCCCTGCCCCCAGTCACCTCATTTTCCACTTCACAAACCAGTTTCACCCCCCAGCTTTTTAACCCTGAGGCCATTGGAATTGTTCAGCCCTAAGGTTGCTTCCCATTCACAAGTGTGACCTGGGATGTGCAGTGTGTGTGTGTGGGGGGGGGGAAATAACGTGACAAGCTGTGGGAAAGGCAAGGTTTGGCGAGGGCCAGGGAAGAAAAGGATAAAATAAGATTTCCCTCTACATCAGTGCAGGTGGCTTGACTAGTGAAAGTGCCAGAAGGCAGGAAGAGGGCTCCTGGTTTTGCCATTCTGCCTCCAGAGGTCCTGCCCCGCACTCCTGGGCTTACCAGGAAGACAGAAGAGACCGCAGGACCTCGATATATTTACTCTTGGGCTGCATTTTTCCCCTACGTGCCGCCGTTCCTCCCCCCACCTCCTCCGTGCAGCTTCAGGGACCAAAGTCCCAGACCCGAAGGCAAACCTACTTATTTTAAGCAGCAAACCTTAGTTAACAACGATGACACAACATCACCCCCAGAACGCTCCAGCCAGTCCCCTCACCGTCACCTTGCAGAGAGAAAAGAGGGGGGAGAAAGGCTACGAGAGCCAACCCCGCACAGACCAGCCCTCCAAAGCCCCCGACCGCCCTCTGGCCCACGGCCGGCAGACACCGCCCCCGGCAGCGAGGAGGGGGCCCGGGCCGCCGGAGCGCTTCCCCACCCGCGCTCACCTTGGCCGGCGCGGGGGTCTCGCCCCGGCGGAGCCGGGCACTGACAGGCGCAGCCGGCGGCGTCCGGAGGCTCCCGACCCCGCGCGGCCGCGGGGAGCGCGGCGGTGCCGGCCCGTGCCGCGGGCGGCTGCGCGGCGCCGGGTGGCAGGCAGGTGCCCGGCACAGCTTCTGTCCCATTCAGCACTTTCCCATTCTCTCTCCCTCCTCCTTCGAGCGGGAGAGCCCGGCTCAAATATCAGAGCCGGCCCTCCCGAGGAGCGCAGGAACTGACATCACCCGCCCCGGGCTTTTAACCCCTTCTCGGGCTCGGCGGTGAGGCAGGTGGGGCGGGCAGCGCCCTGCCCCGGGTGCTGGGGCGGCCCGGGGGCAGAGGAGCCGCAGCCGCGCTCTGCCCCTGAGGGAGACATCGCCCTCCCCGCCCACCCCGCACGCTCGGGAGCTTCCGCGGAGGCCGGGAGTGCGGAGAACGGGCCGGTGCTGACGGGGCAGCGCGGGCCGGGCTCCCCGCGGCCGCCCGGAGCCCCTGCCCGCTGCCCCCTCAGGCGGGAGCGCCCCTGCTCCCCCTCCGCCCCGCAGCCATCTTGTTCTGCCAAGCGCCTTCGGGCAACAGCTCCACCATCAAACGTCCCCAGGGCTTTGGGCCTTAGACCGGCGTGTTTCCAAGAGAAAGGTTCAGGTTTAGCAACTACTGGGTACTTACTCCATCAACAGGCACATTACTTTCGTCAAAGATGCTTTAAAAATTTCTCTGTGAAGCTCTCCTCAGTGGGGATAACGGCAGTCACGCTGACATGTATCTCTCTGGCCGATTTGCATGTGCCTTTGACATGGCCTGCTTTGCCGCCGCAAAAGGTGGTCTCATCTCCTCTAGAAAGTGAGTGTGGCTTGTTGGGTAAGGGCTGCACCGAGAAGACTGACTGATTGTGAGAGATCCATGAGTGCTCCGAAGCTGTGCTTTGCCTCGTTGAGGCTGCCCAGGCAAAACAGGACAGTCTGACAGGCTTAAAACAACCTATGGAGGAAGCAGGCAGAAGAATGGACAAAATTACCTCCTAGTACTGTAAGCAACACCACTCACTAGGCATGGTTAAAGAAGTACTTAAGTATGGCTATCTGGCTCACAGATATTGCGTGGTCTAAGATCTGCTGTTTATTAAACTTTTGTTGTAAACTCCTTCCTCACATTGATAGCGTGCCTGCACTGGTGTCTCAGCAGAGAAACAATGGGTAGCAAATCACTTACTATGCACAAATAAAAAGACTGATGTGATGTGATTAAGTGAGTAAAATATTGGAATATAACAAAAAACATAAGGCCAAGATTTGGACACTGGAGTGACTAAAGACAGACTCTGAAATCTATACCTCGTTATCCAAATAAGCAGCCAGATTTCCAAAGACTCTTTGGACCTTGCAGTTCCTTAAAGATTGTTTCACTTTAGATTTCTCATCCATTTCCAGTTTCATGGGAATTTGGCTGAATGAAGCTGCCTGTTCCCCTCTAGCTAAAAGACAAAGCATGCATTACAGGGCTGGTACAGGCAGAGAGCAGGATAGCACTATGCAGAGATGGCCAGAGAGCCAAGTGGAGACAGGCAAAGAACTGAAAAGAAACAGGCATCTGGCAAGAGCTCTCCCATTTGGCCAGCCAAGCAGGGACAAGTTGCAATACAGGCAGAGATGGAGCTGGCTGTTGAGACAGTGTCACCCAAAGAGATTTCTCCAGCAATTCCCAGTGGAAGGGATTCCAGTTGCCTACAGTCTGTATGTTGTGTGTGTGCCTGTATTAATCGTTACTTCCAGTGATCAAGGAATTGTAATAAATAACCAGAACAAACACATGTGGCTCCCTATAAGTATTTCAGAGGGCAAAAGGTAGCTTTGTGCTTTACAGAGTTCCCCCCCGAACTGAGGCTGGCCAAAGAAAAAATGGGAAAAGGAGCTATTACCTCCATGATCCCCATCCTATTCCTGACTCCTTTCAGCCACAGCATGCAACCACGATACTTCTTAATCTGAATATTACGAGGTATTTTTATTCCTCCTTTAAAGGCACTGGTCAAGTTCTCTCATTTGCACCAGCAAAGCCAACAGGATTGTATTGCTAACTGAAATGTCAATCTGGCCTTGTGTTTTTCCCAGGCAATGAAGCTTGACTGCCAGGACATTCCTCAGCCACTGAACTTCATACAAAGTACCTCCCCAAGAATTGCCTGCACACACCTTGCTTTAACCCCTGGAGGCCCAGAACCACATCAGCACTCACACAACTGTGTGCTGCTATTTCATTAGTGCAGATATTCTACAAAGCTGTGCCTCCTTGTGCCTTCTGTTGCTTCCATTAAATTATTTAACAAGTTATTTAACATTTTTAATTAAAAATGTGGCTTCCATTAAATAATGCAAATAGAAAAGTAGTTTTGACTTCAGAGGGAAGATGGTTGTAAGAACAGCCAGTAGCATCTCACAGTTCCCGAGTGATTTCCCTTGGCAGTTATCTTTAATATGTCTGCTCAAGTACTCTTATATCAGGTCTTTACAATTTGCAGACAAATCATTCAGCAAAAAAATAAAATTTACTATAAACAGCAAATATCTTATTGACAAAACAAACTTTCTGGCAGATCCAAGAGAACTAGCCTGGCACTGTTAGACTATCGTTATCACAACACAAGCACAGGCTGCTTTGTTAAGAGCACCATATGCAAGATACCTAAATAGAAGGACAAAAAGATATACAAGAACAAGGTGTCAGAAGATGAGAACAGAGAAACTCTGTCTCTAGTAAGCAAAGTTGTCATAGTTCTGCAGGTGGGAGAGAGCATTACGTTCCAGACACAGTGCTGCTGAAAACTTACCAAAGGGGCAAGGACACCAGCCAGAGCAAGTCCATGTGTCAGAGCCCCCTGAAGGCTCAATCCTATGTGGGAAAAATCTGGCACAAAAACAAGACAGTGCCTTGAAACGCCTGTTTGAGGTACTTGTCTCTATCCACAGGGAACTCAGGCTTCATATCGTAGTTCTGTAAATTCCACCTATGTTACAGGTTTAAAGAATGTTGAAAATGGCCTTTGTGCCTAGTTCCCTTACTCTCTTTCTCCTGGGCTTGCAATGTGCCTACAGACACAACACAGACCTGCAAAGCCCTGTCTTGCTTCTCTTCTAGTCAGCAATGACAAGTTCATGCAGCAGAAAATAAGAGACTGGGAGCTGTGGATCACCTCAGTGCATAAACCAGTTGCTTGTGGGAGGACCCAGTGGGAGGGCCAGGAAACCATTGCCCTCCGGTACTTTGTCAGCTGTTTTTGATCGTGTTATGGTCATCTCGTCACACTTCACACACAGGACACAAAGACACTCGTGTGTACTATTCAAGCCAAAACTTGAGCGAGAGCATATGATTTGTACACACAGTCTTGACTGGCACAGAGCAAAACAATGGAGAATTTCTATTTTCCTTAGGGAGTCATCCCAGGGGTAACTCCAGTGTTATTCTCAGTATTAATAGCTCATGCCTTGTCTCTTCTCTGGATTTCTCCAGTTTCAGCCTCCAGATTGCATTAGGTCTTTTTCTGCTAGATTAAGAAGCTATCAACTATCATTAGTCTGTGACAAAAAACTTCTCTTCTATAAAATGCACAGATTTAATGTCTCTCACAATAATTAATGTTTTCTAGTGCTTGTATTCTCATAGGTTTATCTAGATCATAGATTTGACAACTGGAGCTTAAAAAGTAAATTTGGGGTTGTTATCAGCACGCTTGTGTGTGACTGTTAAACTCCTGTTCCAGAGGGGAGAAGAAAGGAGGACAGCATGTGGGAGTCTTCAGGCTGAGGAGGAGGAAAACAGTCTTTGCAAGTGTATTTGTTTTGTGCGGTCTTTCTGTGTCTGACATTGACTGGTATGCAACCCATAAGGTTCCCACATACCACAGCACGCTTTGAATCTTTTCCTGAGTCCACAGGCTACAGCGGTAATGGCTGTGCAAGTGATGCCTTACATGATGTATCTCACAAGAAAACTGTATCAAGCACAGACGCTGCAACTATGCAGATGAGCTGGCTCAACAGCGCTTGCAAAACTGAATGTTACTGCCCTAAGGATGAGGGGCCTGGCTACTCCTGCCGAGGAAAAGGAGGCATAGAAAGAGGGGGGCTGGAGCTGGACAAGGGGCTGAAAGGAATCAGGGAGAGTCCTGGAGAGCTGGACCTGCTGCCTCTGCAGTCCCAGTCATGTGAGGGATGGCCACAGTTCTGCTGCTGCAAGGGAGAGTCCGTATCCCTCGACCCCTCCTTGAATGGCAGCAGCAGGTCTGGCCTCCGGGCATGTAGCACAGGCAAAATGGGCAGCAGCCTATGGTCATTTTGCTTCCGCAGGTTTCCTGTGAAATGCCAGCCAAATACCTATTTACAGAGCCGGTTCTGCAAGCACTGTGCAAAAAACTGCACCAGGGAAAAGAGACCCAAACCATGTGGGGAGCAGGGAACAGATTATTGATTACTGGTTTGAATACAGGCCAAGTAACAGAAATAAAAACCTGCTACCCTCTGACAAGCAGCAGCAGTGACAGCTATATGGACAGACTTGTCATCTCAGCCCAGTTTTTAAACATCAGCTATCTGAGGGACACGTTGACTAGGAGTGAGCACTGTGGAGCAATAGTGTGTGCTGCAGGTCGCCAGAGGAACTCCACGATATAGCATAGACCTCTCATTACTGCTATTGTTGATTGTAGTTCTGCATCCACCCAGCACTGCAAACAGTTTCTCAGCAAAGAAACTCAGACCACAAGGGATCGTGGGGAGTGAACTCATGTCTGATCCCCACTAGAGCTGTGAAAAGAGTTGTTGGATGGGAGAGGTTTGGGCAGGCCAGGAGAAGGGGTTGTCCTTTTCCCTGCTGTACCCTATGGCAGAACTGGGGGGAAAACTCCATTTCTATAATTGTTAAATCAATACTTTCAGTAAAGTAGGTCCCAGCTTGCCCTCTGTTTGGGTGCTGATCTGAGAACTCTGGCATGGGCACCTGGGGCAGTTCTGTGGTCAGAGCTGGAGAGGCTGCACAAAACACTGTGATCTGATGGAGGATCCCTGCCTCTCCACAACCCGTAGGGTGGCCTGTACAGGCTGGGAGTGGGGGAGAGAAGACACTAGTAAGAGATGGGGCTAGTCTGTGGGAAGGGTTTTGGCTGCCTTCCCAGTCTTGCACTGAAGTCAGGCCTACAGCTGCCAGATGTCAGGATGGGGTGTGGAGAACACCAATCCCTGCCGCAGGACTCCTACTCGCAGAGCCTCCATTGCTGGAACCCCCGGGCGGGCTGTCCTCCATGGGAGTGCAGGAAGGAGGCTATGTTAGCTGGAGAGGTTTTTGGCTCCTTTCCTGGTCTCACACCGGAGCCAGGCACACAGCTCCCAGATGTTTGTGATCTCTGCTTTGGGATCTTTCAGGCTTGTCAAGGCATTTTGTAAAGGGAGGAATTATTTCACTCCCACATGGGGCGTGGAAATGTTGAGAGCCCCCATGGAGATCCCTATGCCTGCTTCTCCCAGGAGGGGTCACCTGCAGGTGAGCAGCCTTGGAGAGGGCTCCGTCTCTTCACAGGCGAGATCCCCAAAGTACTCTGAGAGCAGCAGTTGCTGAGCCTCCCTGGCATGCCTCTGTTCCTGCCAGTTTCTATGGTGATCCACAAAAACAGCAGAAAAAGCAGAGATCTCTTTTGGAAGACAAATAATAGGATGTGATAGAGCCTGTGGCTGGGGAGTTGGGTATAGCCTGCTTTTATACTGTTAACTGAGTGCCGGGGTCAGTCCTGGGGCTTCCCCCCTGCCAACTTGACAAGGAGAGCATTGCTGTACCATTCCCAAAGGGCTAGTAGCAGCTCAAAACAGTAACTCCCACTTGTAGGTGTTACAAGCTGCAATAGGCAGGTTCCAATGATACTGCAAATTGGTTTTAATGGACAGCACTGGCAAATGATGTCAGCAGGCAGCCTAAGCAAGCAATATATGATGGTACTTTGACTGGATGGGATTAGAAGGAAACACTGATGAGGAGCCCGGGATGTGCCACCACGTGGCCCAGCATGCAAGCACACACACAGGTATGACATACAGAGAAAACGCGCACACTGCCCTCTCTTCTGTCATGTCTGAAAGCACATGGACAAAATCTCAAACCTTTCATCTTGGTCATAGAGGGAAACTATCCATGTGCAAGGAACAAATTCACAATCTTTCCAACACAGTATCATTTCACCAAGACTTCGCCCTGAAGGTCTCAGCCTGCCCTCTCTCCATTACTAAAGTGGCAAGCGTTATTCAGCACACTCCTCCCCATGCAGTTTGGAGGTGCCTGCCTGCCTGCCTGATACCCACCCACCCCCTTGCACGCAGCAACAATTGCCAAACAGCACAGCTGCCAGGATGAAAGGACATGGAGGGAATGGGTGGTGGGGTGGCTTTTCTCATCTGCATCATTTTTGTGATGCAGTTTAAGATTTCTAGAAAATTCTGGAGGAGGGGAGGGGTAAAACTGATAAAGGATAAGATGGCTTTCAAACACAGCCAACAAGCATCTTAAAAAGGAAACTTAATTTTGTGTGCCTCCACCTCTGGGCAAAATGTTCTTGGCTCAGTTTCAAATGTGCCGGGAAATTCAAGGGTTGGGTATCTCTGACAACCAGTCTCAGGGTGCCTGCAACAGGGTGACCAGAAAAAGGTGCCAGTTTTGAAACTGTCATCTTCTATTTTTTTGATTTTGTAATTTCCTATCGATGAGCACTCCCTGGGAGGCTCAGGGATTGATCTAGAACTTGTCTTTCACTCTACGCCCTGCCTGAGGCAAAAATCCTTGTAAGAGAAATCTGTCACCGTGGCTGTAGATTTCAGTGGCGCTTGGATTTCATTGCGCTGACTGCAGCCATAGGAGAGACTCCTGCCCATTTCCTCACACCGTGCTCCCTTGCCCAGAGTCACATGAGCCTGCAAAGGAGCTTCTCGAGTTGAGGTCGCTGCCTGGCCTTTCCCTCCATCGGTGATTGCCTCCCCTGCCTTAGGGCAGCCCTGTAACCTCAGTCCTGGCGTAGAGATATACTGTGCCTCCTTGCGCCCTCAGAAATCCACGCCAGGACGCGGAACAGCGCTAGACAGACAGCTAATTAAAATGGCTAGAGCAGCTCCAACACAAAACAGAGTTAGGATCTTCTGCAAAGGATGTCATGGGGTAATTTTTAATTATTTGTTTAATTAGTGTTAATTGCACACAGTAGGAGGTCAGAACTCAGCCTGCAAATGCTCAGTCTGCTGGGAAAAACACAAGTTCTCCAGCCATTCTGGACACCCCAGTCGAGGAGGAGGAGAAGGAGGGGGATTTGCACTTGGCATCACGATGGTGGTGACAGCGGGTGAATGCAACTCCGGGGATTTTTTTCTGGAGCAGAGCAAGGAGGAGGACAAGAAGTATGGGAAGCTCAGCCGGGGAGCCACCGAGGGGGTGAGCGGGCGCCCCGGGCCCCCTGTGCACTGGAGAGGCTTCAGCACACCTCCCCAACACACAGAGTCATGGGCAAAGCTGTCCCGCCGGCAAGGGCTTTCTCTAGATGTTCACGTTGGGGTGTTTCAATTCAACCTTTCCCTTTGGGGTTTTCTTTTGGTCAGAAAGGTCTTGACATTTGCACTTACTATAAAATATACTGATAATATATATCCTCATGTATGCATATCTATGTAATAATGTACCTCCCCATGCATAAACATACATATTATCTGTATAATTGCATTACCTCTAATATGTTATAGTGATAAAAGTATTACATAAAATCACAACAGTATGAAAAAATACACAAACCCATTCTGATAGTCCTTACTGCCGGAGGGGTAAAGCGCGGAGCCCGCGCTGCCCGGGCGGGCCGAGGCGGACCAGCGGCCCCGGCGGGTGGTAGCGGCCGGCGGCCGCTCGCGCCGCGCCCCGCCGCCGCCCGGCGCTGTGCTCTGGCGCCACCTGGTGGCTGGCGGGGGCGCGGCGGGCGGGTTTCTCCTCCGGGTGCTTTATTCGAGGCTTTGCTAGATAGAGGAAACCCACCAACACCGGGTGTCCTGAGAATGGGCGATGCCTTTGTCCGGTTTAACTTTTCTGTGTGTACATTTTCCGATGGGAAAATGGGCTGTATATAGGGACAATTGGGTGCAGGGCCAGTGGGACACAGCTTACGGCGGGGTGGTTGCCAGGCTCAGCCATGCACACCTACGCCCGTAAAGCCCTCTGTCATTCTTCTAAAACATAACATCACTAACTCACACTCTTTTAAATAGGTTTTCAAATTCCTACAAGCATGAAAGATTTACCTGGTAGTATGTTCAGAAAGACTGTACAGCACGAAGATCTATGGAGGCCTCATTTTAAACAGAAAAGTTCCACCACACAACACTTAACTGCATCCAACGAGGTGTCCTCGTAAGCCATGAAACCTGAGCTGGCTTACAAAGGGAAGGATACACGAGGTGAGCCCTTGTGCTTCCTTGGCATTGCGTTCAGCCACTGGCCTAAAGACTCAGCGACTCTCAATTTCTCTCTTTATAGTTTAGCAAGTTCCATCTTACCAGGGAAACAAACCTTCCCAGTGGGAAAGTCAGTCATTGCCTTCTGACAGACATAAACACAACTATGCATTTGCACCATTTAGGCCCTCTGCTAATTACAGCTAATAGAGATTTTTTCTTCAGCTGAAATAAATAGAAACCTTGGATCAGACAAATGTGACCTACACCCAGGCTTTTCCTACGGAGCATCGTGGTGCTACAGCTCTGAGGAGTCAGAGGGGAAAGGCCGTGGATTTGCTACGGGCTATCTGTTGGGGGGGTGCTAAGACTGAGCCCCAGACTATGTCTCTGAGACACTGGATGCACATGCTATGATACAACCCTGACTCAGGGGGCACTTGGGCAATTATTCCTAAAAAGCGGATAAGCATTGGATTGTTTTACCAGACAAACATATGGGACTGTGCAGGGGAGCCAGAAAAGGTGTTCCTAGGGCAATGGTTGCATACCTTAGCTATGTTCAGTTCAGGAATTAGGTCAAAGAACCAGTTTTCTCTTCGGTGCAAATCCACTAAGCACCTTAAGACAGTTTTCTAATTTTTTTAAACGCTGGACCCACTCCCACCCTTACAACAGGTCAAAATTCAAGCCTGATGCTTCTGTGCAAGACACTTGTCTACTCTTTTAGAGTTTGTTTTTTTCTCATAAGGACAAATTAACATTACAGTCATTACCATTTATGTTTGCTCAAAGCTTATTTAGCTTCTCAGAAGACATCACGGAAATAAAAAGCCTTATATTAAACCTTTTATAAATTAAGAACTTTAACAAAATATTTTTCTGCTGGATCAAAATTATGTGATTCTTCTAATGAGTAAAAGTAATGCCACGATTACTGCAGGAAAGGGTTGCTTTTAAATCTAGGAGAGCTTTTGAACCTGTACTGCTAGCTTTACATTCCCTCTGCAAAGCACTCTGCAGCCATACAGAAATGCAGAATACTGATTCCAGATTTCCATAGTCTTGCCTGAAATCAGTGCCCATAGTTTGCTATCTGGGCTTAGATTGACTAGATTTATATTTAAGGTAAACTAGCTGTCATAAAGAGCACTCTGTGAATTGTAGGCATATAGGCATAAAAGGAGAGAAGATTCAGGACATCTTCCACTAATTTTCCTGCACAGGATCAGGCAAAATCCCCCTGCTTGCAAGAGGTTATGCTCACATGGGTTTGTGACTGGGTCATGTCTTTCGCTCTCTGCAGAAGAGACAGCAGTTTTTGGATAGCAGCAGCTGTGCTACTCCTGCAAGCTCATATTCATTCCTCCCAGAGACGAAAATCTCTGGGAACTGCCCTGAATTTCCAGTAGCTGTTTACTCCATTATCACAAAATCGATCACAGATGGTGCTTTTGATGCTGGCAGGTTGGAAAAAATAATCTCTTGGCTTATATCCTGAGCACATTTGATCTGGACTGACTGGCTGGAATCGTGACAGCCCGTCATCTTGTCATTGGTACAGAAACACTTTCCTGACTGCAGCTAACGTTTGGGCAATGATGAACATTTTCCTTCAAATAGCAAACTTCAGCCTTAAATAGTTACACTTTGCCCTTGCTGTTTGGCTCTGTTGCATACCAAAGACTTAGCTCTTAGCAACATCCTAATTAGCTTCTGTTTAACAATACCACTTTGTACCACTCTCAGAATGCCAAGCTCTTTCTATTCTGGGGCTACAGAGGAGGGGAACATTTCATATCAAGCCCAATGCAGTTCAAGAGTCTTTCTGTGAAATGTGATTTCTTTTTTGAAGTGTAAAGTAGTCCTGTATGTTAAACCTGAGCCACTCTGTATAACACACACTCAAGAAATTAAAGACTATTAACCAAACATAGCCCAGTGTAAGCACACAAAACTGCTCTAAGTAGTTCCGGAAAATTCAGTAGTGTCATAAATTCAATATGTTGGCGCATGCTAGACAAAAAAACTTGTCTACAAGTGTTCAGGTGGTATAATTCATTCCAATTTGACACTCAGCTGGAGAGAAAAATATGTATCATTTACTCACTGGCCAGTCAGTGACCATGTATGCAATAGAGTAACTTTCACACATACAAATAAGCCATCTTCCGCATTTGCATCAACAGCTCCAAAACCTCCCAAGACCAAAAGTAGCTCTGTTTAAGACTATACAACTCTTCAAAAAGAAGTAGGATCTTGGCATACCTGACCCTATATCTCAAATGGCTGCAGTTTCATGTCTCATGGCAACATTAGTGTATTTTCTGATGATAAAACTTCCATCATCATTATAGAACTGCTTATCTGATCCATTGTTAGGAGCTGTTCATGAACATATAGACAGATACACAAACTCCAAAGACGAAGTAGTAAGAGACCTTACACTGAAACCTTAAAAACATTGGCATAACAGAGTGACCATCTGAATGTATAGGGCTGGCTTTTTGGTTTTATTTTTTGATGCAGGCCTGGAGAATCACTTGCAGAAAACATCAAGACCCATGTACCTCCCTAGAATAAAAAATAAACAAGATGACACATGCAGCTCTGCCCACCATAAATGCCAATGGCTAATGATAACCATTCACACATGCGGTTTTGCATTTGGTCCTTTTTTTATGCTACTATAAATATTCTCCTCACCTTACAGGAAAGTGCCTGGATTCAAGGGAATTTTCTTATCTGAAGCCATCTGAAGATACATAGATTGACAAGGCCAAGCTATTTTTCTTTCAGCCTTTCAAGAAAACTTTTTACAATCTGTTGCACTTACTATCCTTGAAACTTTGACCTAATTTCCATCCCACAAATCTACTCCCCTAGACAACATTATTCACAATAATGAAGACTGTATGATGACCCTAAATAGGTCTACTTGCTATGAGTTCTACTCTTTTGTGGTTATATAGTATTCCACCATTTTCTGTACATTGTGAAGTTGTGCAACCAACGTGTTCACATTCTTTAAAAGAAGTCTTTATATCTTTTAAAGTGAACAAAAGAACCCCTTTTTGAAATGGGTTTGGTGCCTATTTTGAAGGAAAAACTCCACTATCATATGACACATTCCAACCACTGTAGGTAAGTATAAAGCAACCTGAAAAAAAACCTTCGCTCAAAAAGCTTTGCGGAGATAAACGTAAGGCTGCAAGTTTGAGTGGATATTGGAGCCACTGTAAATTGGATTGGTCTTGGTCCTGAAATGTAATATCCAGCAAAGCTTCATTTTTCAGATCCCAGTGCCCATAAAGCCCTGGAGGCAGGGACTGAAATATGTTGAGATAATTCCAGCATGTTTTGGTCTTTCAAACTCCATGGCATGCAGGGTGCAGGTATGAAGCATACATCAGTGCACCCCTTGACCTCCTGCTGTGTGGATGACAAAAAGCTCTGCAGAAGTATCACATTTGCCACAGATGATAGAGCTAAAAGACTGTGTGCTTGCTTAGTCAGATCTGGGGTCTGAATAAGGGCTAGCTGGTGGAGTTTCCTTCCAGATAAGATTGTTGGAAATTATTCAGTGTCACAGAGAAACCTGTATTAGCTCCCGTCAGTGACAGAGTTTGTATTTGTTACTCAGCCTGGTAACCTGTACTTTTTTTCAATTTATTACCTTTGGATACCCAGATATCAGCATGGACAAAAATCACAGAGGAGCTGTTCTGACGCTGTAAGAAGAACTTTCTGCAGATTATTATTTTCTTTCCTTCTGTCATCCAGCAGGTGGGAGGAGATCAACACAAACAGTGAAATATAGGGCTACTGGGTGGATTGCTCCCTGGGGACACCTGATTTGCTTGTGTGCAACTCCTCAGGGCATATCCAGTTGCCCTAATTTTCATACAACTATCTGCCAGCCTCAGGGAACATGACAGCACCATTTTTTACTCTCTTGGAAAGAAAGGAGTTGGGTGTCACAGTGTCAATATTCATGGATCACAACAAAGGGACATAAGAACTGCCCAGCAATGTCTGCACCTAGGATCTGCCAGCTGGGGTTACAGGACTGCTGTCAGCAGGTGAGGGCAGCATGGATATCGACTCATCTACCTGCATCTTTTCACTAGTTGTTTGCCCATCAGTTTTAGACATTTCTAAGGTTACTTCTGTAAACATAGCTTCTTGGGACATCCAGAAGGTGGTGTTCTGCTATGCCAAAAATGCCCTAAAAAAAGATTAGCACAAGTCTAGTGAAGTTGCTTTGCCAGAAGGTGTTAACTTGACTGCTGAGCTGCCCACCTGTTAATGAACTTGGGCCATTTTTCCTTATCCTGGTCACGGGCCAAGGGCACTGAGAATACAGGGAATGTAAAAACTGGGAGAGAGAGAAAAGTAATGGACCTGTTGTAGTGTAAGGGAGAAGTGAGGGACAACATAGTCTGACCATGGATGCAGGGCTTGTGAATTCCTAGTTTATCTGAGTTTTATTTGTGCCACAGTGATTTGCAGGTAAGTAACAGCTAAATGTTCACAAAATTATGAGTGCCTAAGTGTTTTATAGTCAGTGCAATACAGTTAGTAGTGGTGGTTCATGTCTGGGATTGTGCTAGAGAAACAGCTTATTTGGGGAAGATGTACTATTTCTTTGTCCTCTGGTCTTATTAAGGGGTTGAGAAGAACATCAATTGATGGTTAAGTCTGTACCTCTGAGACCGGCTAGTAAAGAACCCTTAATTGCTTGTATTAGTATAAATATCCCTTAAGAAAAAAGCCTACTGAAAATGTAGCTGACTCCAAAAGGATTTTATAAGCTGATATCATCTTTGGCTGTGTTAAACTATGATAGAATATTTCTCCCTAATAGCATGCCCAACTTTACAGCAAAATTTAAAATGGCTTTGAATCAAAAAGCAACTATGGCTTTTTTTCTGAAGAAGCCTAATTCGGGCTTCTTTCTGACTCTCATTTGTCCAGTTTAGGATCTGTCTCATGTAGTAAGTCAGGGTGTTATGAAACAGAAAGTACCTAGTTTGACCATCAGTCTGGGATTATTTTGCCTGACTTCAGCTACCCAGGAGTCAAGAACTACTCATCTGGCTCCACTATCATCAGTGAAGACAGGGAAACTTGTTCCATCTCCCCTGGATGGAGTGCATCATCTTCCAGAAGTGTCCATTTCTCATGACTGAGTAAATAGGGGATTACAGCAGATGGAAAGCAAAGGATCACAATATTCTCACAGGCAGAGAATAGCTAATACAGAATGAAGTTACTGGAATGTAGATGTAAGTATATCACATTAAGAAATCGGGACAACCCTCCATGTTTGCAGCACTGTTAAGAACTGGATCAGTCCATAGATGAAGAGTCACAACTAATTGTGCAGATGACTTTCACAGCTGGGGAGCTGAAAGGTGCATCAGGACCTTTGCTCAAGTTTCAGCTCACTTGATCTATTTTTGTGCTTATATTTCTGAGGTTGATTTCTCATTACCAGCATCAGTTATACTAGCTGTAACTGGGAGTTTTGCAGGATGACTGGGATTATTTGGTATCTGGAGCATCATTTCTGGTCTCTTCTGGAATAGAAAGTCCTACAAATTATGGTTTTAAAGTTCACTGGACTGGATATTGTTAAGCTGACATTTGTAATCTGTAAAATATGACAGGAAGTCTCATTTCTTTTGGACATGTCACGAATGAAACATTCTTCAGGGATTTATACTTACTTAATCCCACGAAATTCTTCACAAAAGTCTCCTTAATAACTTTCCAAAATGAAAACTTACTCTTTAGACAATATCATGGCCATCCCTATTCAGTCTGTGCTGGGGTGATGCCTACTGACAGGGAGCTTTGCTGTGTAAGATATAGATGAATATTTGATGAAGTAGTTATTTATTTAGCATATCTGTAGAGACAGACAGTCTTCTTCATGTGACTCTTCTTAGTCATCAAAAAGATTTGGGACCATTTGGCTCCTACCCCACCTGACCCACTGACATTTGTTGGGACCATGTGTTTGTTGTGGCACTGCTACCAGGACAGTGACAAGATCCGAAAGGAAAGGAAGAAAAGGAAAAAGCTACTTTTTAAAAAAGTGCAGTAATCGCCTTGTGTATTACTTTGATCTGTTGTTCATCACATGCAAGTATATGGCAGCTAAAACAGATGATGAGGTCAGGTGGCTGCTTGTCCAGGCTTCTGGGTATTGTCTTCAGTCCTGTGTGATGAACTTCAGACAAACTTCTCTGTGCCTGAAGCGATCTATCTGCTTCAATGGGAAAAATATTAGTGTGTAATGCATTCTGAAAGTAACATAATAAAAATAAGGTAATAATGAAATATCAGCAAAGATATTCAATGAACAATGCAAAAGGACCCTATTTCTAGTGGAACTGTTGTGTAACTCAACCTTATGGACAAACTGAACCAACATCACAAACATCAAAGGAAGGAGGAATTCTTCAGCTGTTTATATACTGCTGCTAAGAGTGGAGGTAGCAGCACAAAATCAGAGATATTCATTGTCAAGAAGAAAATTAATTTAACCAGCATTCTGAAACCTGCTGCAATAATTTATACAGTAAAATCTCTTGTTTTAACTTGTCTCCAATGAGAGAGTGAGTAAAAGAGGAGTACAAGGAGACAGCGTAAGGAGGATATGTTCTCTCTCAAGGACAACCATTGAGTCTTTTGGAATTATTAGTAACTCAGATCCACAGGTGCTTTAATGCATAATGGCTCAAGGTACTAAACAATGACAAAGCATAAGATACCACTGGGGAAGAAGAGTCTCTCAGAGACTCAGCACAGCAAAGCTGAGGAAGAGAAGCTCAGACAGAAAAATATGGAAGATAACTGGAAGCTGTTTAAGAGTCACTGGATTAAAAAAAGGTCTCAATTTCATAAGCATAATAGAGAACAATGTTATTTAAAATGTCATCCTGGATCAATGTATGAAGTGAAGGCATAGTTAGAAAATAAAAATCCTACACAGCAAATGGATAAAATGGGAAATATATAGCAATCAATATAAATTAGAAGTTATATAATGTAAAAATAGACAAAAAAAAAGACAATAGAGGAAAATCATTGGCTGGCAGACCTTAAGACAATAAAATGAATTAACAGTATATTAAGAACAACAGAAGTCTTAATAAGGGTGGATGCTGCTGCTTCATGCAGATGATGAAATGATAATGTTGCAGAAAAGACAAATATTCAATAAATATTTCTGTTCTGCATTTGGAAAGAAGAAAGATGATGCACTTATATCACATGGGCTGACGAAAAATTTTCCACTCCATTAGTGACCAGGAGGAATGTAAAGTATGTACTGGGGGTAAATATTTTAAAATCATCAGGTCTGGATAGCTTACATGGGAATACTAATAGAGCTTATTTAACTGATCTCTAGCCTGCTGATACTGATATTTCATAAATCCTGTAATAGTGAGGAAGTATCAGAATACTAGAGGAGTGTCTGTTCTAATCCAAAATTAAAAAATGGCAAAGTCAATAATCCCAATAGATGTGCACCAGCAAGGCTAACAGCAGTTCAGGGAAAAAAATATTAACTGATAGAGAATCCTCTAACAAAGAATAAGAAAATCTAGGGATGTATTTTCCAGCATCAAAATAATCTTGACAAAAAAAAATGTCAAGAATAATTTAGGCATCCCTGCCATGAGCAGGAAGATAACTAGAGATGCTCTTAAAGTACTTTCTCGCCCTACCTTCTGTGGTTTCATGGAGATAACATGGTTACCAACAGAGAGTGCTCACTGGATAGGAGTGAATATATGTACGGGATGGGAATTCTGCTTGACTTTATTTCTTAAATTGTTTTCTTACTGAACGCTTCTTCATGTATAGCATTCAGATCGGGGGCAGTGCTGGACCTTTGTACCTGGATGACTCCCATTCACTGAGAGAAACACAGGACACAGGATGGTTGAAGCACAGGGAAAATAGTCCAGCCAAGTTTGTGTGCTGGACACAAAGCAGAACAGAATAAAGCCATCTCACCTGCGCTTTGCAAAAGCCATGGAAGTAGTATTAGGATGAATTTTAGATTCAGTGCTATTCAACGTTTTCATCGTTGCCCTAGAAGTAAATATAAATTCACTGCTAATAAAATACACAGGTATTAGGAAGCCTGG
Organism: Gavia stellata; assembly: GCF_030936135.1. Lineage (NCBI taxonomy): Eukaryota > Metazoa > Chordata > Aves > Gaviiformes > Gaviidae > Gavia > Gavia stellata. The sequence goes on from NC_082600.1 coordinate 38,141,703, forward strand.
TGAAACGGCAATGATGAGGGGAAAGCATTTATATAAAGCAGGCTGGATCACTTAGCAGATCAGACACGTTCAAGTAAAAAGTCTTTTACTACAGCCAAATGCAAAGTTATGCATGTGGGAACCAAATAGGAGATTAGGAGATGTGTAATCAGAAACTTTACCTTGGAAAACAGCGCTCTGAAAAGGATCAGAGTCGTCAGAGTATGGAGCAGTTTCACTTCAGTGAGATACTGTGCAAAAAGGGTGAAATCAATCCTTGAATGCATAATCATGGAAATAGTGAGTAGAAGTACCAGGTTGCTTTTCTTCCCTTTGTGGTGCTCATGAGACTAACCATATGCAGGTTATTTATTTTCAAAGGTCGTTGAAAAGCTGGGGAAGGTGCAAAAGAAGCTTGGTAAGTATTCAAAATCTAAAGAAAATGCCTTATTGTAGAAGACTCACAGTGCTCAACCTGTCTGACTTACTGAAAAGGAGATGACTTGATTTATGGCTTGATTAATGAATTGGTACTGTTGGAGGCATAAAACATGAGCAGGAAAGGGCTCTGAGCAGACTAAGTAGTACTGAGGACTGAGTGCAGAAATTACAAAGCCAGACAAATTCAAGTGAAGAATGAGACACAGAAAATGATTAACCACTAGAACAAGCTAATGAGGTGAATTCTTCATCTCCTTATGTCTTCATATCAAGACCAGACGTTTTTCTTATCGGCCTACAGCCAACTACAAATTGTCAAGCATGAGTTACAGCATTTAATACTGGAATATACCCATGAAAATTAATGGTCTATGATATCTAAGGGGTCATTCTAGGCGATAGTGATATCTAAGATCCATTATGCTGTAGGAGAGAGATATATTTATTAATTATTATGATTATGTCAATAAGCGGTAGCTAAACATGCAACTTTCCCCCTGTTCTGCCCTTTAAATGCTGCCATTTAATGATAACAAGATGAATTAAGGTTGTCAAGATAACTAATGAGAGAAACTGGAGGACTGTAAAAGCCCAAGATTGATTTTCTCTCTTTAGAGTCACTTTACCAGTTGGACTGGCATAATACATGGGAAATATAAGTTGCTGAGTGACTTCCTTTCTCCTTCTTTGTTATTCTGTCTAGAAACTTCTTTCTTTGGCTGTGACATACATCTATTGTACATAAGTAACCTGGCCTCATGTGCACATCGTATTAACAAAAACAGCCAAAGTATTTCTGGAGGACATGAATGGAAGTGGAGATGCCAAAAATAGGTTCTTACCCAGAAAAGTAAAAAAAACCCCACAACATTGCCATAAGAGGCAATGTTTTTAACATTATTCCGATGCTTGAATATGGGAACCTCCTTTGCCAAAGTGGTATTTGATGTTTGGATCACCAAAATGAATAGGCATGAAATGCTGCTAATTTGATCTCGAGAATCCCTGTAGTAGCAACTTGCATATCTGGGTGCCTAAATGCTCTTAAGAATTGGGCCTGTGAGAACTTTCATCCTATATAATCCCAAAGCACTTTGGAGGCCTCCATGGCTCTAGGGCAAAGCATGGGTGCTACTGATAGTGCACAGCCTTTCAAAATAACAGTTTAAGAAAGAAACTGAAGAATCTCATCACTAATCATCACTAATGCAACTTCAGGGGAAATTCAGGGAATGAAGGATGGAGAAGGGCAGGGGAGATAACTTACATTTATAGTAGACAGCTTATCAGACAGATTTAGCCACTTGCTGCTTCAGCACTCTTTGTGAACAGCTTTTGTTCACCTCAGATGTTTTTGTTATTCAAAAAGCTCTTGGCCTGTGGAATGTTCTCGAGCAGCTCATTGTGAATATTTGATACATGGAAGTAGAGAATCAAACCATGATTTTTAGCTCTGAATCACTTTTATGTATTCCTTTGACTCATCCACTTTCCACATCATTTCAAATCTCAGAGGAACACTTTTTCAATTTCATTCATACTATTTAATTGCTCCCAACCTTCTTCATTTATCTTTTTTTATATTGTAACCCTTGTCATCTTCATCATTTCCCCTCATCCATTCCCCTCCTCTTCCTGGTTTATTATCACTACTTGACTAATGTTTGAGAATTGTATTGCAAGTAAGTTGGAGCAGACACTTGTCATTTTACTGTTGTGCAGAGCACTTTGCATACATGTCGTGTTGTGTAAACAAAAACTACAGATCCAGAAATATTTAGCCTCTCAATTATATTTTGCAGTATAATATGTACCAGAGACACTATATGAAATAGAATAATTTATTATAATTATCCCATCTCTGGTACTGACATTCAAAAGCATTTTAGGTAAATCATGTGCCTTCTCTCCTCTCTGTCTCAGCTTCTTAGCTAGCTCAGAGTTACAAGATATGTCAGTGAAGTGCTAGCATTGGGTTGTTTGGCATTCTAGAAACCCTTCAAAAGTAACACCTCTTTGCTTATCCTGCTTTCTACTGGAGTGTCTCAAAGCCTTCTAGGAAAGGAAATGTGTTCCCTCTTTTACAGATGGGGAAACAGAAAAACAGAGAGGAGAATTTGAGGGCACTGAGAAGGCCTGAAGCATGTCTGTGAACACAACCCAAGTCTCCAGGGCTCCAGTCTCCTGGCATTTTTAATAGGCAACACTTCTCCCCAAAACAGATCATTGGATCGAGTTGGACTGCACATGTCCAGGTTTGTGTAGTGGCTTACCTCTCCCCAAAACGTTTGCAGTTTGTTAAACCTGGCAAAATAACAGAAAACAGAGTTGCCTTCAAACCCTTCAGGATCTGTAATTTCCACATAGATGGTATTTGCTTTCCTTCTACCCCTGAATCCAGAATAGAAACCATAAGGGATTCTGTTATTTTTTTTTATTAAAAATTCAAGGAAATACAGGCTTACTTAGTCAGGCATCAGTCATATCTCCAGTAAATCTTGCCTGCTGCTTGTTCTAGAAGAAGCCTCAGGCTGCCTTGCTCTGAAGGACCTGTCTGGCATCTAATCCATGTGAAGGCAAAGGTGGCAGGAGGTAGTGGAGGATAGTAGCGCTCCACTGAGCAATTTATCTGTCAGCCCAAAGAGATGATCCCTGAACAACATCCCAGAGGAAGCTCAAAAGCTTTGACAGTCTCTGTGAAAATGTCTTGCTAACATTCATTCCCATGGATACCTTGAATGGGAACACCTCCGGACAGGGCTTTCCTAAATTGGCTACCCTGACAGTAAAAGATGCTTTGCTGCATGGCACTTTGGTAGAATCTCTTAGGAGTAAAAGTTTCCTATCCGCTGTGTTTAGTTTCAGAGCCAAGCTCTCACCAAGCCGTAAGGTATGGCAGGTATCTATTACAGAAAAATGTCTTGAAGGAAAGCAGCGCAAAGCTAAATGCTCATGCAAACTTTACTATTACAATTTATATCTAGAGGAAAGAATATGCGCCGAGTAAGGGAATGATTTCAGCAATCCCAGAGAAAAAGGCCAGAGTTTTCAAAAATAGCTCTGGGTACCTTGGGGATTGCTGCCCAGCCTTTAACATTTTGAGGCTGATCCCAAGGACAGCACCTTACTGGCAGAGACTGGCACATGCATGGTTAAATGAACAGATGTTTAGAGGGCTTCAATTTTGGGCAGAGATAGGTTAAGAACCTGCATGGACCTAACTCCGGCCTGAGTCCCTTTGTGGATCAAGCACCTTCTCAGGAGTGATGAATATGGCGTTAGTGTCTGAAGCCATAAAAAGAACCCAAATGTATTTTGCTAGAGCCTACAGGGGGGAATAAAGCCCCTGCTACAAGCAAAAGAAAGAAGAGAGGAACCCATAAGACCAGGGAGTCTCCTCCAGCTTGAAGGAATCATATTTGAAAATTTCCTTCACTTTTTCTTCAGTAAACTCAGTGAATGAGCGAAGCCAGTGAAAATCCATGGCTTGTATGTTTTCTATCCTCACCAAAAAGAAAATGAGACAAAGAGCAATTTTCATGTTATTGCACGAAGACCTAGGCAAGCTCATCTGAGACAGCATGTGATTTGTGGTATTCTTCAGAATGCACTTCCTGCTTCAGGGATTTGAAGAACATTTGTCACCAGAGTGACTGGGGTCTCCCTCAGAAAAAAAAAAAAAAAAATTAGTTCCTGCTTTAATTTCTTTGCAAGCTTCAAGATTGCTCTTTGTTCCTCAGTTTCCTGACAGAGAAGCCTATGTTTTGGATGTACATCTGTGAGGGGTTTATTAAATAAACACAGAGCATTTCCTCTCTATTCAGTACACCCAGGGAGATGAAATTCCCAATTCCCAGTTGCAGGACCTCCTCAGGCAAACAAGAGAGAAAAAGCCAAACCTCCCCAAGGAAGGGAAAACCCTGATTTCAGCTTGAGAGGCTTTAAACAATTGTGATGACGTTTTCCATGATAGGTGTCTCCTTCAATGCACTAGCTGGCTGTAGTCAGACTGAACTAGAGCTGGGTGGAGAATGGGGAGTGTTACAAGGTAAGATCCCCTTTTCATTTGTTGCAGAACCCGTTAGCATGTAGAGAGCGAGGCAGGAAATTAGGGTAAGGGTGATTTAATGAGCCAGGTGGTTAAACCCCGCTCTGGAGAGCTGGATCCCATTCCTCATTAGTTCCTAAGCAATGTCAGACAAGTCACTTGGACTAAACTGGTAAGACTAATGGAAGTTCCTGATTTTCCAGGTGCTCCTTTTTCTAGACTGGGGCTGGATTTACAGAATGGATGAGCATCCACAACTGGAATGTAAATATAAGGAACCATGTAAAACTAAATTCTCTGGGGAAAAAGAGATGCTAGGAATCTCAAATTTATGATTCCTTTTAACTGTAACATGTCTGAGCTTCAAACCCCAGTCTGCAGAGTGAGATCTTAACCTCACTTGGGAATGACTACACTGGCAGCAGTATTTGTGATGCACTCAGATACCGGTGTAATGACCACATTAAAGAGTTCCTGAAGAAATAAGCCCTTCTTTTTTCAGTGTAACAATTGTGCCATAAATAAAACACAAATTACGGTGAGGGAATAAGCTCTGCCAGACACAAAATGTATGAGTGAGGAACCACCTTGAATATTGCTACACTGCACTTCTTAGTGAGCCCAGATACAAGAGTATAATAACAAGCAAATATGATTATGCTACTTTCAAAGATGTTTCCATACAGTCAGGTGTGATACTGCACCCAAACGAATAAATCCTTCCAGAGCCAGACAGGATGGTGCAGAGATGTCTGAGCTGGCTTTGGGCACACATATAGAGGAACTAGATCAGGTGTTACATATGAACTGTGTTATGCCAGATAAAGGCAATGCACGCATGATGGGATTATGAGATCATTAATCAGATCAGCCACATCTCCTGTGCCTGTTTACAAGTGGCTGCAGAGGGGCTAGAGCATACTTAGGTCACTGCAAACTCTTTTCGTCTTGGAGCCAGCTTCCTGCGTAAAAGCCTGGATGCTCTACAGAGAACGGTGCTCTCTCCCGGCACCAGGCCTTGGAGAGCTCAGGCCTCCTGGTGAATGCCTGACAAAAGGGCAGTTCTAGAAATCCTCTCTCCTTCGTCCCTGAGGTTCATCCTACTCCCACGTTCACCGTATTATAATGTCAACTCCATTGTTTATTTTTTTTCCTCTCTTCCATTACTAGCTCAGGCTGAAAGAAACAAGGCTGGACAGAAAAATAACAGCTTTTCTGGACCAGCTAATGAAGCTGGGGAGAGCTGAACAAGCTCTCAGGTGTACAGCACCACTACCAGGTGCTTGCTTTGACATTTCTCCCTCCTGCCTGTCCCCTCAGCACAGCACAGTGTTTATCTTCACTCCCCTCACCCCTGCCTCATTGCCTCCTCCTTCCTCCCTTCTCATTCTGGGAGCCCTCTCCTTCCTCCTCACCTCCTCCTTCTTCTCTCTGCTTGCTGTGACTAGACAGGAGAATACAGATTTATGTATTCCTTACATGTGCTTCTTATTTTTTCTGGTCCATCTCTGGCTGTTGATTTCTCCTTCTCGTAGGTGAGTATCTCTTAGCTCTCTTCTTCCTTTCTCTTTGACTTTTCCTCTCCTCCTTGTAAGACATTCTCTCCTCTCATGCTGTGAAATGTTCATGCTGTCTCATACTGTGAAATGATCTCTCTCACGCTCTCTCTCGACTGTGTCTCTAGCATGGTCCTCAGTGCTTTCTAAAGGATGCTATTTCACAATAAATACATAAGCACTGCATCAGGCTGCTGTCCTCTGTCGCTGCCTAATCGGATACAGTATTTTAAAGGTGCTTCTTAGAACGTCAAAGATGCCTTAGGTATCTTAGCATTTTCCTTCTCAGCTCTGTTGAAATATATATAAAACAATTGTGGTTTTTTTTTCATCCAGATTGAGGTCACCAGCACGTGCAGTGCTGTCCTAGCTTGCTCAACTTGTTTGCTGAGGTAGGGCTAGCTGTGCATTATTCTCCATTTCCCCTTTAAAATGCTCCATCTTCCTGATACTCCAGCTCTCGCAGTGAGATTGTGCAATCAGGTGACTTGGTGACAGGCTGGTTTGCTGCATTGTGGCATCCTCGGAGCGGCCACAGCGGTTCGTACACAGAGGTCCCCAGGCGAACGCTGATGGGAATGCCAGCCAGTAGCCCAGGCACTCCTGGGTTTCGCAGAGCTACGCAGAGCCGCGGCGTTTTTCCAGTGTGCAGCATCTGCTGGCCCTGCAGTTTTGGGGGTGAAGGAACAGCCTCTCAAGAGAATACCTGCCTTTGAGAGAGTCGCTCCGGCCAGACATCTTGAGAATCCTTTGTTATAATTGCCTCGGGGCCTGCACAGATCCGATGTTGCCTCATCATTGGGACCGTTTATAATTGATATAGGAAATGCTGAGTCATTAAACAGAGGACATAAACCTATCCTTATTCTGCTAAAAACATTAGCTCATCATTTATGGTACTACAGAAGGCAGGAGAGAGCAGGAAACCTGGTACCTCTGAGAAAGAAAATGTGGACTGCATCAGAGGCCTGGGAAGAATAGAGAAGTGCCCAAAGCCGGTAACTAATTAGGAAAGGCAGGGCATTGCTTAAAGACAGGTCTCTGGGCTCAGGATCAATTGCCATTTCTGAGTTTGTGCCGCCTGAGGTTACTGTTTTACCCCACAACACTTTGATTTCTCTCTCTGTAAAGGATCAGCACTAAAAACCTCCCTCACTTCTGTCTGAAGACTGTAAGGCACTTCAGAATCATGAGCTAGCTCATGCTCACTGCGGAGAGCTGCTGTTACCTCCATTTTTCAGAGGGAAGCCAGAGGTACAGAGGGGTCATTTGTTTGCTTGTGAACTCTGGTTCAGGACTGCAATCTCCTGATTTCTAATCCTAGAGAAAGGCATTTTTCTCCTGTGTTCTCATGCTGCCGAAGAGTTAACGTAGCAAGAGAAAGGATTTTAATTTATTTTACTACCTATGCTTTAAACTTATTTTCTTAGTCCTCTTCCTCGGGCAGTTTTCTGAATCTGAGAAGATCCTTCTGGGTGGAAAAACACTTCTCATAGAGATTACGGTTCACTATTTTAACAGTGAAGCTGCAGACAAATATTTCCTTTGATAGTTGTGTTTGATTTCCTGCACCGCAGGGATGTCCTGTCAGTGTCCAGATTCAACAACAGGCGTTTTTTGTTCGTTTTTGCTGCGGATTTCTTCAGAAGAGTAAATATGAAGAACCCGCACCGCGGGCTCCCCCGCCACGAAGCGTTGCCACATCTCGTACCCAGCCCGAGCAAACACTCCAGCTTTTCGGGAGCCTTTTGAGCCGGCTGTTCCCGCCACACACCTGAGCACACACCGACCCACACCGGCAGGCTCCGGTTCCCCGGGGGAGGCACGTCCCCGCCGTGGGCTCCCCCCCGCCGGGGTTAGGCTCTCTCCCCCGCTCCCCGGATCCCGGCAGGCCTCGGGGGGAACCACCCGGCCGGTCCCCCCCGGCTGCAGACCGAGCAAAGCGGCTGCGCCGCAGCGGGCGGGCGCGGGGCCGGCGCGCCGGGGGGAGGCTGGCGGGGGCTGGGCCGGTGCTGGCGCCGCCGCCCCGTCGTTGGGGAGGCAGTGCGGGGCAGTAGGGAAAGAGTTAAGGGAAGGTGGCGGGGCAGGCCGGCTGTCGGAAGCGAGCATGTGCAGATTGCAACCGCATCCATACTACGGGCGAGTGTCACTGGCACACTTCACCTCCCGCCGCCGCCGGCCGCAGGGCACCCATGGACGCCGGTGAGGCGATGAGCCGCGGCGCGGCCGGGAGGGCAGGGGGCGGGGGGGGCGAGCGAGCCGTGGCACCGGCACCTGCACGCGGCCCGCCGCTGCCGCCCCCCCGCCCGCCCCGCCGGTAGGTGCGCGATGCCCGCGGCGGCCTCCCCGCAGCCGAGTGGCGGCGGCGGCGGCGGCGGGAGATGCGCTGCCCGGGGCGGAAGGCGGGGGCTGGCGCCTGGCGCCGTTGGTTTCGCTTTCTGGCGGCAGGAGGGCCGTGCCGCCTCAGCCGCGCTGCGGCCGCGCTTCCCGCCGGGCGGGCGTCGCGCGGGGAAGCCGGGCGGGCGCCGGCCTGAGCGAGACAAAGGCGGGCGGCGGTGCCCGGGCGGCGGAGCGCCAGCCTCCCCGCCCACGGGGGGCCCCGGGGAGGCACGGCGGGGCCCGGGCGCGGGGTGTCGCCCCCTCCCGGGCAGCGGGGCCGCGCGGCGCGGCCTGAGGGAGCGGCGTTCCCCGCGGCGCCGCCCGCGCCGCCCCCCGCTGGCTGGGCCCGCCGCCCCCCGCAGCCGCTCGGGGCGAGCGCCGGGGCGGGAGCGCGGGGGGTGTCGCGGGGGTTTTGCTCGGGAGCCCCCGGCCCAGCTGGGAGGTGCTTGGGGCTGTGGGGGAGCAGGGTGGAAGAGGTGTTGAAATTGGAACTGCTTTTCCCCGAAAAGTGCCCCTTTTTGACAAAAGCGGAGTGTTTTGAAACATCTTTCTGTATTCATTTTAGTAAAACTTTATTCCAGGAAAGGAGGAATAGGTCTGAACAGCCCCGCGTTTGCAGAGCGGAATTGGGAGGTGGGGGCTGGCTGTGGTCCTTCCAGTGACTTTTCTGCAACCTTGTGAATTACTCATGTGTAACGCTCGGAGGTCAGGGACCCGAATATTACGATCAGCTGAAAATGAGAGGTTTTCCTTTTCTTTTTTTTTTTTTTTTAAATCTAAATTAGTCTCAAGATGTTTGTTCTTGTTCCATTTTTGGTATGGAAGAATATTCAGAATAGCTGATTTTTTGCGAAATGGAAAATCTGATTTCTTCTGTCCCTCATCCTTTGCGCTAGGGTTTTGAAAATTGTCTCTAGGATGCTTAGGAGCAGGGATGCTGGGAGTCTGGCCTGTCCCTCTCATTCCGAGTTCGAGTGTTATACTGGGACTTCCTCCAGAACGTTTGGCATTGCTGATCCAAAGCTACCGGGGAAGTACAAACTTGTTAAGACTCCTAATTACATAGCAGAAGCAGTAAAATTCTGTCAGATGAAATATTGTTCTCTGGCATCATTTATTTGACAGGTTTGTCCTGTTCCCCTCTTAATTCTGAGGAAAAAGCAGTCCCTACAGGAGCTGAAATTTTTCACAGGTGAGGTGGTAACAGCTCTGTGACTGCCAGAGCTATGTGTGTTGGGGATTTGCAAGAAGAACAGATTGCCCAAAGAGCTCTGTTCTGTGGTTTCCAGGAATGCAAATACATTGATATATGTACGGCATCAGTTAGAGATGGGGCTAGCTGCTGTTTGGTGGTAGTTAGGAAGTCCTGAAAAGAAAAATTACCGTAAAATTATTAGGAAACGGAATGACTTGGAGTTGTTAATGCCTGTAGCCGCTTTCAGCCAGCACCAAGGAAAAGCCTGTAGAAAGTCTGTAAGACACTCTGATGCCCAAGGCACATCCTGAAGGTCCTTCCTGAATCCCAGTGCCTAGTCCCAGTGAGAAGGTATGATCTCTTCCATGCAGGGATGTCAGTTTTTCTGTGTATGGTGACAACCCATCACTACTGTGGATAAATTAAGATTGTTCACTTAATTTGAAAGGAGGTATTTTCTCCCTGAGGAGGTTTGTGTGTGTGTCTGCAAATTTCATAGCTCAGTGTTGAGGCTCCAACTGAAGAACATGGGTGTCCCCCTGTTTGTAGAAGGGGAAACTGAGGTACAGAAGGGTGGCGTTTCACAGGCAGACGTGAAATTGAAACACAAGAGTTAACTCCAAATCATTTGGTTTAATTAGTAGCTATAGCAGTTTCCTAAACGAAGGGTAGCAGAAGTGTTACAAGCAGCTTACTCAATGTCTGTGAAACATTTTGAGATCCTCTGGTCACAGGCATATTGAAAAAGGAAGTCGTATAGTCTGGTGGAAGGGAAATGGAGGGGCAAGCAGGTGTTGAGGTAGTACTGCTTGTGACTGCGTAACATCTTCTTGCTGAGGCTCTGGCAGCATGTCCGTAGCCTTGGCCAGGCTTGCTGTTCCCATTCCACTGTGGGGTGATGGTGGAGGCAGAAAACAAGCTGCTTTGTCGGGAAGAGTTCAAACCTTGGCATTCTTGGGGCAAGATCCCATAGCAGTTTACAGAAATGGTCAAGGGGGGCTAAAACAAGGGTTGTGGATAGCTTACTGACATGGGTTGAGTGTAACCTAGATCTCTGCATACATATGGAAATGGTACCTGATAGTGGGGACTCGATGGTTTTGCTGACAATGTCATGATGTGGTGTGGTGCCGAGCAGTGAAAGGCAAATTTAACCTTGAAGGGAGATGCAGGTTCCTGACTTTGAGTGTAAGAACAGGAAGAGGTTTTTGGGTGGACTCAACAGCATTTGGAGTCTTTAAATTGAGATACTTTTTTACAATCTATACTTCAATTCAGCATCTTGGAGAAATCCTAAGGAGTGAAGATGTAGGGATCCCTTTGGCCTTGTAGTTTGTGGATCTACTTATTCCCACACATCAAGAGCTCTGGAGAGGAAGAGTTGTTTTGCAGTGTCCTAAATTAATACCTGTCCATTTCGTTAAGACAATGACCGTACTCAGTTCTCATGCCTCAGGACTGCAGGCAGTCACTGCATTGTGTCCAGGAAGAGTATTTCCTCTCATGGCGTAATTAGCCAGATGAATTTAGTTTTTGCCTTCCTCTGAAGCATTAGAAATGAGCTGCAACTGGGGACTGAGCATGCCAGGAAGCAGGTCTGGGGGGAGTTGGGGAGAGGGAGAGGAGACTGTGCACTCTTCCTGGGGGTGAAAACTCCGTCTTTTTGCTGTCATTTTGTGCTTTGATGGCAAGTCTTGTTTGTATCCTCAGAATCGTACTTATCACAGAGTTTGGGGCCAAACTTTGTAGGTTTTCTCTTTCTTCTGCAGCATGGGATCGGTCACTAAGGGTCGTCTGTGTGAGACTCGTTTGAACGGTCCTTTGCCAGTTTTGGAGTTGCCACGCTGGCTGTGGCGTGATTTCTTGTGCTCTGTGTTCATGGTATGCAAATCTAATCTCCTTAGACTAAAGGACTTCTGTCCTTATCCAAGTTAGTGAGCTCTGTTGCGAGGAGCTGCATGAAATTTTAATAAACTGTGATATGCATGAGGCTTGACTAGATTTTGGGCAAAGAGTCCTTTCTGTTCTTAAACTTTCTGACAGTGGGAGAGAAGTTTTTCCTCATGGAAGATGAAGGGAAAGTATCCTGAAAAAGCTCCTGAAAAAAAAGAGAAGCCTAATATATTGAGGAGGCTTAAAGGGTAGTGGCATGAAGGACAGCTGCTTGTTCTGATGATGAAATCATAGAAGTAATGGGAAATTTTATTGTTGCCAATTGTACCTTAGGATTCTTTGTTTCTGGATTGCCTTTAATAAATGCCATGTTTAAGAAAATGAAATTAAGTTGTTGTGTTGTTTTGTTTCTTTTTTTCAGTTTCAGACAGCCTGCTATTACATGGTAAGACAAGAGAGGTAACAACATGACTAATTAAAGGGCAGCAGTGCTTCGTTCCCTAGGGCTAATTATTCTGTAGAAAATGGGTCAATTACTTACAGAAATTGTTTGCCAGCAGGAGGCAGGAAAAGCCTCTGTTCCCACTCCTCAACCTTCCTGTTGTGGGAAGCACTGCACACCTATGGAGGCAGTTGCAATACCTCGGTAAGCTTTCAGATGCCAGAGCTATGTCCTGCAGGTGGGGAAATGGCACCTGAGCAAACATGTATGTGTTCCCTTCTGTCCTGTGTGTTCCTGTGTAGCTGCAAATGAAGCAGTGTCCAACAAAGGTGTTTCTGGGTTGGATCTGGAGTGGAAGACAACAAGTTGAACAATACAAGTGGGAGTACTTTTTCAAAATAAAATCTGCCTATTGTGAAAGGTGAAGTATGGTATTTTTCCTTACTTCTTCTGAAAGAAGACATCATCTAGGTAGCTAATGTTTTCTGACATAAATGGTATTATGTGCTTGTGGCTTGCTTGGTATGGGTTTGTAAATGATCCTCTTCTACTTCTCAGACCTGCTTCCTGTATGTATTTTAGCATTCTCTGGTGACTTTATCGGCTGACCGTGTTGCTTGCTCTTAGCTCTGCAGGCTCTGTGTAGACTGAGTGCGGGAGTGGAGGGCTGGCTTGCGTTGTGTGTCAGAAATAAACTGGTCTGCTTTTCATATTTCTGTGATGGTATGTGAGGCAGGAGTAAGTATCCAGATAGTTTCTGAGCTCCTAGGTAAGGCGGTTGTGCAGGCAACCAGAAAGAGCATTGAAAGCAAGCCAGACTGGGCAAAGGCTTTGGCTCTGTAGGAACAGATTACCAAGATCTGTGCCAATTGGGAACAACGTGCTCTTTCTGGTTAGTCAGGGTGCTACATTCCTGGGTGTAAATGATACAGCCAATAATGTCTAATGTGAGCCAGAGTCTATGCACCTCACAGTCGAGCTAAAACAAGTGTAAAAGATGTGTATTTGCAGGTGCGTGCTGCTCTTTAACATGTCCTTAGAAGCTAAATAAAAGCTAGACTGCTTTAGGGATTTGTTTATAAGCATATCTGAATGAGAATACCTATGGGTTACTAGTTTAGAGGTGTCTAATCATGGTATAAAAGAGAGAAGTGTTTTATGTTACCCTTTCTTTTGTTCTGGATTTTTATTAGCGTCAGTGCACAAGAGTTCACCACAACCTTATTTCAAAACTCCCCCACCCTCACAGGCTTCTGTCAAAGCTGGATTAGACGACTGAGGGAATCTTCCCTACCACAAATGCGTGCTGTCTTGCATTCATTGCGTAAGATCCAAGCTTTAGTAGTCATTAGATAAGTGTGGATAGCATACAGTGGCGAAACTGCTGTTTGACTCCTTCATTGCTGGATCTTTGCTCTGAGGTGCAGCATGTATTGAAGGACTTCTGTGAAGCACCTTTCTGTCCCATTCTCCTTGACTGTGCTGGGAGCGTGAAGGAGACGATGAAGTATTTCTGAAGGAGACGATGAAGTATTTCTGAAGGAGGAAGCTCCTTCTTTAGCATGGGTAGCTGTGGCATAGTGCTGTGTGTACTGCTAAGTGCCTTCTGGGGAGGGGGAGTCTGGGGTTTTTTTTTTGTGTTTTTTCACCCTGAAGACAGTCAAACTCATTCAGCTCCACCAGCCTAATCTGGGCTGAGAAATCTTGGCCAGGGCTGTGTCTGTACAGAGCTCTAGGTACAGTGGTTTCTCGCTGCATATGACAGAGTGTGCCTGATGATAGTGGTCTATGTGGCTGTTTCCTCTCCTGCTAACCAACCTAGCAAAGTCGGCCTTGCTTAATCCATGGGTCACTCTTTGGCCCACGTATTTTCTTTTTGTGACAGTGGAGGTTTATGGTAAGGATGCTTCCAGTAAGTTCTAGAGGAAAAGTTATTTCTTATTGTGATTTCTGGTGTTTTCAAGATGTGTATATAGTTTCCCCTAGTGGCATGATAGATATCATGTGATTTGGTTTATTTTGATCCAGCAGTTCTTTCCAAGACAGATCTCACAATTAAGCTTTTAATTGGAAGTGGACTTGCACAAGAGCCGCAGGATGTAGGGCACAGTTCGTAAAACTGCTCTAATCTCTACCAGGAAGAGAGGAGCTGCTGTGAAGGTAATGTCATGATTCCTTAGCAATATAGAGCTTGACTGTTGTTGCTTTTGGTTTTCCTTTGCTGGTTAATACTTTACCATGGAGATGAGATACTGAGTTTCCAAAACAGCAGCTTCGGTCACTTCAGCTGACAGAGGTTAGCATGGTATCAGGAGCGCCCCGGGCAGCTGAGCCATTCCCATTCTGTGCAATGGAAGACTCAGGTGCATATATAAAGTAGGCAGTTTATTATATTATATTGGCATATAACTTGTGGATGTGCAAAAAATTGACTTCTAGAATCCAAGTCCTCCTGTTAGATAATGAGATCCTTTTGAAAACAATGCCTCAGTTTGGTGCTTGTATTAGGAGGTGTTACTGCTCACCATAAAGGCAACTAAACGCTTAATTCTTTCATAGATTAGCGAGAGTGTAATTAATTTTTCAAAGATCAGATCAATAAGCAGACCATGTTGATTTCTATGCATATGTTCTGATTCACCTCTGATTTTCAAGATACGAGCTCCAAGAGCTGCAATAATGCTTAGTGCTCCAATTTCAAGTTGGGGTACACTACCTTGTGTGTGGGGGTTGTTTTTTTGTTTTCTTTTTCTTTT